>NC_134651.1:35072868-35373071 GCF_030463565.1 Pelecanus crispus
AAGATGCTTCAGGGAACTCAGGGACAGAAGTGTTGGGCTATGCTCCTATGTGTGTGTATATATATGTAGAGGTAAATGAAATCTCTCTCGACCTGTTTGCATCTGCCTGTTCGTCTCATTCCATACAGCTGGAATTAAGCATATCTGTGCAACCAGACTTTGCAGCCCCTTTATCTCTCTGTAAGCGCCAAGCTAGATACCTCTCCTTTATGCTTTTACATGTTTTCCGTATTAAATAAAATGACACCCCAACATGTTCTGTGGAAGGTTATTTTGAAGGCAGTCACATATCTTTACTCTTGCCTCCTCTGACCTTGATCTTCACTTTCTCTTTTTCTCCCAAAGAAAATATTTGCTTGCACCGTTATCTGTGAGCAAGATCCTTTCCCCAGGTGTGGCGATGCTGAAAGAAAAATTAATTTCCCCTACCTTCTTCCCGTCAAAGAGAGGGAACTTCTCTTTAAGCTGAGAAGAGAGAGAGCCTTTAATGGATAGCCCTTGCCTAGTCAGCACTGGGTGCTCCACAGAGGAGAGTAAATAACTAGAACAGTGGCAACCTTTTATTAAGAAATGCAAAATAATGCCAGACCTTCTGTTCTCAAGCTGAATTTTAATCTCAGCTCGTGGCTCAAGCTGAGGCTAGCAATCATTTCTAAGGGACAGGACCTTATCCTTGGACCTTACAGAAACCAGGCAAGGTACACTCAATTCCACTGAGTATGATCAGCCAGAATTGCTGGTATCTGTGATACAAAATGAGAGTCAGAGCCTAGGAAGAAAGCAGAAAGCTAAATAAATCAGTGGCGGAAAAAAAGAGGTCAGGCCAGGTGCAGCACAGAACTGCTGAGTCTTCACACCGCAGTGAGTGATAAGGAAGGAGCCTCATCTGCATGTCTCAAAGTCTCAGTTCACAATTTAATCCAAAGTTCGGGTTGTGCTCATACGTAGAGGGTTTCACTCTGGCTGTTCTCTAGAAAAAATGTTCAAGATAGTCACAGTGGTGAGTGTGGTAGTTGCTTTGCCCTCACTTTGCCCTTACTGTAGCACTTTTACACTCACATCATTGCAGTTGGAAAGTAATTGTTGCTCTTGCATTCATTTGTAGCAACCACTGATTTTTTATGAGCTCAGTGAGAAGTGAGGTGCCCACAACAAGATGCTCTCTGGAGAATGTCAGAGGTACAGTTAGGTGTCAGTCCCACCGAGAGAGTCTGGGGTGAGCAGCCCACATTCCCCATTGCACTCTCAGTAGCCAAATTTGCAAGTGGTGAGCAGCTGGGTGTGCTGGTGAGATCTGTGCTCTCCCCTCCGGCAGGCCAAGCCAAGAGACACCAAGGTTAGTTTTGGAAAGTTGTCAGAGTAACTGGAAAGGTTTCTAAGAATTAGAAATTTTCCCAACTTTTCTGCCACAGACTTTGTAGGAAACCAAAATGCGGTGGATGGTGAGGCATTGGGTCATCTTTGTGCTGTTAACCTGTAGGCTTTTTTCAATACAAAAGCATTGACTGAAATAACCTTAGAAAGAATCCCAGCATGAAGCCCTGGTATGAGTTTTGGTTTTGCGGAGTTGAGCATCACTGAGAAGCAAGTATGCTGTCCTGTGATATATTCGTCTGAGCCACTCCTACACTGGCTAGAGCTTTAGTACCTAAGTGACACCTGGAGATACCACATTCATACTTGAAAAAGAAAAAAGAGAGACTGAGAGAGAAACTTGCATTTTCTCATCTAGGGAATATGTTTTTCTTCTCAGTTTTGGCTATTTTACACCTACATTCTATGGCTAAACCTATTCTGTTGCTTGGTAATAGTTGGAGGGGACTGGTCATCATCTGTGTGCAGTTGTTGTTTAAGTAAGTACAATATTTTAAAATATTTTGTTACAATCAGGAGTTCCATTCGGTGCTAAGCTTGTAAACTCCATGTCATTTACTGTGTTTTAACTCCACACCTAAGATGGTGGACTGCAGGTCTCACTCAGGCTTCTTGGAGTGATTGCAGAATGACTGAGAAATTTGCAACATCAAGACTGCAGGTGGTTGGAGGGCTGCTGTGGCATTGTTCATGGGTCCTTAGCATTTCATGTACTTTAGCACTGTACTTTATCCAAAAAAATTGTTTGTTTCAAAATTTGTGTTATTGATGCATTTGCCATATGTTACTGGTATCCAGTCAGAAGGGCATATAAGTGACTTGTCAGAAACCCCAGATGATAAGTAGTTGAAGGAGATGGAAAACAGTTCTTAGTCTGAAGGTTCCTACAAATATGAATAAGCAGAGATGCTGGAGAATCAGCAGTAGCTATTCATAATGAGCAATAATTCATTACAGCCAATTATTGGTGTGCCTTTTAGCCCCTGACCTCAGTAGGAAGACTGCATTTACATGACACAGGCCCAGCTGAACAGAGGACTGGGAAAAAATTAATATCACAACGATAATATGTAAACCTAAGTCCCTGCTGAATGCAACACTAAAATTCATGGCAACATCTGTCCTTATTATGGCATTCCTCCCTTCATCTTGAAGATCTATTTCTCTATTTTCTGAAGGTCTACCAGCCAGAGGAATGTATGATCTAAAGCAGCTGAAATGAATTGCCAGATCCATCTGTCATGAAGATAATTAACACCATATTTCCACCCAAACAAGATACAGATCGCTGGGTGGATATTCTCCCGACACCAAAAGCTGAAGCCCATATTATCACCATCTTCTGCTCACCCCTCCTCCACAGTTACTATGCCAAGCCTCTCGATATGCCAGGAAATACTGGGGAGTATCTAAGATAGGACTGCAATGTTAAGAAAGCACTTTACATGCCCAGATTTATCTGCAAGAGCTGCTAGGTTGTCCGTGCGATATCGGCATGCTACACATCTGGATTCCCAACAGGCTTTAGAACTGTATATGGTATTCCAGATGTCCTTGTGCATGAATACTTACCCAGCTACCCTGGAAATGCCTTGCCTTGATGCATGCAAGGACCTTGTGTGCTGTTTTTTGTGGATACATCTCACTGATGGTTCATAGTTGTCTTGCAATTGAATAAATACAACCAACTGCTTCTTCCCCTCTCAACTGCAATGAAGGGCTCCCAGCTTATTCTGAATTTCTTGATCCTACATGCATAATATTGTCTTATACCAACATATGCACCATTTTGAGACATCCGGTCCTGTCATTTCTACATTGTAACTCCATCCTTCTCTGCATTGACTGAGCCTATTTACCAGTTCTGTGTTGCCTGCGGATACTTGGACTTTTGGGGTTCAGATCTTTATTTGCAGGAAATGTTTGTTAGTAAACCTCAAATGATAACTGAAAGACAAATTTCCATTTTCATTCAAATTTCTCTTTCAGTCCAACCTTTTACAGCTACAAAGAATAACTGCAAAATATTGTAATCTCTTGTGAGTCCCTAAGTATTTGATGCCTGCTCTCACGCATAGCAGTACTAGAGACCTGTCATTATTAAAAGCATTTGTTCTCTAGTCTGCATCTAGGTTTCTTTCCCATAATTACACAATTCTCCATATTATTTCTCTCTAGTAGTATATTAGAGATCCCTATCTGTATCCATATGAAAATTTATAGCTCATCTCCAGTAAAAACACTTTTACCAAGCTTCAACAGGAACAGACTTACTCTTATTAACACTTTCTTGCTCATTCCTAAGAGCTTCCCTATCATTAATTTGCAGTGTTGCATGGACAAAGCTATTTTGAGCTTTCCCAAGAAGCAAACACCCTTCTATCCCACCAGGTTTCTCCTACCCCTATAATTTCCAGTTTCAGGTACAGTACTAGCACTGTTAGTTCTTGCCTAGTTCTTCATCTAGAGTCCTTGCATTAAGGAGTAAATGTTTGAGTTGTTCCTCTCTGACCCTAGTTTCCCAGCTGGATTAGTGGCCGTGCTGTCACTGTCTGAAAGTGTGTCAGTGAAGAGCTTTGAGTATATCGTTGCTGCCTGTGGTCAGTTTTGGCAAAATTGTGAAGTGTGATATTCAGCTGGTGTAAGACAGCATAGCAGCCCCAGATCTCAGCGGAGGTGCTGGCGATCCACTAGCAAGCATCGTTTGTCTTCACACCTCTCTGAGGCCCTCTCTAGCCTTGGCTGTGTTGTCAGCTCCTTCCTTGTGCAGCCCATATTGATTGCCCTGTTTCTGCTTAGTGAACCTGCAAGTTTCCCATGGTGAAAGAACAGAAATATATGGGACGATTGCCTGTCCCACACTTTCCCTTCCAACAGCGGGAAACTGGTCATAGGCTCATCTGACCCTAACAGAGGTGAAGTGCTGGTAGGAAGGAGAGTCCTCCACCCAGCAGCATCTTCACTGTCCATAACCCCCTGGGGAAATTCTTTCCTTTCCCAAACAGCGCGGCCTCGCCTCTGGCTTGCATGGCAGCGGGGAGCTGGGACCAGGCAGGAAGGCAGCAGGGATGACTGATTCTGCTCCCTGTGCCAGATAGGAGCACGTACCCCAGCTCTACACCAAGGGCTTGGTAAGCCAGGAAGAGGAAGACTGCTTCTTTTCCATCTACTGTTCCTGTGTCTTTCCTTCACATATGTTGTACTGCTAAATACCAAGGTAGCGGTTGTTATTATTTATAGCTGCCAGTAGCATTCTGGGTGTTTTACAGAAGAAATACACCAGGTGCCTTCTTTCAAAGAGCTCACAATTAAATGTTAGAGGCTAGCAGTGCTGCTGCTCTTGGGGATTATACATCTCCACTTGGCTGATGTGACTTGACAACTGGAAGCCACATTCTGATGGCTTTCCTTCTTTCTTGCTTTCTTCATTAAAGGTGCCAGGTTATCTTTGTGAAAGAATAAAACCTGCTTCCTGACCCCACACGCAGAACAGATAGAGCAATTTTTTCCCTTACCACCCTCTGCCAAATTGCCATAACCTTGCCCTGGAGAAGAGAAAGAACAATTTGACGGTCTGTGCCCATTCAGTTGGCAGCTTTTCTGCTAAGCCTGTGCAAAGATGCCATTTGGTGCCAGCTGTAGTGATAGATTTGTGATTCTTCGCTGTTGCGGTTTCTTATGTAACGCTGTAACTATAGCTGGCACTTGACAAAATCCGTAGCTCCTGTTCTGGCTCGGCTGCACATGATGCAAGAATAAGGTAGTAAGGGCACGTTTATATCCTTATGGGTTTGTGATCCTGAGACAGGACAGCCCAGAGGAATTTCAGCCTGGGTCTATCTTTGAAGGGTGGGATTGCTCTGAATGTCCCCCAGCTGCATCTCTCAAAGAAATGACTCGAGAGCATGGGAAGAGCCAGAAAAGAGGGACTGCCCCATTTGGGGAATGATACTTTGCTTTGGGATTAGCTCTGCCAGCTCTGCTCCAGCCAGGGACTCCCCAAGGACTGCTGCTACATTGGATTCATGTCTCCAATGTACCTCTTCGGCGATACACAGAGGCTGCGGAGAGATCAGACCTCTAGACTATAACTTAGCCATATGCAAGTGTCCCTGAAAAAGTGAACAGTAACGGCTGTTCTATTATTAACCAAATAGATACTATTAGAAATTGATATATTTAATCACTCCCAGACAGGGTGGAATTTGAACTTGCGACCTAGAAATAGTAGCAGAGTTTTCAGCTGCAGGGAAAAAAAAAATGAAGGTCAAACAGGACTTTTCCTGCTGGGCAAAATAATTTATTGCAGGTGAAACAGTCTCAGATATGTGGTAAATTAGTCTGTGCATTATCTCATGGATAATAATTTCTCTCTGATGTTTGCCTTCTTGTGTGCATCTTTATTTTGGGCTCTAAATAAGATAAGAAGCACCAGAAATCTCCCAGGAATAACAAATGCATTTTCTTTGCTTGATTGAGGAAAGAAATATTGGACAGACATGTGTTATGCAACAATTTAAAAATAACTCTCTTGTAAAACTTGGAGTGAGCCTCAAATACCGCAGAAGAAGCAGAAATGTGTTACCTACCTTTTTATCAGCAGTGTCAGCCAGTACAGCTTTTTTCAGCTACTTTTACTGAACTATTGGCCTGATCATTTCCTGGGCATTTTATTTTAATATATTTTCCTAGGAAATAAATTCCAAGTCTCTGTTAAATTTGGACTCAAATTTACACTCAAACAGGCAAGGATTTGAAAACAACGCTGCAGTAAGACTAAAATGCCTATGCTGTCCTTAATACCTTGTTGGATACAGTGACAGACAAGGCAGACGCCTTTTAGGTGTATCATTGCATGGCATGCAACACACTGAGCATGCTGCGGGCCCAAGGCACCCGTCATGTGATTGCTTCACCCAAACTTCATCTTTGTCTTTCTGGCCAGGATCTTCTTGAATGTATAGTGATGTTGGGTGTCTCCATGCTGATGCCCCAATTCCAGCACTTTCCTGGAGCTTTTTGTGATAGGAGGGGCAAGGTGGAAATAAAGTTCATTCTTCTCTGCAAATTGTATCCCAGGGAGGGTGCCTGGAATTGGACACCCCAAATTATCAGCCACTACTAAAAATAGTGGCCCTGAGAGCTCAGTGCAGTAAACGAGATCATGTATTCACAGTGGTACAGATTTTTCTGAAATGTAAGACCAGTTGCAGATGCAATGACAATAGAGGAAATTAGCTCATGATGGGATTTTAGAAGGAGGCTAGTGGAAATATGTTCAGTAATGTTCAGTTATTAAACCATTAAAGATCCCACTGGAGACCAGCTAGTAGGATTTCTCATAATCTGAAGTGGCTTAAGGCAAAACACAGAGCCCCTAAGGAGGGAAATGACAAAATGTTCCTTTGGAATAGTCACCTCATCTCCTCGCCCATCTCTGTGTGGTATGCAGCATATGTGACAGCACATACGTCTCTCTCGCGCATATACACGTGTACATATAGGCTCCCTCCCTCCTCCTGAGGAGCAGCGCCTCAGGAGTGCCACAGCCCCCGTGCCCTTACCCTCCAAAGCAGAGTTTCATTGAGGAGAGATGGTAGAGGTGAAACCAAAGAAAACTGCAAACATCTGTGTTCGCTTGGGGCCCAATCTAAGCCCTACTGAAAATGCACATAATAACTTTCACTGGCTTCAGGAGCCTTTGGATGAGGTGCTGCAAGCGTCTGCTCCCATGACTCTGTTTACCATTTTGGTGGGATTACACGGAAACGGGAGGGTATTAAGTTCTGAAAATCAGGTCTTGGCTCAGGCCTGTTGAAAGGAAATCCTAGAGGTCAGGTCTGGATTCAGAGAAGCTGAAGAACGTTATTCTGACAAGTTGATGAATAATGGACATCCAGAAGTTGAGGGGTGGTTGTTGGGGTCCCAGACCCTGTGCAGGGTGTGCATCAGGCACTTCCCCTGCAGTGTGGTCTGAACCAGTGCTGGAGCCCATGTGGATGCTGCTGCTGGCAGTCCTGCACGGAGAAGCCACGGCACAACTGGGATGTCGTTAACAGTGTGAGTAATCAGGCAGTGCTCATCAAGAGGCACGAAGCAACAGGCAAAGGTTCACCAGTGACGATGATGGCCTTTAAAGCAATTAACCTGTCCTAACCTGCCTGCCGGTGGTGTTACTGTTTTCTCCCTTCTGCGCCAGTACACCAGAGCACTATCCTTAGGTGGTGGATACTGGCACTGTTCCCTTGAAATCAATAGAGAAGTGCTGGCTTCTACCGGTTGGAAATAGGGCTTTCTGCATTTCATGTCTTAGATCTTTCCTTCCTCGGTCAAAACGTAACAGCCTTCCCTCCTGCGGTGGCCACGTCTGAGCTTCATGTTGAGTAGCACTACCGTCTCAGCTTAGGGTATGATCACAGTGGTGAAGAAGCAAACGCAACAGATTTTCCCCCTCCTTCCCGGCTTCTAATAGCAACCAGGTGCTCTGACACTTAACCTGTGTGCTACCGTGAAATTGCCTGTCTAGTGCAAACACCCATGTGAGGCCCTGGGCCTCTAGATTTGCTTTATGCCAGGATTTGTAACCCAGTCTCATTTAGATTCTCCATTTATATAATCCACTTCAAAAATTCATTATTTTTCTTGTTGTTGTTGTTTACACATGAAAGTAGAAAATTATCTGTTGACCTTTCTTTTCTTTTGAGAAAAAACAAGAAACATCTTTAAAGCCTTGGCTGCAAACTTTGTTTTTTATTAAATGTGCTACTGTGTTTTAAATTGGTACCAGGGCAAATACTTGGATGGTTATATCAAAGTCTGCTAGAGTTAATCAGTTGCATATATATCTATATGTTTTCTACTTAAAAAACTTATGATCCTTGCAAGAAGGACAGAAAAGAGCAGTGTAAAAAACAAATGTTCAAAACCAAATGTGTTTAAGGTCCTAAACAGGACCTGGGTTTCAGAGCAGAGGTGCTACAGCCAGGCATGTAGTTCTGTGCCAGGGCATCTTGTGCAGGTAGGGAGCTGGTCTGAGCCGTGAATGCACATGTTTGCAACTCAGAGGAACAGACAAGCAGCTGAGTTGCAATGGTTTAAACCTGGAGTATTTTGCTGAGGTCTCTAAAGTTACTTGAGATTTATACCAGCGTAAGTGAGAGCAGAGCTGCACACTAATTGCCTGCTTTGCTTTTGTGGTGATTATAAGAGGTGGTGGTGACTTTGGTTTGTAGAAGTATTTCATGGAGCAAAGGATATTTTCCTTTTCCTAATAGGCTGGTTCCCTCAACCTTTGACTTCAATCTCAAATCTGCTGTGTTCCATGGTACTGCATAAGTGAGTAAGGTGGGTTTTTTAGGTGTGACTAGAGATGCCTTCCTCATATAGTCAGGAGCAGAAGTTGAGTTTGGGCATTGTCTTGATGCTACTGCTTTGAATGGTGAGATGCTGGGCTTCAGAGAACAGACACCTGATGGTACAAAACGTACCCCACCAAGTATTCAGCTGAGATTACCTTTTCAGGTCGTTGGCTGCTCAGAAATACCCAGTTCAGGTTTAAGCTGGGTTTGGGAGCAGAAATCCACCATCCAGTCCCCACTCTCCCATCCAACCTATGATGAGCATTCATTTAATACTTCAACTACCCTGTTTTGATTTGCTTGTAAACAAACAAATCATAAAAAAGCTGGAGGACACAGAGCAAACCCACTGCCCCTGTTGGGACCTGTCTCATCATGGGTAGAGAGAAAAGCCTCTCTGAGGCTGCTTCCTCAGCATTTATGTCTTCTGAGTCAGCTCGGTGCCTGAGAGAGACAGGAGACTTGTTTGGAGGCCTTTGCACCTGCCATGTGGCTGGGCTTATCCAAACAGCTAGAGATTGGACCGCAGCTGAAAAAACAGCCCGTTGCAAGAGCTCGGGATTTTTGACGTCCTTCTTTTGTTTACAGCATCCCCCCCCCCCCCCCGCTCTCTCCTGACTGCAGAGCTGGGAAGGAATTCTCTTCATTATCTTCTGCCATGCTTCTCATGCCATTTTTATTAAAAGGGGAAAGGCAAGGTGAGGGGGAGCGTGTACAAGAAAGGAGATAAAAGAAGAAAACAGTCATACTTGCACAATCAAAGTCAATGCAGGAAAAAGGACAGGAGTTGGGGAGCAAATCTATTCAGGTTGTCCCAGAGCGGCCTCATCCCCTGGGTTACTCTTTATCAATTGCTTTTGGAGCACCTGAGGATGGGAGAGCCTGCAAATACCTCAGTGGCATTGCCAGGAGGTAAAACCCAGTGCAGTTTAATGACCCACTCTCTAAGCAGCAATGAAGAGAGCAGCATTAGCTCCTCCAATCTAGAAACATTGAGCCCTGGTTCAGTGCCCAGGACTGGGAAGGTCTAAGCATGTCTGAGCAATGCAGTGCTTCTTCACTGAGTTAGTGGATATTCGGGGTATTTCAGGACCTCTGTAAATGATGTTGGGATTTTCAGTGGCTGTGAGCAGCATGTGGGGAACCAACTGGACAGCTCCAGGCTGCGGAGGATGGGACTGGAGATGGCATAGACCTTTGGCTCTTCCATGTGTGCTTGTATTCAGTCCACCTTGAGCAGCTGATCCAAAGCATTGCAACAAGTGAAGATGTGGGGTCGCTGCTATTTGCTGCCAGCAGATATCCCATTTTGCTCAGCAAGGCTTCCTTGCTAGGGAATATGAGCAAAGGCCATGGTGTTAAAGGGAAACGGGGACATTGCTGGCAGACTGGGTCTCATTCGGGGCTGCGGAGAACTATCCAGTAGATGTTGTCTTCTGGCTCAAGAGTTTGGTGGCTATTTAAGGTCAAAGAAAGATGCGTCCTTCATGAGGACACCTGAGGTGCAGAATCTGCCTGTTTCACATGACACTGCCTCTGACAACCATCATTTAATTGGGGATGCCTAAGACCTTGTCGTCTTGTCCTTTAATAACAGGAACACTGTCTGCTTTCATTGCTTTCTGGCCATTTATGTTTTCATAGGGCAGAAACTAGGATCAGCCTTAAGGATATTTTCGATTTTGTTGGAAACAAGTCTTTGCTGTATAAAAACCCTCCCTGCTGTTATTTGTAGTAGGAAAAGCATATATGCCATTGTGGTATGGAGAAAGGTGTGGGATGTTTGCTTTCCCTCAGTGCTTTCACTGCGTCTTGAGTGTGTGCTGTGTCCTCAGATGCTGAAGCCCTACAGTGGGCACAGTGCAGATGTGGTTGGGGCAGTGTCAGCCCTTGCAGGTCTGCTGGCACTCAAGGGCATGTGTGTTGCTGCTGTAAATTCAATGATCCTTTAAACCCACCTTGATCTGAGTAGAAAACTACTTCCCAGAGGTACAGTTTTTCCCATAAGTTTTACAGGAACACCCAAACTGAAAGCAGAGGTCCCTTGCCTGGGGGACACAGCAAGATTAACTCAACCACCCAGCCTCCCCAGTAAAAACAGGAAAAGAATTACAGCGTTTTATATTTCTAACCCTCTATCCGTCACTTGCCACAGCAGACAGGAAAGTTGCCCTCGTGGTATTTCACACAGCACGTCCTAATTCCCCCTCTAAGCAGAGGGCTTGAGTCATTGCTTTTTAATAAGACTGCCTCCCCACGGGCGGAAGCTGCAGCGATCAATGCGGCTTACTCAGTTCTCGAAAAGGTCATTAAAAGACCATAGATATAAATTTAAAAGAGTGTTTGTTCACATCCTTAATGTTAAAGATGTTCTTCTGTCTCACTTCCTTAAGTAGCATTGTACGAAGCTGGCACGTGTTGGACCTGCCTGACAGCAGAGTGGAAAGAGCACAATGTCGCTGTTAGTGTACCATCAGCTCTGAGGGAAGGCAGGAGAGAAAATAAATGGTCAAAAATCACACTTTTATCACTGCTTGAAGCAGAGCTTGTTTTGCTGACATCTCCAGTCTGTAATATTGACCTTGGTGGCCCATAACTATATAGGAGAGAATAAATTCTTTTTTTAGGTATTTTTTTTCCCCCTTCATTCCTGCATTCCTTCCTCCCTCCCTCGCTATGGTACTGGATTACTGCCCGAAGTATTGCACGTATCATCCCTTTAGCAGCTATATTTTTCCGAAATGTGGGTACTGTGAAGGAATGCTAAAACTCTCAGTTGCTGCCGATATGATATATTTAACAGTTCAGGAGGATATAAGTATCTCAGGTTCCAGTTGTTGAGATGTGAAATGCCACATCCAGTTCAATCAGGTTTTTGCCACCAGTTGCATCAGGCCAGGGTGAACTGAAAGTGCGATGGCTTGCGTTTGAGTTTCTAAGGTGGCTTTCCGGTGCTCCGGTCCAGGCACATCTCCAGCTCTGATTGTATGGTGCTGGAGGGCACCCCTGGAGCACACGTGCTCCCACGTCTGATCTCCTCTGGGCATGGCTGGTTTGTTGGTGCTGTTCCTGGGTGTGACAGCCTGGGGCTTCTCTGCTGTCCCCAGCGTAGGGAAGGTTGTGAGGCTCCAGGCTGTCTGAAAGGGGAGCCGGGATGAGGATGGGGAGGATTGGCCCTGTGGCTGCAGTGTGGGACTGGGAGAGCTGTCTCCCAGTCCTGATGTTGCTTTACAGTGGCCATATATCTCTAGGCATTTGTCTTCCCTTTTTCTGTATTTTAACCTAAGACAAGGATATTATGTTCATAGCTCATGGGGTTTTGTGAGCATAAATCAGTTAATGGCTATTTTGTAGCCAAGCTGTGTCGAAGTAAGGGAAGCCAGGCTGTACAAATACCTAAATGTCTGTGTAAGGAGTCAGGTATTTTGCTCATCTTCTTTTTTGGAGAAGAAATTGGTTTTGTTTTTTTTTTTCTCCCTGTCACTAAACTATAAAGATCGTTTGCCTGTTGGGACATACCACTTCTCCAAGAGGTTTCCATTTTTGAGCAGCAGGCTGCAGTTGGAAATCTCCCCTCACCAGCATATAGCAGGTGACAGGATTAGACCAAAGCCCACTGCCACAAAGCCAGCAGTCACTCTTCTCCGATGTCCACATGGTCCTCTCCCCATACACAGTTTTGCATTCACAATCCATACAGTTAAATATGCCAGAGTTCTCCCCACCTAATAACTTTCATTTCCAGTTTTCTGTCTTATTCACCCACGTACACGTTCATCTCCAGTCACCTAATAATTCATAAATACCATATTCTCTCCCGTGCTTAATTTAGTACTACGTCTTCTTCCATTATGTTCTGCCAACTTCCCGCCCTGTACATAAACAAATGTGAACTTTTCCTGTTTTCCGTTTGCTTACATGTACACACAAGCATACACAAACACTCCTACGTACTAAAACACGCTCGCAGAGGCACACTTTCTGCTGTTAGCTGAATGCCTGCCCATCACCTGTGGCTATTGGTGGAAATCAGAGAAAAAAATCAGAATCTGAAAACTACTATTTTGCACTTGTGTGTGTGATCTCAGTGCATCAGGATGGATTTATTTATTTTGTAGCTGTTATAGTTGCCCAAACTGTTCATTTGTTAACAGTCTTTTCTAAGAATTGAACCTTTTTTGTGGTTAGCAGATCCCCAGTGACAAAATCCACATTTCTGCAAGTATACTTGTTACACTCAAATATTTTACAAATGGTTTTGAAGAAAGATCTTGAGAATAACTGCTCTTTAATAATCAAAGCTTGCCTCTGCTTTGATTTCATCAGTATATATCAGAAACTTCCTGTCTTAACAAGTGGATTTATCTGGGAGTAAAATCTAGAGGAAACTCTCAATATTATACATCAGTGTGTTTTTGGCCACTTAAGTTATTTCCTGTATTTTTTTTTTTCAGTTGTTTTAAACAGGTCCCAAGGGCAGAAGTTTGAAATTTTTCACTTTGATTGAATAAACACTCAATACCAATATCTGGGTAGACATCTCCCCAATCTGTAGGTGAATTAAGATAGTGTTTGTGCTACCTGAATCCTCAAATTTAGCTAATAGGAGCTACAGACTATTGCCAACAGGAATCAGGTGAACAAGCAATGAGAAAGCCAGTTGTGTTGTGTTTTTGTTCCACTGAGTTTCACTCCCCATTTCAAGTGTGGTAACAAAGAATCAAATCCCAGTGCTGTTCATGTGCAATTCTTTCAATGACAGTTATTTTGCAGGCATAGTATCCATGAAAAACAGCTTTGTTGTAAAATATAATGCGTGATATTGGTGTTTAAGTCATACTTGTTAATTTAATGAATGTTGTAAGGAGATATTTCATGAACGTGAAGATTTCAGTAACTCCAGTCCATTGATATCTACTTCAATGGCTTTGTTGCTCTGTGTAGTAGATATATCTCTTTGTAGTACACAGTTCATTAATACATGCTTTTTGACCAAATTCCTGTCACAAAAAGAAATATATATTACTGTCAGTAATTGGGGCAATATGAGCATAGGAAGTAGAGGACTGGCGTAGGTTAGGAAAGAGCTGGGTTGCGTTATGGGCTCTGCAATTAGCCTGGTTGATGACTTCAAGCAGATCATTTTGCCTTCGCAACTCCGTGGCTTTACAAATCAGCACAATGAGGATAATGGTAATGAGTTTCTTTGTGGAACGTTTTGAGTTCTGATAATGTAAAAGACATTGTAAAAGAGCTAAACATTTATATTAGGCTTATATTATTTCTGTATTGCATGTAAAAGAATTATTCCTCATTTACAGATGCACACAGGATTTAGGTAATTATGGCTTTGCATAAATATGTAACGGTATGCTAATTCTTTCTGTGAATATTTTGATGCTAATACTGTGATCCAGTGCTGTGGTGTGGATCCTACTTTTTGCGCTCTCCTGGAGAGGAAGAAACCTTCTTTTTAACTCTACTGTTTTAATACCCGTATGCAAAGCAGACAACTTATTTATCTATCACTGAAACATCCCTAGTCCAATTCTGTCTTAAATCAATAGGCAAATTCCCACTGGCTCCAGCTGCAGTTGGATTGAGCTCAGGGCTGTTCAGGAAGTAATCAGTGTTTACAGGTAATTTTAAGTTCCTTAAATGAACTGTGCCACAAAGTTGCAGGTAACACTGTCCCTGACGTAGAGAGATGGGAGCAGAAGTGTCCAAGGCTAAACACAGTGAAGCACAGGGCTGGTTTCTCAAGTGCTGCCCTACTATTGACTGTTGGTAATGCTGTTACAGTTTCCCACTGCACGTGGTGAGGATTGATACACTGCCATGGTGTCAATGCAATGCCATCTCTACAGTGGGTATAGATGTAAGCAGCAACACACCAAACTGCATGATTTCCATCAGCAAGTAGTTTAGCTGTCAGATAGTCAAGAGTTGCACCTATTTCAGAGCTGTGTATAAATCAAGCATGGACATAAGTAGCACTGATTGTGCTCACAAGAAAAAGACACCCAACCAAAAATTAATCCCATCAAAACGAGGTAGGAATATTCTGAGGACCTGACTGAACTAAAACTTGCTTTTTTGGCAGCCAACCCCCATTTCAGTACCTCCTTCTCTGCCCTTTGCTACTGCCTTTGTTGTACCGATCACTTAATATTTCCTTTTGTCTTGAAGGGAACTGAGCGATAGGACCCCATACACATACCAGGTTGTCGTCATTTCTGGGATGGAGGAGAGCGAGCCTTCCCCTGAGCTTGTGTATATCTCTGGAAGTGGATACTGTGGAGACGGGATTATCCAAATGTAAGTCTGGAGCAAGCAAACAGATAAATCTGGGCACATCTACACAGCCAGAATCTGAGACTAGAAAGGAACTGATGACCTCTGATGTCTCCTTAGTTTAGGCCAGCTCTCATCTGTAGATAATGATTCATGTGCTTGATGATTACTAAGATGATGACATTTAATTGGAACTTAGGCCCTGCTATCCTGGCACCAGTAGATACAGACAGAGATACAGATAATGGAGTCCAGACAGCAGGATCGATATGAAAGTACGCTATATGCTGTTTATGCTGTTTGTTTGTGCATCTGTATCTTTATACATGTATATGACATTTCCTATATGGAGCTGAAGTAAGTGCTGGAAAAATTCACACAGCCTTTGATGCTGTCCTTACCCATGAAGTCCCATGTGTCTGGCTGCTGGTGGACAGGGTAAAACCCCTGCCATGTGTTGGGCCAGGTTCCTGGTGCAACCTCTTGTTTGACTGACCACCGACCATTTGGAGGTGATAAATTTTGGGAAAGTGCTGGGAATTGCATGTTCTCAGTCAGCTCCTCCCTCTCACTGGCTGCCACTCCCCAGACCACTGAAAATGTAAAACAATCATTCACAACTATGTTAGGGTTTATTCTTTTACTACGTTGGCCCTTAAGGCCACCTGCTTCAAAGCTTCCTGGCATTGGGTAATTTAATTATTTAAACTATGGAAGTAACAACAAGCAAGTGCTTAATCCAGCCAGTGTTATTTGCTTAAAATAATGCTGATCAGCAATCACTTAGTACAACTCTGCCAGATGATAAACCTGGCAGCAAGTATTTGCAGGATGAGGCCCAACAGGCAGGGAAATCAAAGAGAACAATCAAACGACATATGAATCCAGGGCAGTCTTGGTGAGAGAGGTGGAGAAAGACAGATTAATATTGCTTTCCATAACTTTTCTCCTACTGTTATGTTTGCACATTCCTCAAACATCACTTGTGGCTTTGCAGCAAGCGTCAAACAATAGCTGAACTGCCTCAGGAGCGAGCAGGAACCAGGCTGTGTCACAGCTTGGTTGGTTGTGGCCCACTTGCAGCTGTGGCAGCCCCTTTCTCATCTGGTTCACACTCTTCTCCCCACATGCTTCTGCAACCATGCAGGCTGGCACAAGGCAGGACCCCATCCTCGACACCACCTGCTCCCTGTTGTCGGCTCCCCTCTGAGTGCTGTCACCTGGAATAGCCCAGCACCAGGCTTCATGCCTTGTTACTCCCATGCTGGGGTCACAGTCTGGCCCTTCCAGATTTAATACAAAGAGTTTCAGAGATTCCTGTTCTCTTTTTCCCCACCTGCTGAGTTGCAGCCACACCATCTATGAAGGAAGTTGCTCATATCCTCATCAGAGAACAGCAAGTGGTATCCACATGTGCAGGAGAGAAGTGGCCAGGCAAGCTTGTGAACCAGGAATGATGAAAGTCAGGGCTGGAGAAGAAAGGGAGAGGTATTTTAAGGGTCGGCACACAAAGCTGCTGTACCAGATTTCAGGGCTTTGGGGTTCTGCAGAGGGGTTGCAGCAATTTTTGGGATGATGCCATTTGCCATCTGACTCCTTTTTGCATGCATGTGCCCTGCCTACAGAGACTTGGGGGAAGAATGTGATGATATGAATAAGATCAACGGTGATGGCTGCTCCCTATTCTGCCTGCAGGAGTTATCCTTTAATTGCATTGGTAAGTCTGGCTCAGAGCCCTTCCACTCACGGTGGGCAACAACTCTATGCAGAGTGCAAGGAAAAAATCAACAGTATTTTCAGCATTTCCAGCTGAAGAGTTGTCATGGAAGAGAGAAAAATAGGTGGAATTTGTAGGTTTGAAAGGCGAACATATCTTCCCAGCTTCTGGTCATTTTGATGGGAAATTGGTTCTGCTGGCTTTGAAACAGCCTAGGACTTAAGGCTAAGTCAGCCATTGTGGGACTGATCCAAAGCCCATTGAAGTCAGTGGGTGGTTTTCCACTGGCTTCAATAGGCTTTAGATCTGGCTACGTGAGAAGACATGAACTGATTTTTTCTGGTAAACAGGAGGAGGAGTGAAAGGGGAAGGGACTGAGACCAGAAGCAAGTCCAGCTGAGGTCACACCTCCTTTGAGTTGCAAATCAATATCTGAGGATCAAAGGTCTAGCTAATCCCCTTTTTCAGAGGTGAAAACTACTTAATCAGATTTCATTTGCAAGCCTGGTTTGCTCTGATTAGCAAAACCTGTAAGCACAATGGCCGGAAGATGCTTGAGCTATCGGGGATAGCAGGGCTGCAGTTGTGAGCTTTACATATTAAACTCTCTAGGAATGCTAGGGACAGAGAAGGGAAATGGAGACCAATTTACCCAGCACCTTCTGTGGGGTAGCCCTGCCTTGTGGGATTGCATTTCCCAAACAGGGCTCAGCAAGGTCTGGGGAAGGATGAAGCATGCAGAGCTTCTGAAAACAAAGTTAATGTTTATAAAGGGTTGGCTTTTTCTCAAGAGATTTTATGAGATTTGTTATCTGGACTGACCAAGCAAATACTCTGTCCCATCTAGTGATCCCATGCCTTCACTTCAAGGCATTGGTCTTAAGCAGATAATATAATGTTGGCAAGACTGAGATTTGCTCTTTTTGGCAAACGGATGATTATCTCTTATGCCTGGAGCAACATATAAAGGACCTCACAGGCACCATGTTTCCCTTGGGTGGTAAGCTGGGGACTGCTTGTCTTGTTGTAATGGCTACATTTTTACTTCAGCATCCCACGCTGTGGGACTTGAGGCCTGATTTGGTGATGTACTTATTTACATATTTACATATATAAAATGTTCTAATGAAATCTGAGAGTATTTATGGTCGAGGCTAATTGTGACTATTGGTGGTCTTGAAGCCACGTTTGTGTTTCAAGTAACTTGTTGCATTAGGGCCTCAAGCACTGAAAGATATTAGTCATAATATTTTGAAAGCGAGATAAACACTTAAGCAAATGTTTTGGGTTCTCCAAAAGTCAGGCACAGTGTGAGGCTGGTTCCAGCAAGGGTTTGGGTTGGAGCTGTATGGTTGCATCTGTACCACCCTGCTCAGCGGCGGGTCTGAGCTCCTTGGTCGAGGTCTGTACTTGGTCCACATCCCAGTGTTACGTGACATGGCCCAGGTCCTCCTCCATGTACACTGGTTCTCAAGGAAACTGGGTTGTGTGGGCTGGGCAGGAGCTGCATCATGCTTTAAGTAAATCCCCGGACAGGAGTAAGAGTAGGGTGTCCCACGTCTTGGACCACACAGCGATGTCCTGCCAGGTGGGTGCAGGAGCCTGCTTTATGCCTGTGTATACGTTCATCTCCAGGACCAGCAACAGGGCTGGTTAAGAGTGTGGAAAAAAACCTGTCTGACAGCAATAGGATTAGAAAATGAAGCAACTAAAACATACATACAGATTTTTCTACACCATTACAGAGGAAGTGATTTTTCAGATTTGCCTGTGTCGAAAAGGAAAGGGGAATTCCAGCGGTAAAAAGTTGTTTGTTTTTCATGGGCTTTGGAAGGTTGTGGTTTTGCACAGGTTCTGGATTACAAAAGCAAATGAAATCAAATTGTTTGTGAAATACTGAATGCAGGGACTCACTTAGGTGAATCAAACTAGCTGAATCAATGGAAAGGTGCATGGACGCAGACCTTACAAATGTTTTGTTGCGTGACTTTACAATTGTGGTGGTGTGACTGCTGTGGTGGTCATGGCCTCAGTGTGCATGCAGGGTCTGCGAGGGTGGACCAGCTGCTGTTGTTTTCAAGCAAACACGGCCTTCATCAAGTCCCTGTGAAAGGTTCAGAGAAGGTAATACCTGTGAAACAGATCCTATTGGCTTTTATGGGTGCTGGACCACCATGAACTAAGAGTGGTGGCTAATCTTTCAGACAAATGAACAGTGCTGATTTGTATTCTGCTTTAACATACCAAGCATTAAAATCTCATGAGAAAACAGAAAGATGTTGGGGAAGCATGTGGCTGTACATATTACATAATAAACAATTAAAAAAAGCAGCAATTCAGCATTCTCCACAGTCTAGTAATATCAGACCAGATCCTCTGCCTTTAGCCAAGCAAAAGTCTTTGAGACTGGTGGGGTGTTTTCTTGGAAAATACAGAATGCTTGGGTCCCTCTTTGAGGAGCACAGAAAAATAAGTGTAATTTATTTCCAAGTTTACAAGGCTAAAACATGTTATAATCCTGTAGGACAAAAAGTAATTATTTCAGACAGTGTTATTTTTGCAGTGATGTTCTTCTTGTATTATGTGGCTCTTTAGAGCCCCAGGAATCACTCCCCTTCACCAAAGAATTCAGTAAGCCTCAAACACATGTTCAGAGGCTTTGCTGAATTGGGGGCCTCAGGGTTTGATCTTGCAAATGCTTCCTTCCAGGCATGTTTCTGAACTACCACAAGGCATTCTTTAGACTTCAGCAAATCTAACCACAACAGTGAATGCAATGCTTCTCACAAATTGTCTGCAGGATCGGGTCCGACATGGCTGAAAATAACCACTAAACATTTTGTTTGCAAAGGCAGGGCTGAAGGGGCGTCATTGGGCAGGGGGGGTCCATAGCAGGAGGGTTGATAGCAAAGCCCAAGCGGGCTTCTTCCTTCCAAAGCAGAGACCATGCAAGTCACCTCACTTGGTAGAAGAGAAATATAACAGAGCCCGCAAACACCATCAAGGTTTAGATTTAGAGCCATGAATCACAGAATAATTTAGGTTGGAAGGAGTCTCTGGAGTTCTCTGGTCCAAGGAGGGCCAACTTCAAAGTCAGATCTAGCCTCAAAGTTGGAACATGTTGCTCAGGGTTATGTCCAGCTGTGTTCTGGATATCTCCAAGGATGGAGGCAGCCTGTTTGCAGGTATCCCTCTGCCTCTCTTGTTCCCTTTGCCTTTTAGGATCATGAGGTTTATGGGTTTTTTTAAATGATCCAACTTTCCTTTGAATAAATGGCACAAGGCTTTCAAGACACTTTGCGCTAGTGCCTGTAATAAAATTAGACTTTTTTTTTTTTTCTCGGTTTTGTTTTCCCTCCTCCTTTCCTCTCTAATCAGATAACCGTGGATCAATCTGCTCTGCCACAGGAGGAGGGGCACAGGGGAAGGAAGGAGGGAGGCAGGGAAGAAAACTGTATGGTCTTACTGTCAGGCTGTCCTGGCCTTCCCTGAACACAAAGCCGAGTAACAGAAAACAGATAAGATTAATAGCATTTTCTTCCTGCAACATGCTGAAGAGCAACAGCGAGATTAATTAATTAATTAATGAAAGCATCTGGCAGTGCTCCTTTTTTAAGTTCTGTGGTACACTCACCCTTCCCCATCCTGAAATTTATCATCTCTACTTTTTTCCCCCTTTGCGTAGTGGATTTTGCATATTTTATCTCCTCTGCACAGAATTTGGTCCCACAGGGAAAGTTTCACTTTGCCTTTTGATTTGTAGGAGACAAGTGAATCAAAGTCATGCCCGCTGTGACTGATGCACCCCTCTCCTGCTTCTTGGCTGCTTTTCTTTCACCTTGCTCTTGATTACTCCTGGGATAACTGATTTTTGCGATTACTGCAGATCTCAGCCAAGTTCCAGCCGATGTGTCCTGTGTAAAACAGTCCGCAGTCATAAGAGTTATGATTTGCAGTTGTGGGAACCCAGAGGTTTTTAGCACTCGATCCATTCCCAGCAGACCATTGAGAAATGGGTGTCTAACAAGCAGCTGAGCACCTTGTCCTTGGTATGCACTCTCCCACACACCAACATTGTACACATGCATCTAGATACATGTGCAGACATTGAAAAAGAGTGCTGCTTTCATTTGCATTCCTTTTGTTGAGTGTGATGTGCATTATGCATTGATTTAGCTCGCTAGTGCTGAAGAAAGAGAAGGATATAATAAAAAAGATGCAGAGATCAATAAAAAAGAAGGGTGGGGGAGAGAAAGTAATATGAAAAGAGATGAGTAAAGACTGATAGACACATTGAAACACAGCTGGGAAGTAGCTTCAGAACTTCTATCTACCCTTAAGTTTGCCTGGTAATTTATGGGGTTTTCAGTCACATCTTATTGGTGTTATTATTGCTACACTTTATCTCCTTTGCTTATAAGGGACTCTTGGCTAAAGCCTTTTCACAGCAAAACAGGGCAGCACTTCCACATGTGAGTGGTCCCACTGAAGAACATGAATGTTTCGGGTTAGACACACATCTCCACGGTTTGTTGGGTTGGGGCCTCAGTCATGTAAAATACAAAGAAAAGGCACAGAGTAGAGGAAAAGGTAAAATAAATATATCTAGCTCTTGAATTTACCACCAATTTCTGCCATGCTTGGAGCATTAGTCACCAGTGGTTGTTCAGGGAGAAGTATGATTTTAATTTGACAGTGATCCTTAAACACTTTTTCTTTTGCTCCTGCTTGGCCTCAAATGTTTTTTTGCTACCTTACAAATCTGGATCTGTCCTTCTCCTCCTCAGAGGCCTCTCCCTCCAGCTGTGAGCCTTACCTTTGTGGGAGCTCTATCCTTTACCTCTCCCATTATCCATAAATTAAGCATAGCACTTTCCCCTAATCTTATTGTTTGGTGGGCTGCATTGCATTCAGGGAAATGATTAATATTCATGAGCTTGCTATCTCTGTTTGGTGCATAATCCTCTAGGGAAATTGCAGTGTTAAATGAGTGACACAAACCTAATTTTATATGTCTTTTCTTTCCTTTCTTCCTTTTTCCTTTTTTTTCCCTTTCTGACAGAGAAGTAATGTGCTTAAAATAAATTGATGGATGACCATCCATATTCATTGTGGGCATGCTTTGAGAGCGTGCCTTGCTCCCATCCTCTCCCCCTCCCTTCCTCATACTCCTGCACAGGAACACAGCTTTGACTGCCAAAACTGCGGCCCCACACAGCAGCTAATGGTGATTTCGCCTTCTTTCATGAACATTAAATAGGCTTTGGCTGACCCTGCCGAGGGCTTTCAGTAGAACAACAGCATGGGAGAAACTGAGCCACCTTGCAAGAGAAACTCAGCATCTCACAGGGCATCAATAAGACTAAAGCATTGACCAAGGAGCTTGGGAAAGAGTACTGCTGTTGATAAAGAAGCTGAGGTTCTATAGCAGAATTTCATAGCAATGAATTTACTGACCAGGGCTATTCAGATATTTGTGTGAATCCTTCAGCTTAAGGCAAATACTTTGAAGCTGACTCTTTCCTGCAGCTCATGGGAGTGTGGCTACATGTTCTAAAATGTCTAAGCACTCATTTGGCAAGTTAGTAATCACAGCATCGTCATAAAGTCTCTTAAAGTGATTTTCAGACTGTCATCATTAATAGTGCAATCTTAGCAGGGCCAGCTGAGCCACAGAGCAGAGAGAGCAGGCATCTCAGGCAGCAAAATACAAAGGACAGATGCTTTTTTGTGGGGGAGAATGTGGGCTGGAGTGGTATTTGCCTACATTTTTCCCTAGGCCAGTGACTCCAGCCCAGCTCAATCCAGCTTTGGTTTTTAGGACACAGCTACAATGAGAGCCCAACAGAAGAATTACTCCTTTGCTAGTCACATCCCTCACGCATTACTCTCTGTGGATCAGAGAGGCTTCCACGGCTGATCATACTTCCCTCCTTAGAGCATCCTCTGTGACTCAACAGCAACTTGCTGTGCTTAGAGGATGATGCTGAGCACAAGACCTTCCTTTGCAATAACATCCAACCGCACACATAAACAAGCAGTTCGTTTTCCCTGGTGAATGGCACCACTGGTTTTTTTCTCTTGGGCTCCTTCCCAGCCTCCCAAGCAAGTGGACCAGGTGTCAAGAAGGGCCACGCTGGCCAGCCTTCTTGTGGTCATAGCAGTTGCTGCCTTGCATGACAGAAGCCTCAAGACTTTCAGTCGAATAGTCGCCAAGTTTAGCTAACAAATCTGTCTAAGTCTGGGGAAATATTGAAATATTCTCAGCACCACTTTTCTGATTTATCCAACCAGCCAGGGAGGGAAACAAGACTAGGTGAGAAGAGGATGCGTGTTGGAGTGCTTTTATAACATGCCTGGTTGCCTGGGGTTGGGGGAAGGCCACATTGGCTCCTGTTGGCTAGCCGCAGAGCAGATAAGGTGTTACTACCACTGCCAGCGATGGAAAATATCCTTTCGCTTAAGTGACAAAGGCTCGTGTTCTTGGAGGTGAAATATCAAATTTCAATGCTGGGCCCTATGAGGGAGTTGTAATTGTATCTGTCTGCAGCATGCAGATCAATTGCATAATTATTGTGCTCCAACCGCTATATCATACCTATGAGCCGAGTCACGCCAGACAAAGAACAAGCCCAGGAATGTATCTCCATGAAGCAGCTGAATTACTAGGGAGCCGTGCTCCGCAAATGCATTATGCCCGCCTGCTTTGTTCAGGAGATGCTCAGGCATGATTGTCATATTGTGCAGAAAAAAGCCTCCTGCAAGGCCCCTGGATGTTCCGCAGTAGATTGCAACACCTGCGTTGCCTTCAGTTCCAAGGTGTCTGTTTTATTTCATTGAAGGAAAACGTCACAATTTATTGATATGCACCTTTATTCAGAAAGGTCTGCCCAAGCTCGGTGTAATGGTTTTCCTCTTTTCAAATCAGAATATCCAGGAAGGAAAATAACTCTCGAATATTTTGCTGTAGCAGGAAATATCTCTGTCTCTGGCTTCTTCAATATTAAAGAAGAGATTAGCAGATATCCTGGAAGCAGGCCATGTTATTCACTCTCTTCCCACTGAAGCCAAAGGTGAAACTCCCATAGAAATAAATGGAGCAGGTTCTGTGATCACTCAGCCGCTGGGTTCATGTGATCTGCAGTGGAATTGTTTCTCCTTTTGTGATAGAAACTTCTGGATATCTTCTCATCTGTGAACATAAACACCAGTGCTGGAGATGCTAATTAAGTGACGCGGTGGTAAAATCATGCTTCTGCAGAAGTTGCTGACTTAGGTGAGCCTGTGATTTGGCCCTCGCTGTGTCCGAAAAGGCCTGCATGCCTCTGACAGACCTTTCAGGGGTTAAAATGTGAAGCTCGCTGTGTTCCGATAATTTGTTACTCTGAGACAATGCTTCTGCATTTTTGTCCCCCCTTTTTTTCTTCCTTTTTTTTTTTTTTTTTCCTTGGACAAATAGTTATATGGCATGAGGCTTGTTATAGTTGGAAACATCCCTAAGTAAACAGCTGAGCTTAAAATACTCCTTTTTTTTGTCTGGTCTTTTTAAAAAAATACTAGTTATTGCACAAAATAAGACTATGCTGATGCCAGTCACTGCATTCTAGCTGAAAACAGGAAGCTGCCCAAAGTGTCTGTCCCCAGCACTGTGACCATGGAGTTCAGACATTAAAAGCCTCGTTGAAGGATGTGCCCTGTGCTATGAATTGGATCTCTTTATCTCTCTCTCTTTTTTTTTTTTTTTTTTAAATGAGGTGGAAGGCCGCCTATTACAGATAAGTGTATATCCTGCATGTCTGCTTCCTGATCGCTACCAGATTTCATTCATTTTGCTGGTGATTTTCTAGCCTCGCTTTGAACAGGTGACTGTGATGGGGAGTTACCTGCTCATCCAGACCTGGTCTGACAGGTGCTTCCCAGGTGCTCCCTAAATCCTCTGCCTTGCCTTGTGCATCCTTTCATTTCTGAACCTTAGAGGAGGGGTTTGTAGTTCAATACAAAAGGCTGCCTTTTGCAGCTGTGCTTGGACAGCTTAAGAAGCAAGGAGAAATGGAGTTTGCATCATTTTCTGGTGCAACACACAAGAGCCCCAAGATCGTTCTGGATCCTGAAGCCCAACTGCAACAGTAAGCAGGCCAGGTCTTGCCAATCTGTTTCCCCAACAAATTCCCCTTCTCCAGGCTGACAGCTGCCACAGAGCATTCAGGGATTCCCAGATGTCACATAAATGTTTGCTGAACTGGAGACTGCCTTTTCCCAAAGCAAGGGCAAGAGAGAGACTTCGGTTTGGCCCCAACATTTTTGTACTTTCAGTAAGAACTTTGTCACAGAAAAGGAGCTTGGGCTGCCGGAATGAATACATGTTTTATGAGTTCAGCTCAGGATCCTTCAGCATCTGTTGTCAATCCCCGAGATACGCTGTCTCCTGCTGCCAGGTGCTATGCCTGCAGACATTTTACTTTTCTAGATTTAAGCTGGATTTCTAGGCAACTGCTTTTTAAGTTGTTCAAGTAATTTTTCCTGGAGGACAAATCAGATTTCCTTCATGTTCCCTTCTTCCATATCTCCTTCAAATCAGATTCAACTTTGAACTGAGAAGTCCATGGTGTTGATGAACGTAGTCCATGATGCAGGCCATACATGACCAACAGATCACTATGACCTTCACCAGGTTTTGGGAGCCTATAGACCTCTGTGGAGACAAAAATTAGCTCATATTACCAAGGCCCTGGGTGCATTTCCTGTCACAGTAGTTGAGAACAGAAAAGGCATTTTGCACCATTATGGAAATAAAGATGTTAGCTACTGCTTCCTAGAAATATACCACCCCTGACACTGCCCTCCCTGGCTTTGAGCCTGTAGGACTCTACAGATTTAACTGAGCTGTGTTCACACCACTGTGGAAAGGGAAGAAGCCTGTTAGTTTTTATTTTGTGAGGGCAATCGTAGGAAGAAACAATCTGGTCGTTCTTCACTTTTCTCATGAAAATGTAAAGCCTAATGTGTAACCTACTGAGCATCCAAGACCGCAGTAAGAATCAGGGGTCAGAGCTGGTGCTCAGTACCTGAGAAAGGAAGAGCCTCTGCTTCTGCTTCTTTTTGGCAGCCCACCCAGTGATGCACCACATTGGGCTGTCGTAGGTTGATGCCCTTGTCAGTCCCCTCATCAGTGTCTAGGAAGGATTCAAAAAAGTCCCCCTTTTTGCCATCACTCAAAAGTAGGAGCTTATGGGCAGAAAAAGTCTTCCCATCTTCTCACCAATGCTCCCCTCAAAGCATGGCATTGCACACTTCAGGATGGCGTGTCAATAGTAGGACTTACAGATCTTCCTTAAGAGAAAACTAGGGTTGTAAAGCCACTTTCCCCCCATCACTTTTCAAAGCACACAAAAGCAAGCGGGTACCTAATCTCTCAGCCTTTGTGCGAGGTGTCATCCAGCCAGCAAACCCATGCTGCGATGGAGGGCAGGGTACCATGATTCTCCAGGACCAGCACAGCGGAAGGGCTCATGACAGTGCAGTTCAGTAAGACTTTGTTAATCATTTAGGCAGTCTCCATTTAATTCAGACATCTCAGTCTCTCGATTTGGTTCCTCCCTCGGGTTTTGCAGACTCCAAGCAGACAGATTTATTGGGGTCTTAAGCATAATCAGGAACAAATTAGCCTCTGTTAGGATCACACACTGGCCTGGATCACAGCTATTCAAAGGCTGCCTTCCCATCCATGTGAGTATGAATTAAGTCATTGGAATGGAGTAGGTCTTGAGTATTCTTTTATCCCAAACACATGATCTTATCAGAAGCCCATTACGTTTATCATCGCATTAGGAGGGAACATTTGGTGCCAGTGCAGGAGTATGTTGCTATATAAATGTTGTGCTTGCTTCAGTGCCTGCCGTGAAAATAAGTCGGTGCTTCAGGAAGGCCGGGGAAACACTGTCTAAACGCATATGTCTAAAATTAGGCTGTGAGTTTCTGGGTATGTATTTGCATCAGTGGGGTGGCTGCATTGGGGATGTGTAAAGAGAGCATACATGTGTTTGTATGTCAATGTTTCTGTCAGTGTGGGCGTGTAGCAGGACGCACTTGGGTGCCAGTGTTTCACTGTAAGTGTACATCTGACTGTGCATATGTTTATAGGCTGAAGATTGGGTCTTTTTAATATGGTAGGTATTTTCCTTTCTTTTTTTTCCCTTTTACAGAACTAAGCCCCTTTTCATAAAATAACAAACTCTTTTTCCAAAAACACATATTTTCGTATGTTTGGGATTTGTTTTTGAGGATTTTTGATTGCTGACCACAGTCTTTCCAGGGCTGAATATTTCTCAGAGATTTCTGCTGAGGCTCTCACTCAAACTGGGACATAGTGCTCTGGGGTGGGTGAGCCGCTTAGCTTTATCCTACTGTTGTTGGGTACAGCAGAGACCTGGGCTACACTTTGGTATGTCTCTGCAGAAAGAGGAGCATAACAAGAGATGCAGAAGGATAAGGTGAGGGAACCAAGAGTTAGTCTCCATGGCCATCACAGTTACATGCTCGCTCTGCCCCTTCCTTGAGCTGGCCATACACAGAGCATGCATCTCCCAGGGATGAATGAGCCACACTGGTGTAGCACTGTGCCAGCATTAATAAGCCCTGCAGAGAAACAAGGTATGTTACAGGAATGTCCAAACCGGGGCTCTCAGGGCACGTACGGTTCATGAGCAGTTCAAATACACGTTCCCAGCTGGGTCAATATCAGATGAGGAGTAGCAGGGCCCTGCTGGCATCAGGGCTGTTGGGCAATCCGTCTGTGGGAGGAGGCAAGGCAGCTGGGCCGCTGGGGCCAGCACTGCTGGGTTGCCGTAGGGCCCATCTGCACATCCACCCTAGCCCCCTCCCACCGTGGAGTAATGGGACACCCCGGGGAGCCATTGTCATCTTTTGTCTGTGAAGCACTCTCCCAAGCCTCTTCGAGGTGTGTGGTATATGTTTGGTGGCTCCCAGCCATATGAAGATTTTAAGATGTGACATGTAGGGTCAAGAAGTTTGGCCACCCTGGGAATATTCAGTCAGGCACAGGGCTGCAGTCATACAGCTGAACGGCTTCCAGATTCGTGCTGGCTCCTTTTCGCCAGCTCTGAGTACTGGCCCAGCAAATGCACAGTTCCCCACACTTATCCACATACACAAGTTGGCCGCAGAGGTCATGGTGAAATGAAACCACAATGACATTCTTCCCTGATAGACTTCTCCATTCTTTCAAACTCACGCTCTCTTAAGGACCTGAAATTTTGCACGGGGGATCCGGAGGAAGGGCAGGGAAAAGGAGTGAAAGTCATTAAATAATTGAATTGCAATAAACTGATTTTTTTCTGGCTCATGATGGTATTTCACTGTGTAAACTAGGAGGAAAAATAAACAGGGGATTTAGTAGTTTGGAAGTAGCTCAAAATTGAGCAGCCATTGGATTTTCTGACACCTAGCTCAAGATAGTCCAATGCTACCAACAGGACTCTCCTTAGGGATCGCTTCCATCAGTCCAGCTAGCAGCTCTGGCTAATTTCCTACCATTTTTTCAGCAGGCTTATTTGCCAGACAAAAATACAACAGGCTGTCAGAACTGGATACCTCTGGGGACTGGCAATGATAATACAATACAAAATAGGATACCAACAGGTCAAAGGTTTCCATTTCACAGAGTACTCTAATGACTGAAAGTCATTATTGCTATGCAGTCTGTTTGAAAAGAGTAGATGGATCTCAGTTCAGTTTTTAATGGGCCAGTGTTACAGAAACAACCTCAAAAATTTGGCATCTTTGTTGGCAGGCTCATTAGAGAAGCCACAGAATAAATGGACAAGGATAATAAAGTCTCCTGCTGCTTTTGATCCTTTCAGGTCAAATCTGAGTCATGTTGGTGGAAGCCGTGTGTGTATGTGGCAAGCTTATCCTCACACTATGTATACTGTATCTGCTCTTTGGATAAACAGATCTGTTTGGCCCTTTGGTCACTACAACTGTGAACGTGGCAGTTTTTGCCACCCCTAAATTCACAGTTGCTGCTGCTGTTGTTGTTTTGCAGTTATCTTTTAAAAACAAAAAGGGAAACATTGTAGACCAAACCCTCTGTTGGCATTTTTCCATCCAAGTTGGCAGAATTTATGCCAACAGCCACCTTGTCTCTCTATGTATTTTCTATCTCTGCTTTCTTCTGTTTCCATCCTTTTAAATGGAGACAGATGAAAATAAGCAGAAAACCCTTTACATTAGGAAATATATTGGGGGAATTGCCCAATACAAAAGTTGACTATTGTTGCTTGGCTTTTTTAAAATCACCTTGCCTAGAAGTGACCAATGCTTTCACTTCCCAGCGACCTGGTCCAGCAGCCTCACAACCACTGACGTGATCAGGTCCTAGCAACTAGATTGCAGACATGTGTAGCCAGTCCTTTGTGATTTCTCTTCATTTTCTCCTGGCAGATGAACCCAGCAGGTGCTATTTCCATGACGGTGATGGAGTATGCGAGGAATTTGAGCAAATGACCAGCATCAAAGACTGTGGTGTTTACACTCCCAAAGGCTTCCTTGATCAGTGGGCTTCCAATGTCTCTGTCTCACATCACAGTGACCAGCAGTGTCCAGGATGGGTGGTCATCGGTCAGCCAGCAGCAACCCAGGTAAGGAAAACATACTCCCTTTCCTGTCCTCGAAAGTGAAGTCCAGCAAGCAGCAACATTCATGAGCGTAGCTAGATGGTCAGCATTCATGTGTGATGTTACCCCTGCGTGTTAACTTGCTGCTTCACCAAGGAAGGCCCCTGACAGCAGTTTCCCTCTTTCTGAGCCTGATTAGTAGTGATGAGTTGAAATTCAATTCCAATCATCCAACTGAAAACTGGCTGAAGTTGTGGCCTGCTTGATTCAGTAAGCTGTGTAGGAGTCACCTCAACTAACTATCATCACCTAAAAGACTAGACGAGGTCTCTGCAGCTAGCACAGGGTACTGTCTTGTGGCGATGAGTTCTGAAGGCTAATGCTGAATAATACAAAAGAGCGTTCTTTCTTTTTTAATAGTTTTGTGTTTTCTGTCTCCCAGTTTCATAAAAGCACCCTATTGTTCTATTCTGAGAAAGGTCCCGTCCATTCCCAAAGCCATTCATTAGCTTTAACCCCCTCCTTACATGTCTCCTTTGTAACATAAATAGCTCCAGTTACCATAACTTTACCTTTTGTCTCCCTGAGAGAATTAGATCCAAATGAGTTCAAAAAGACATTAGATAAATGCCTGGAAAACAGAGCTGTACACAATGCAGATGCGACAGTCCAGATGCAATCTGATTCAGGAAATCCCACATTGCTTATTGTTGTTTTTTTAGAGGATACAGCAGGGAAAGGATCATCATATGTAAGAGCTGCTTCGTATATTCCTCCTTCAGCACCCACTGTTGTCCCTTGCTAGAGATAAGAGCAGTGGATTAGGTGGACTTCTGGTTTGATGCAGCAAAGTTGTTCTTACAGTCTAATTATCTGGGAGGTGTCCTGAGTGGGCAGTGCAGAGAGGAATGCCGTGTCACAGATATGACAAGCAGATTTCTCCGTGAGTAGTAAACGCTAAGCATTTCCAATTGGCTTGCAAGAGAAAACATCTTTATCCAAGACACTTGGCCTTGTTCACATTGCACAAGTCTGTAACAAATTAATGACCAGGTCAGTTTTAAATGCACAAAGCGTGGTTAGCTGGCATAGTACCAAGACAGAATCCTGAGCCCAGTATTGCCTTTTTGTCATGGTCTCATTTATTATTTCACACCGTAAAAGGAACTTTCCTCTGGACCCCTACCAGTGCCTTCGAAACTTCTTTCTTGTTCAAGCTCCCTGTACTGTAGTACAGTCCAAAGCCCACTGTCTCCAGTTCAGGTGCTGCTTTATGCGCATGTCCCCAAGCACTCTGTCCCCGTGCAGCCGCTACACAGAGCTGCCCTGATTTTCTATTAATGCATTGGTAGAAACGCAGCCGCGCCATGCAGTAGGTAACATATGGTCCTGTGGTGGAAGAAACACCACCATGCGCACACACAACAGAAAGCCCTGCTGTGTAGCCACAACTCGGGCATGTTTGTTGTACTGAGATGAGATGAAGTTGTCACAGCCTTGTTAAAAAAAAGAGGAAAAAAAAAAGCTGTTGTATCTATAGGCAGAGCACTAGCATATCACACACTGGCAGAGTGAATGGGAACATGCCTCCTGTTATTGCCTGGCCCCTGGGGAGATAACAGTGTGCTATTTACTTCCAGCAAAAGGAATTTTTGCTTTAGCTCAGCTGGTCCTATTACACCAGTTTGAGTGCATGGGGTTCATTGACCTTTTTAATCATATATGTTGAGAAAGTCTTTGTTTTCCCCAGGAACAAGACAGCCTCGTCGGCTTGTGAAAGCACCTGACTTGTCACTCTAGAGAGGTTAGGTGGGGCAGCAGGTCATCAGTCTGTTAGCTAGCGGAGATGAAAATTAACCTAAGATCTCCTCTAATCACTGCATGTAATGATCACTGGTGTGTAAACAAGTTTGGCTTCATTATCTGCACAAGCATTAAGCCTTAGGGGTTTTTTGTATTGATGAAAGGAGCACCTTTCCTCACCCAGATATCTTTCAGAGTAGGTTGTGTGCTTGCTGGTGTTGTGCAAACTTTTCGTGTTGTTGCTGGGTAGTTTCCTGATTAATCAGAGTGGCATTTGTGTTGGCTTCTCATCAAGAATGCCATGAAAGATATGTTTGAGTGCAGTGCACAGCAATATACAGAATACATAAGCTGTTTGCTAGCCATCCCCATTTCTTGTAATTGCCCCAGCACTCTCAAGGTGCTTTAAAGCATTTTAAGCATGTCCTTCATGATTTAAAATGTTTCTCATCCTTAGATATCTCAACACCCACTTCTCTGCATGACTGTCATAGTTTTGCCTAGGCTGTTTCCGAGGAGTAGGCATTGCGACTTGGTTTGTTATTGTGGTATTTCTCAGCAATATCTGCCTGCATGTGCTTGTTTACTGTTGGAGGATTGTTTATGAGTACAAGCCAGTGCACACTTGCTTGTTATTGTAGGGTTGCTTCTGTGGACTGACCACCCCACACCTGTTTGCTCAGTTCACCTAAGACATTGCCTGTTTTTGCAGTCGGTTGTTCCTTAGAAGTAGGGTGCCCCTACTTGGTTATTACTTTGAGATAGATCTTACATCATTCCTTATTTGTTAGTATGAGGCTGCTGAATGGCAACATACTAAGTGAGGGGGAAAAAAAAGTTCACAGTATAAGGTTTGTTTTGAACAACAAAATGCTTACAAAGAATGACACAGTCTTGATGGAGAGATACACATTTGAAAAATGGAAAGGTCAAACAGCCCCCCCTTTAAACAATCGCTCTTTCTGCAGAAGCAAGACTGATAGCCACTTCTACTTTCCTGGCAGCCACTCTTCAGTGCTGATTAAGAAATATTCTCAGTACTGACAGCATCATATTTAGAGCCAAAGAGGGCCAGTCAGCAACATTGTACCAGCACAGAAATGCAAGCACCGATTGCAGGGTATTTTTACAGTTTGATTTCTAATCTGGCATCCTCCACAGATCTTGAAGCAGACGCTGCTCAGTACCTGTTGTCGGCTGCAGGAGGAATTCAGCAATAAGGGCTTTGCACACTCTTGGGCTGCTCTTTTCCCTACCACTCTTGCTGTGAGTTTGTAAACAGCCTCTCCTTGCCATTCACTGTGTGTGAAATATTATCAGTGTTGATGTACTGGTTGTGTGGGGTTTTCTACAGCACTGTTTATTTCTCAGGGCCTTTCTTGTGCTAACAATTATTGATGCTAGCATTAAGTCATCAGCTGGTGTATGCTGGCAAAGACTACAAAAAGGCAGTAGTGCTGGGCCAATTTATACTAGCTGAAGGACAGATCCAGTAGGCATAAACAGACAGACAAAGGGTGCTTCAGCTGATCTGTTTTGTGAATAGCTGCAATTTTTCCTGTATTGGGAGTCCCCAGGGACTTATTTCCCTAACTGGGTAACTTTGTACCCAGCTAGGGTCAACCTCCATGTTACCAGCAGGAGACAAGGAGGACATGGCCTCCTGACAACAAGTTAAGCACACCTGGGCTTGACAACGCCTGAGTTTAAAAAGCCAACTCGTGGCCTACTCAGACCATCCCTGTTTTATCATCACTGGTGAAGCTGCATCAGTGAGGAGTGTTAAGGAGGCACATGCAGTGTGGATTCGGTCACAGTAAAAGGTTGGCTGGCCTGTAGGGTTCAAGAAATCAGGATCTTGCACTAACCTTAGTCGACTCAATCTCCATGCTCTCACTGCACACCAATTTTGTTTTGCCACAGTTTTCACTGGATTGAGTGCATTAGCTTGTATGTTAGTCTCTCCAGTTTCTACAGTAGGTTGTACTGAGCATGAAGGATTTGGATATTTTGCTGAAGTGTCTTTTCTGTACAGATGTGCCTTTGGAGGAAGCCTCTGACAGGCCTGTTTCGGGAGGGTTGCTCCATGGCTTGGGCAAGAAGAGCAGAGGCAGATGGGTGCGGACCAACCATGGGAGGCTGGAGATGCCATTTCTCCTTTCCTCTTGCCAATGGCACTCCTGCTTTTGGAGAACTGATTCCTCTGCAGTTTCCCTTTGGGCCTTTGTAATAGAGAATTATAAGAAGGGACTAATGGATCTTTAGGTCGCTTATGTTAACCTTGTTACTCCTGTCATGGCAATGTGTGCTCAGGACTTGGAAGTTGGTGTGTGCATTGGCGATTTAGAGGGCCAGTCCCCCAGTAGCTATGTCTTTCATTGCATTTACTCCCAGTTGTGCAGAAGTTGTTTAGACCAAGTAACCATATATATCTCTCTATATATAATTTTTTTTTTCCTCCCTATGCCATTGTCTGAGCATGGTTTTCCCCTGTGTGGAAAAAGCCACACAGCTCAGGCACAGCTAACCAAAAGGGGACTTTTTCCTGAGGCTGCTGGGCACAGACAGATCCTGGGATTCGTTTTTGTTCCCGGACTGACAAACACACCCTGTTCTCCTCCGGGTACCCCACAGGGGCTGCTATGGAGTAAGAAGTTGTGGAAGAGGATTCTTATTACATCTTTCCCACAAACAGAGGCCCCCTCCTGCCCCTATTACAGTTCCCACAATTGCACTCATCCAGACTCACTGCAACAAACCTATTCTTCCACCAGCAGCAGAAAGATGTCTAGAATTGCAGTATGTCTGAAATTGCCCACAAAAGGAGAAGACAAGAGAACAAAAATATTCTGAATACTAGAAGAAATAACATGGTAGAGCAAGGGCTCCAAGAGTGGTAAGAAAATACTGTAGCAAAATTGAAGAGAAAGATGATAAAGTTCTCTTCCATGCAGTTTTATTCTGTCTAATAAATATAATGCTGAAGATAATTCCCCAAAGATCCAGCAAAGCCAACAAATAGAGTAATCTTGAACAGAAGTGGGAAGAGAGGAAACCTGCAACTTTTAATGGAGAAGCCATTCCTTTCCTTTGGGGTGATCTTGCTGAGAAGAGGGAGGGTGTCTGTCTGTCGGCTCTGCAAGTGGCCCTTTTTGAACTTCCCAATTCACAGCCAAGTCCTGTTGCTCTTCAACGGTAAGAGTTTTGTTGTGGTCGGAGGGATTAAAAAAACCCCATTTTTAATAAGATGATTTGCTTTGCAAATGTCTTTGTTATTTATAGCCGAGCCAGGCTTTGAACTGCTAATCTCTGGAGGATGAGGGCAGAATCCCACTAAGAAAAATCATTAATGGAGGAACCATGAGTGATCAGAGACCAGTTCTGGAAAAAGATGAACTGGACAGGGTGCGCAGGCGGTTGCAAGAGGAATGTAGGTTTGCTGTATGCATCTGAGCTCATTTCCAGTACTGGCTAATCCACCAAAAGGCTTCAGTTTAAGTTACAGAGTCTCCAAGTCTAAAGTTAGTTCAAGGGGGTCCAAAACTTTGTCTTTATTTCAGCCTTCCTCCCGGATACTACTGACCAGCCAATTTGGTCTTTTGCCTGAAGGCTGAAGAGTTGCATCACAAGCCTCGCCCTGACCATCAGGCAAATTCAGGCTGGAATGCTCCTTCTTTGGCTTAAGTGATGATATTTTTCATACTTTTTCAATGTACAGGGAGTAATTAAGCCTTATCACAGCCGCATTGTTTGGCTTCTGTTCCATTTAATAGAGGTGGTAACTGGAGCACAGAAGGGTAAAGCTACTGTTTGAGGACTAAACCTCAGTATCCTTCAGAGATCTTGCAGGCACTGGGCATTATTGAACCTAGACCTCCCCAGGACTAGGAAGTTCAGGACATCTTGAAAGGGAAATGTTCATATCTTGGACAAAAAGAAAACTGTTCAGGGCCTGCTGAGGTTGCTGTCTGGGAGCAGAGACCTGGAAGGGGTTTGGGGTCATTAAATCTGCATTTTAGCTCTGTCAGCCACCTCACATCATCCCGTTTGTGAATTAATCAGTCTTTATCCTAGCACAGTTCAGCTGTTCATTCTCAGTACAAAAGGACTGGAAAACCATCCCACCAACTCCTTACTTTAATGGCTAGAAACCTTGTTTCCCACCTGTCTTGCTGGGAAAGCTGATTTTACACCTTTCTGCTGAAGGAACTCCCCTGGTCCTTATTCACATGTTTGCATTGCTGCTTTGCTTCGTTGGAGGAGGTGGTCCATGCGAAGGGTCCACACCAAGGTGAGGGATGCTGCAAAGATGTGTGCTAACATCAGTGCCATGGCTCCTGCTCAGGAATGATCTCGGTGTTCTGGGAGGTCTCTGAAACAAAATAAAATGAGAAATGGGATTTCTAGGTAGGCTGGCTTGAAAGAGATTCAGTTGCAGAGAGATGGCTGAGAAAGAGCATTACCCTTAAAGTCAATCCAGAGCTGGCTGGAGAAAAGGGAATGCTGCCCATCACCTGGCTGCCTGCTCCCTGCTAGGACAGACGGTGATTCCCTCCCTCTCACTCCTTCATCCCCATGTCTTCCAGTGCTCCTCTGCTCCTGGCAGTGGTAAACCAGCAGACCCCATGGCTGATGTCGTAGCCTCTGGCTGGTTTGTGTAAGGGGAGGACAGAGAGAACACAATAAGATGTCAGAGGAGATTCCAAGCAATTTTGCCAAACACTCAAGGGATATTTTTTTCTTTCCATTCCCCTCCCCCCTTAGTTTTTAGAATAATTTTTCAAGAGCACATATGCAAGTCATCTAAGGGAAACAGAACAGTGAGTACCAGGGGCTGGTACACTGTGTTCCCTTTGTACTGTACAGAAAATAGATAAAAGAAACAAAGGATAATGCAGAGAGCAAAGCAGCCATCAGTACTCTCAGAGAGGTTCAGTCTGACCTTTTCAGAGATGAAGGTCAACCCAAAAATCCTCAGGTGCCGGAAATTGGTCCCGTCTTCCTAGGACCAGGAGACATTTACCATTAACGAAACAAGAGCAGAATTCCATGCCATGTGTTGTTGCTAGAAGCGGGAGGAAAGGCAAGAAAGGAATATTGTCTTGGATAATAATAAGGATTATGTGTTTATTTAGGAAGGAACTTACCATTTTATGATCATATCTGCTGTACACCCAGCCACCTACCCAGATTACATGTGGTAATAGAAAACAGCTTGGATCCCCCCCAGTATCAGCGAGCTGGAAAGCCGGACCCCCCCCCGCCATCAGTGAGCTGGAAAACCAGACCCCACGACAGCGGCGGTGCTCGTTAGCATGCACTCTTCTGAAAGGAGACCCCCCTCCTCGGCCCTTGCCCCTCAACCTGCCAGTCCCTCTGTCTGCTGTTGCTGCTCACAAGCCTTTAGATGCAGAGCATGTCCAGCTGTAAGCGTGGGATAGCTCTCCTGCATCCCATCCGGGTTGTTTGTCTTGGGTCCCTCTCCATTCAGAGCAGAATGATTTTGCATAAATGCATCGACACGTCTGCTTTGTTCATGCATGAAGGGTCTTCGGCATTTCTCATCCCACCCCCGCGCCGGCCGTCTTCTCCCTGCCCCCCTGGCATATAGCTTCACCATCTTTTGCATGATTTCCCTGTGCAGCAGTGAATAAACCTGCCTGAAGCATTGCCAGTCAATCAAGTGCAGTTAAAAATACCCAGTCAATTATTTTGGATAGAATTAAAACAAGTGATCGGAAGGAGAGGATGGAAAAGGGTGCAAGAGCGAAGCCGTAATGGCCTTTACTATGTAATTTGGTTTCATGTTCTGCACAAGAAAACATGTAAAATATGTAAACAGAGCTCTCCAGGATTGTAATGTAGCTACAAAGCCACAGATATACAGGCAGGCAGGGTGCTATTCTTTAGCAGAACGGAATGCCATCCCCAAAACCACACGATCATTTCTTTAAGCCTGAAAGTAAACTTTCTCATGCCAGGAGTGGAGAATTTATTTTTTCTTTTAAATGGAGGATTGTCTGCACTACTTGTTCAGAGAACTGTAGGCATTTTAGCCCACGTTGTCATAAGAGACCTCGTATTTCGAATGCCAATGAATTTTAGGGTGTTCATCTTGAGATGTCTCTAAAAGGCATGGTTTTTGGAGGATGGTGCTTACCCTGCACTGTTCTGAAGGTCTCTTGAGTCAATCCCTCTGTCCCCACCTGCAAAGAAGTATCTGCTTTAAAAAGGGAAAAAATAAAACTGGGGACCATTTGGATAAACTCTTGAGCTGCTTTAAATCTCTCCTGAATTGTGCTGCCTTAGTTGGATCTGTAACTGTTGAGGAACCCCAAATCCGTGCTCATATTTGGAAATACTGCCTGTGAAGTTGGAGGATCACTGTTTCTTCTGAGGTCATTTCAGTGGTGAATCTGATAAGAAGACATGATTCACCCATCTGGTAAATGGTCCCAGCTCCCCCTGCTATCAGCAGGAGCCTCCCCTGGGCCCGCACTTCCACCGTAGCCTCAGGGTCCAGCTGCAAACTTTAATGCATGCCAGGAAATGGTTATTTGCATGATCAGTGCTATTATCTGTCTGTGCATGTACCTGCTTACTGGGAGAAGCTCTCATTTCAGGAGAACATCAAGTTCTGCTTAGCCATTTTAGTCACTGGGCCAAAATCTCTATACTTAGTCCTTTGGGCAGTGGATCTTATTCTCCAATATTTTGGTAATTAACCCTTGCATCATCAACCTGAGAGACAAGTCTCTTTTCAGAGAGGGGAAGCTGAAGCACAGGGTAGAGATGACCTTCTTTCCACCTTTCTCCAACCAAGTATCTTTGAAAAATCTGCCCTTCTAGCAGAGCAGAACTGTTCCTGGCGCACTGCACTGTGTTACACGGTGACCCTTACCTGCTGGAAAAAGAAAGCCTGACTTTATGGAAATATAACTGTGTCCCAGTGGTTGCTTCTGGTGGGAAAGGCCAAGACGGAGCAGCCATGATTTCCTCCATCCCCTGTGCTCCCAGTCTGTCCTCCCAGAGCCTGCTCCTGGGAGGCAGTGAGGCTGAAGAAACCGTGAACTTCCTCCCACAGACAATGCTCATAATTCAGTCCCCATGGTAACTTCTTTGGAGAGCTGCTGGGAAGTTTCTGCGAACTCCCCCACTGGCCTGGAGCATCAAGGATGAAACGCTTCAAGTGGACTTTTGGTTTAATTTGTTGGAGTTTGAGGTTATGAGATCAATCAGGGCTGTTCTGAGGTTAGAGGGAAGCAACGGGCTTCCCCAGACACCTGCAACCAAACCTTAGTTTGGGTGCAGATGTGCGTGGGCTGGAAGAAGCAACTGGCTGCTGCTCTACAGACTCTCTCTGGATGGTCCAGCTCATTCAGAGGAATTTATTTGCGCGGTGGCAGTTTCGTTACTCTACAGTTTCAGGGGGAAAAGCCCAGTGAAGCAAGGGGGGGAAACGTTCTGATTTGCATACCACAAGCCATGCCTTCAGGTATTAAGAAAAACAAGCCACATGGTTTAATCTTAATTAATGCACGCTGACGTAGGGCTGAGTAGTTGGATGGGAAACTGAGAGGGTTTGATTGCTGAGGTGTAACCGCAGTCAGCTCCGCGGGACAGCACATGGTAGCTCTCCTCCGTGCCCCCACCACCACACTCCCTGGGAGCCCCGCCACAGCCCTCCCTCTCGCTATTAATTTCAGGGCCTCTTCCCAATGTATCATCTCCCTGAATGTATCTAGTTAAGGCCTGTTGACAGCCCAGAGCAGACTTACACCCTTAGGATTAGAGGCATGTGTACATCTTCATATAGGCAAGCACAACAACTGGGTGGCTGGCTGGCTTGCTGGGAGTGCGGTGTGGGAAGCTGAGCAGCTCAGAGGGGGAAAAGGAGACAGGGAGAGAGAGATTTGCACCCCCAATTATCCTTGCATGTGGAAAAGCTGTGTGATGAGGGTTGCGTGTGGTTTACACAGCATGTTTACATGGTCCATAACCGTAAACAAAGCTGAAAAGCATGACTTTAACTCTGGAAATAAAAACGCTGGAAACCCCTGGTTTCTGCACATGAGAAAGTTTTGTTCTTTAAACACACAGATGTTTTTAAATTAAAAATCAGTCTTTTGACCTTTCCTGAATGTGATCATGTGGTCAGAGCTGACATTAACCACTGCACGGCTGTTTGCTTCAGCCACAGGCGAAGCTTAACTTAGCAAGCAATCTTCAGAGCTCGTGGTAGCACCTGTGTTGTGTCACATGTCTTGGAAGCGGCTCCTGTGCCCCATGTGCACTTGGGGCGGTTCAGGGGAGGTGGGGTTAGGTATGGGGATATTGAGGGTCTGCTCCTACTGTGCTGGAAACGAAAGCGTTGTGGTGTTTTCCTCTTTGCTAGTTGAAAAAGCTGTGGCTTAATTTTTTTCCTATTTGTCTCTCTTCCTATCAGAAAGGTTGCCCAAGTGCTTCTAAGCTTCTCTGTCCACCTCAGCCAGTGTGTTATTCTGATGGAGAATTCCTCATGGAGATGAAGGGATTTGTTGTTGTTGCTTTTGGGCTTTCTCTAACTAGCTGTGTGCTTTCTTTGTCCAAGCAAATTTATAGGACCAGCTTTGGGAAGGAGGGGATGTTACCAAGCCCAATCCTGCTTTGCCTTGCAGGAGTGCCAAACCAGCAAAACTACAATGAATCCAGTGAGTCGGATCCACTAGTATAATAATAAAAATATATTTAAGATCCTCCAAAAGTGTGGTGCACATTCTGCCTTTGACGGTTTGATTTTCTGATGCCAGCTGCTCCCAAATGAAATGCTCCAGTCAAAGGGAAAAAAAAAAAAAAAAGCAAAAGCTTGTGCTCTACTCATCAGTGGTAGAAGCTTATGGGATGGGATTGTTTTCCTTTGCCGCAGCACCCCCACAGCCAGCCTTGGCCCGCAGTTATATGCAAGCTTTGCTCTAGTGGACCTAGCTGGTTCAAGTTAGAGACAGGCAGTTCGGGAACCTGAGCGTGCAGCCAACAATAATGTTCTGGCTACTGTATTTGTTTAACCTCGCTCTCCAGTGGATGGATATATAGTCTGTTAAAGCACTTATCAGTCTATAATGCCTTCAGACTTTTGTGAGCAGCTATGTGGAAGTTGTAGACAGGAGATTTTGCCACGGATTGAAAATGTCTTTTAGCTTTAATGAGGCTGATGTTTGCAAAACTGAAGGTATAAGGTCTTGTTTGGGTGCTGTTTCTTTATCCTGTCTGTCTAGCGGGTTGCATTTGGCTGCTATTTCTACTGGTAGATGCATTTATGAATTTGAACATAATAGCAGAATGCAATTTAGGGCTAATTCTAAGAATTATGCCTTCTAGCTGAGATCCTGGCAGTGCTGAGGTGGACGGTGGTGTTGTTTAAGAGTAGCATCTTTATGTCTTACTGCTGTGTTGAAGCAATAGGAAACCTCTGATATGAATAAACAGGAGCACATGGCACACTTTGATGTGCTTCATATGAGACTGCATTCTGTGTGGCTGTGTACTTGGAGTTATCACTTGCTTTTGCATCTTTTCAGGGTGCATTGCTGAATGGCAAAAGAATCAGGGGCATGTACAAAAGGCACTCATGAGCTCCAAATGCTGGTGCTTACTTGTGGGCTTGTGCAAAAGTTGAGTTGATTATTAAAACCCATTAGCACAATTATTTCTTCTTTTTCTCACTCTTTTTCTGTAGTTTCTGGCCCCAGCTCAGATGAGGTCTTTTGGGTGATCCTTTGAACAGTGCAAAAATCATCTGGTTACGGTTTTGTTGTAAAATCAAAACTCCATATTGTTTTTTCCACAGGTCCAGCTAGCATCCTAGATATTTTGATTACACCTGGCTGGATGTCAAAGCCAATGTGGGTTTGGGATAGGGCCAGTCAGAACTGATTTACAGTTTTTTTCAGGTATACCATGTGAAGTTTATGGTTTTATGTGATTTTGATTTGAACTCACCGGTTTTAAATGAAGTTTGCTTTGAATCTGGAGATAACAGAAATTCAAAGGAAGGCTCAAAGAATGCAGGTCTGCATGATTTAAAAATTGAAATATATTGTTCATACAGACTCTTTGGAAGTGAAATAACTGCATTTTTTGAGAAAGCTAAAGTTAATAACACACATTGAATACACATGCAATCTGGGTCATCATCTAATCGAAATCCCTGTAGCTCCTATTCACTTTCCTGAAACTAAACCAACTTACATGACAAAACAAAATAGCCCTTGCATCTCCCACTCATTTCTGAATCACAGCCCTGTGTTACATCCAAAACTCTACCCAAGGAAATTTCCTTTTGGAAATGAACCGCTATAATTTCTATTGTAAAGTAGAGGAATTGATCATCATGTCATACTGCAGATGAACTATTGATGCTAATATCATATCAGCTGTGGTGTTTTCATACACCACAAAGGTCACTTTCCAGTTACTAAAAAATCCAGCCAAACCTTCTGCTGAAAATTTCAGTTCTGGGCTAAGAAAGCTGTAGTAACATGCTAATTGAACACTAAGTCTGCAATAGACACCATCAGCGGCTCCAGATTCAAAGGGGAAGTGGCTGTGCTGAGACTGGACAGAGCAACTGGCAATGGGGCTTTATTTCATCCTGCAGGATATGTAATCTGCTTCCCAATCCCACAGCCAAATCCTGTTCTACATTACATGGGTAAAATTGGCAGATGAGATTTCCTCTTACTTCTGAGCCAACTGAATCTGGGAGTAATATAGCATCAGTGTGTTACCCCAGAAGTTTTATCAGCTTCCATTTGATAAAGCTTTTCTGTTGATCACCTGCCTGCATGCCTTTGTCCTAGAGCAGGACGTGCTGCAATTTTTTCATCTTTTGCCATCAGACCTTTAAGTACCCCAATGAAAACAGGCAAAAGCAGACAAAGAACACAAAACTTAGTAAAACTGTGTTATCAGACACAGAGGACAAGTAGAGGTTTGGAGTAGAAGCTACAGTTCATGAGCATCAGATGTAAGGGAAAGTTGCTGCTGAGGAAGAAGCAGCAGAGTAGAAGGTAAGAAGGCTATTGAAAGAGGGAGGACACAGCTTTCTCATCATCTCATGCTTATAACCCATGCTGCTGAATCAGATTTGGTTTTGGCTTTTGGTTTTTGATTTTACAACAGGGTATTTTGAACTCATTGTTAGTGCACAGGAAAAGTTAATATATATACCGTTTTGGAAAAAGTAACTTTGAATGCTTTCCTTAAGTTTTAGAGGCCAGCCTGAAATGACCCAATGCTGACTTTCATAGTAGAGCAGACAACTGTTGACTCAAATCTTCTGACAGGACAAATCCAGAACACTAGTAAAGAAACTAGTCCTAAAGCATTTCTAACCAGAACCTAGAAGAAACCCCAGAGCAAAATTTCTGATGTCCCTTAAGTTAAGCCTGTTTGTGTACAATTTCCATCTGAACTCCATTGGCTCCTGAGGTTTGAAACGGTCACAGAAATTGGCTGATTTTTGAGGTGTTTGTTGGAACCCAAATGGTGGCCTTTTTAATGGTCCAGTGCTCACTAATATGGGCAATATAATTTTTTCTGTAACTCCAACCCAATTCCCAGCCTAAATGAGAAGAACAGTGCAACAGCTTTCAGAACAGATTGGAGGTCTGTGCTGCAGTCGGCAAACTGGGTGGTGTCCATGTGGCAGTCAAGCTGCCTTATGATATCGGGCAATAAAGAAGCAGGAACCTTTCTGATATTTAGCAACTGCACCATAGTTTTTCATCCTTGGGTAAGATTAACCTTAGGTCTGCAAGAACAATAACATATTTAAGAATAAAAGGTCTGGGTGACTGCCAGCCCCCATGTCTGGCAATGGAGAAAGTTTGCATCTGTAAGGGATGTGTTAAAATGCTGCTTATGTCATGGCTGGGATTCTCTGGCATGTGTTGAGTTAAATATAAACAACATTCTGCAAAGCAGTCAGATAAAAATTGTAGATTAATTAGGTTTCATTATTATGGTTGAAATCTGTTCTTTATCTGGATCTTCAAAGAACAGAACATGTCCTGTTTGTGCCTCCACGGGTTTCGTATCAGTCCATGAGTATTTCCGTGCACTGGTACAGTCTCACTCAGGATGTTGTGTGCTTCACAAATAGATGGTGGGTTTTGCCAATAGATCCTCTTCCTGCTTGTTCTGTGGTTGCTGTTTTGCAAATGGAACAGGGTATGGCCCATTTCATCCCAGAAACTCACAGCATTATCTGTCTCGGTGCAGAAGTTGCAGCAGTGCAGTCCCCAGTAAAAAGGAGGGAGGGAGAGACATCAGCCTCACTTTTGGGCCATGATAACCACTTTCACCTTTCTCCTCCAGAAGGAGGTTGCTCCCTACTGCCTGATGGACAAGTGCTTGTGATGGTCCTTCACAGCCATACTTAGCTTGAAGACATGGTCTGGAGGAAGCCCTGCCATGGGACAACAGATGGGATTTTGGGAGCAGACAGATCTGCGCACTGGAGATTTGCTCTGTTTACAACCGCCTGTGGGCATGCAGACAGGCACGTCCACTCCAACTGCAGCGTCAGCCGTATGCCAGAGCTGAGTAGGGCAGCATCCTAGTTTAAATAGCAGCTTTGCCTGTCTGTGTTTAGAATTATTTTGATGTTACAATGTGAGAGATGAGAACCACCAGCGTATGCAAAGCCTGTGGTGTCTGGCTGTGCTTGCTTGATGGGAAGGACAGAGTGGGATGGCATCTGTTTGTATCTAACCCACTCCTGTAGGGAGGTATATCCTTCACACATGTATGTGCTTTCTTTGTCCCTTCTCTTTGTAACATCTGAGCACCTTTTTGTGGCTAATGGCTTTTACCTGCAAGATACTCGTGTGACGTGGAGGAATACCATCCTCGTCTTACAGATGGGGGCCTCAAGCCTGGAGAAGCCAAGTGCTGCCCAGAAGATTGTAATGGGGCCATGCACTGGGCACAGTCAGGTTGAGACCTAGTCCAGTGCCCAGTCCACAGGATCAGCGATCCTTAGCTATATCTAACTATCCAACTGTAGTTTGTCTGCAACAGGAGCCCATCAGCATAACTTAACATTGCCTGAAGTCATGGGATGGCTGGGAATCATTCACAAGGGTACCTTCCAAAATTTGCTCTTCAGCAAATTTTCCCATATTACTTTGAAGGAAAACATTAAGAGGAAATGGAGTTGATTGCAAGAGTAAATGTGTTTTAGATGTGGCAATGAACTAAGCGCTCCCGATATATCACTTTTCCCTTTCTGCTGACACATTCCTCGGTCCCCTTGAGTAAGAGAAGGAAAACAGGAGAGGCAGTCTGAAGAACATGTTGTCCCTGTGATTGACAAGAGGTTGTATAAATCAGTCAAAGGGAATCCTCCAGGCATTCCCTCTTGTGGGAAGATCCCACAGTGCTCTCTGGCCTTGTTCATTCTGTCTCTCAATGTTTGTGTACAAAACGTGTGGGTGGGAGACGAGCTGGATTAGAACCTCCAAGAGGAACAGACATCAGCTCTTTTAATTGAAAGCAGCTTCCTAGGGAGGGGTATGACATGGGCTTCCAGTAAGTAGACACAAATAGTCCCTGAATGCTTTGGAGCAGATACTAAGCTCCTGTGGATCCCAGTTCCTGTGTGGGTCTGAGAACCTGGATAAGCCCCAGTAAGTGAAGTTTTGAGTCCTGCGTGATGCCGTCATTCTTCAAAGCAAATACTTTTGTGTTTGGTAACACCCTGAAATGAAAAGTACAGCTATCCCTTCTTCCTTCGACAGCTGTCAGGTGCTTTAGCTGCTGTTTTGCATCACTGTAGCAAACCAGAGGATGTTAGGAAATAATCATTTCTCATAAGCATGAATTCCTATGAATTTGGTAGCTGTGAGGAGAGATGATGCTCTGTCTTCCAGGCCATTGGAACTTGTAGCTTAAAGGTGATGGTACTGCAGTAATAAGTGCCTTCACGCTGCTGCCATCTTCTAGGGATGCCTTAAAAGCAGAGGTGTGAAAGACTCTCCCAGCAAATGTTTCTCAGACTTTGCAGTTGTGGTGTGACACTCAATAACTGGGTAGAATTGAAAAGGGGATTATTTGCCACATGCATTAGAACCTATTGAGAAGGTGGAGTCTGTAGGTGATAGGGACTGTTTATCCAATCAGTTTGTTATTACAAAATCTTAAAGAACTTTTTTGCCATTAGCTAAAATTAGAGAGCCATTAGAGAGCAGCTACTGTAAGGAAGCTCTCATAGCCACTCCTAATGTTTTGTCTGTTGGACTTTTCCTACACTTCTCAATTATACTCTTCTCCTAGAACTTCTTACCCCAGTACCACTTTGAAACACTTGTCTAAGTAGCAATGGATCAGCCTCAGCAGGAGGAAGCTTATCTAGCCTGTTCAAACCAGACCAGGGTACCAAGTCAGCACACCTCAGTCGCACGTCTCAAACACAGGCTCTTTATGCAATGTTAAGATTTTTGCTAATATTCTCAGGCAGAAGCAGAAAGTGCTAGAGTTCACACACGCACACAAATCAAACAAGGCATTTAAAAGTTATCAGAGATTTCCGACCCACCTCAGCAGGCGTTTATTTTGGGTTTGATTCAAACTTTTGGTGAAGGTCTGCGTGATTTCTTAATACAGGTTTTCACTCATCCATTAAGTGTCACTTAAAATGCACCAAACGTGAGTACTTTTTTTTCTTTCAACCACCTTTTTGGACCAATAGAGCAGGAGGAGATATAAGAATAAGAACAAAATCATATAAAAGTAATGAGACCTTTGTTCATGTCAAAGAGCTCTCTGACCATATAAATTGCAGATGTGGGTAAGATAAATTCCCTAGCTGGAGAGGTATTAAAATAAAAACCATGCTCCCAACAAGAGACAGGCTGCTGAAAATGCAAGAAGGGAGAATTGCGAAATGGTACATGTCGAATTGCTGGCCTGGATTTCAAATGCCAAAGATAGTTTATGTAAAGCCTTGCTCTGTTGTAAAATGTAACACTATCCACTGGCTAGCCTCAATGAAGCTTGGTCCCAGTTGTTTTAAAAAATAAATAAACTAAAAATCTTCTTCCAGCCCATTAAAGCTGATTTATGTTTTGCCCATAGATTCCTCTGTGCTGGATCTTGAGGGACTCAGATTATAGAGGTGATTACCTCACTTTCAGCCAATCTGGTTTCTCATTCCCAGGCATCCCAGGCTCTCTTTGCATTGCCCAGACTTTGCCTGCCGAGACCAAGAGGGCAGTTCCATGCAGAATTAACCAAGTAGACATAGGATTTTGAATGGTTAAAAATATCTCTGTTAATTCTCTTGCTTCACTTCAGGGTTTTCTTTTTGTTTCAATAATCAAGGAAATTGCTTATGGGAACAGCTTTACTGACAGCACACCGCCACCTGATTGCTCAGTTCAGGCTCTGGTCTTGGAAAGAAATCTAATACTGTCCCCAAGAGCACATGGCTCCAGTTAGCACCTAGCGCAGGTGGTCTGTGATCAGTCCTAGGCTCTCCTGTGGCTAGCACAACTGCTGGAGGTGGTTTGGCCTCTTGGGTTCCATTCGTAGCTCCATTGCCGCTATACTGTGTGACCACAAGGAATTCCTTCTGTCCCCATGACTCTGGTAATGACAGTCACTGAGTTCACCAAAGTGTTGTGGATCTTAACAGGTACCCTTCAGATGCTCCAGTAGCCTCACCTGGAAGCATCCTTCTAATGCAGTTGTAGCCTTTTGCATGGTGGGCATTTCCTTTCTCATGTTTGTTGGGGGAATGAAGGCTATGGTCATGTATGTTTCTTTTTTGAAGCAGCTTCACTGAGTAGTGTGGTTTCAGAGTAAATCCTACCATTTCTTGTAACGTCATTTTCACGTCTTACATAATGACAGCACTGCAAAACTCTCTGGTACTTAAATTCAGTCATTTCCTTCTTTGAGCTTTTCATCCATGCCATCTACTTGTTCTTTATTGAAAAGAGCAGTTAGCTTACAATCCCACTGCTGCCTGCCGTGGAAAGTGCTGTAGGTGTAGGAAGAAGGTGATTCCACTTAAAGAAACTAGTTAACAAAACAAGAAGCTAGTTTGCTTAAATTGGGTTGTAGAGACAGGCTTCTCCTGGCTACACCTGTTTCCAAGTTTACATGGCCATCTGTGGCTTCCCTGGGGTTACAGTAACATGCAGGTTTAAATAGGACATTGCTTGAGTACTGTGGAGAGCATCTGCTGTCTGTCTGTGCTGTGAGTTGGTACATTCAGAAGTGATCGTCACTTTGACTCCAGTGGGAAGAGTTGTGGTCCATTTTGGTGGGAGCAAAGTTGTTCTGAACGCTGTCAAAGACCTTATACCAGATTAAAAGGAAACTGTTGGCTGCCATCCAGCTGCTGTGAGTCTTTAGCTCCTTTTCATGTTTCAATTTTTCTTCTTGAGGTGGAAGACCTTGAAACTTAACTTTTGAATAATCTCATGGTATTTAGAGATGTCATTATTGTGTACTATTTTATTCTAGCTGTGCACTTGGACTTTTCTCCCCACTTTAAACAGTCATAATCCTTCCTTACTGTCATCTACATCTATTTTGGTGTTTCTTTTTCCTCCTGCAGATGTGTCGAACTAAGGTGATTGACTTGAACGATGGCGTCTCTCAGTATGCCTGGTATCCCTGCACAGCCAACTTCCAGTACTCCCATATGACACAGACCATTTTCTGGCTGAAGGTAGGAAGTGCACATGTCATTCAGAAGTCTCCTCTTTGCCTGCCTGTACAACGTTTCTCCAACAGGCAAAATATCATGGGACAGCCTTCCCCAGGCCAAGCTGCTCCCTTCTTTGAAGTATATTTAGTACAAAATAGCAAAACAAAGCCTCTGAGCACTGTCTAGAGAGTCGGTGGTGATGTCCCCTCCTGTGACAAGGCTACTGAATTTCTGAGAGGTTACAGCCTCCAGCTGCGGGGCTGTTTGACTTGTGTTTATCTAGTTTGTGTAAGAGAGATTGTAAGAGAAGACTTCTGTGTGACCTGAATGGGAACTGTTATTTTAAAAGTCCTCACTGACTCTTGGGTTTTTTTAAAGCCCACCACAGTTCTCCACCTCAGCCTTTGTGGTGCTTTTGTTTTCCCAGGCTTATTTTTCCCAGCCTATGGTAGCTGCGGCAGTCTTAGTTCACTTGGTCACTGATGGGACCTATTACCTGGATCAGAAGCAGGAGACCATCGGTGTGCAGCTGTTTGACACCAAAGAGCAAAGCCATGATCTTGGTAAGACTGTATTTTATTACACTCCTTTATTGCTTGCTTAATCTGTTTGTTATTCACAAACTGACCAATATTCCTGCTCGGATTTTCCAGGATCAGACAAAAAAAAGTGCTTCCTCAATACTCCAAGACCTGAGTTTCACTAGAGTTTGTTGAAAATGATGCATCATTTTATACAGACGTTTCTCCATACCTGTTCATAGTGTGTTCAGAAGTGGCTAGTTCTGTTTTGGTCATTAAAATAAGCACTATTTCAATGCTTCACACACAGCACCTCCCGGAGAGACATTGACAGTGAAACAGATGAACTGCTGGTAGCAGGGAGTGAGGCACCTGCACCAGCTGGTGCAGCACACACTTCTGCTTTGATAGGTGTAGTTGGGCAGATCTCTAGTCCTGCTTGCATGGAGGTTTCCACAGCTATTTAATGGCCAAAATTTTTCATGCAAAGTATTTCAGGTTTGATGAAGGTCTAACACCAGGGCCCCTGTGGGCTGCTTGCATGGCCTCAAGCAGATGTGTCTGACAGAGGCTGTGGACCTGCTAGTTGTGCTGAAGTGCCAGGATAGACCATTTTTGTCTCTACCCTGGACACAGGTCCCTGAACATGGGGAAGTTGTGTCTGTGAATTGATTCTGTCTGCATTTAAGCGCCAGGACCAAGGAGCTCACCCTAGCTCCCAACTCTGTGTCAGGGTAGGACTTGCATAATCCCTTTCCAGCTGTCCCCTGCCCTTTTTTCCACTGGGAAGAAAGCTGGCCATGTCGTCCCGAGATCAGTTTTTAAGGAAACATAACCCCCTTCCCCCAACTTTCTCTTTTACCATAACTTTGCAATTTTAACAAGCTGAAACTCAAATGAACTTCCTGGTAGTGATGAGAAGGAGAAGGGACACACACAGGTGACAGGTGTTAGATGACTATCCAGAGTAATATATAATTTGGTGGGGTGTGGGGGTAAAGAAGGAAAGCGTGTATGGTGTCTGTTGTCCCAGAACAAACTGAAATTCATAGCAAGTTGTGCAGGTTGAGTCAGGATAGCTCCCAGTTTGCCAGAGCCCCTGGATTAGTCTTATCCTCCTCCTTTCGCAAAACAGTGGCACATAGCTCTTTCCCTCTGAGAAATAAATGATGGAGTCACAAGCATGCCAATAAATGCTTAATGTGACATTTTATAGAGACAGACAGACACATTGTGAGAGAAAGAGAAAAGAAAGAGGAGCAAAGAGGAAACTGAGGGTTAGGTTTTGAAATCCTCGAAGTTGCAACACGAGTTTGGCATGGCTCAGACTGACGCCTGGAGATCTTCACAGCTGAAATGCTGCCTTCATCATGGAAAAGCCCTTCTGACCTTTTCAGAAGAGGCTGGCCTGCAGCAGAGGAGAGGTGTAGGTAGGCTACCCAGCAGTTCTCACTCAGGCAGAGCTCCCAGTCACTGTTTTGTCTGAGTTCTGGGTGCAGCATTAAGTCCATTTCCTGGATATTGTATTTGATGTGTTTGAATTATCACCGTGGCAAGCTAGAAAATGCAGCTGAAATGCAAACTTTGGCATGCACTGGGTGCAGTAATGACTGCAGACAGTCAGCCAGCCTTAAGCAGAAGTCAGTGGCAAACTAAAAATACGTCCAAAAGGAAGTAGCAATAATTTAGAGCTTGAGCAGTCCTCAGTGTGCTAAAGACACTCCCATGAACAAAATGCAGTCTATCCAGAAGTGCAGTTTCCCACCTTGGTCAGAGCAAGTTTTTACCATGTGGACTCCCAGAAGATAATGAGAAGCTTCTTCTGAGTCTCGGTTAGGAGATAGAGAGGTTGGGATGCCAAACACCTCAGTGCTGTTAGTTCAGAGCCTTTGTAGGCACAGGGGTTCAGCTGCTGGGTACTTTGCAAGGGCTGTTGAGTGTTGAATAGGTGGATACAGAGCTACAGAAACAGGGACAAGTATGGAGACAGCTCTTAACTCCCCTGCCATGGGCACCTGTGCTATCTTGAGTGTTTTTTTGCAAATGAAGACAGGTTAGTTAAATGGACCTGACGTGTTCAGCCCCCATTTACCTTGTCTGGGCCAGAAAGCATCAGCAACTGCAGCACAGCTCTGAGGGTCTGTTTTGTTGTGGACACCACCTGAGTGTGAGGAATGGAATTGAAGTGAATAAACAGCCTCATACCATAAGGTCTTTCTTGGCTTTCCATCAGAGAAGGCAGAAACTTCCAAGGAATTTGGGAACCCGGGATTTTGAGTATTAACTGCACCTGTTTGTAAGTGAGAAACGTGCACTGTTCCACAAGGAGCTGATATCAAAAGACCTGTGGGAGGCAAGTAGACAGGGAGGTTATTTCAGGGTCAGGTAAAGACCAAAACAAAAAGAGGTTTGCTTTTTTATTTTCTTTTTTTTATTACAGGAAGACTTTTTTAAAGTAGAGGGTGGGAGATAAATGTTTAAAGAGAGTGGTCAGAAGTCTGTCTTAATTCACAGGAAATCACTTCCTAAGGAGAAAAATGAAAACTTCTTTATCCCTTCCCTTTTGAGTCAAGAAACCTGAACTGGAAAAGAAAAAAAAAAAATAGAAATCCCTGAGCCAGTTAAACATGCAAATAGAATTTATTTTATTTTCAAATTTGTAAGTGTATCAGGGTAGCCAAAGGGCCTGGGCCAAAGCCGTTGCTGGGGGAGCTCCAGTGAAGCAAATGGAGCTGGAGCCAAGCAGAATCTCGGAGCGATGCCACGGAGCTGCGGAGGCAGGGCTTTGCAGTCAGCCGTCAGGCCATGAATCTCAATTAATGAATTTTGAGGCCAGCCGACATCTGTCTGTCCTTTGAGTTACCCCTGAGATGGATTTGGCCCATTTGAATTCAGGTTGCCTCTACCTGAAGGTGGGAATTTCTTCACGACTATCACTGAGTGCCTTCTCTGCTGAAGAAAAGGAATTAAGTCTCCTTGTCACCTCTCTGGTGCTTCTGTGAACCTCGACCTCTTGAGACATTTTCATTTTCCCAAGACACAATTATTTTCTTCTCAAATGAGATCACCTGTAAAATCCTCAGTGGGTCCATCACCCGCATTTCTCTCTCCAGGACCATCTTTGCCTTTTTTAGCAAAGAGCGAGATACCCTAAAGCTGAAAACCATCAAAAAAATCAAAACTGGGCACATTTAGTGTAGAGCTCATGCAAAAAAGCTTTATGCTGAGTGCTAATGACATGCGCAGCTACAAATAAGGCACTGGTGTGCTGCCCATGGTGCACAAAGCCACCCAGCCTGCCGGCACCATTTGATGCGTGGTATAAAGGCTCCAACTGTCCTCTCAGACCAGTTTTACAATAGTGCAACTCCGCTTCCTCCATGATGGTTGCTCCTGATTTAACAGAGCACAATAGAAATGTAGCTGGGTTCTAAAGAAACTACTCTGAGAGCCTGCCGTGCTTGCGGAGAGAATGGCAGCCTTTCTTCAGCTGTCTGGAGGGATATACTTCTCTGCTAAGCTCACCAGAGCGATTCGGGAAGCCCCTCCAGGCAGCTTACCATAACTTTTCAGCTCTATAGGGCCATTCCTATGGGTGAAATGCTTCTGAAGTGCCCACGGCTTTGGGAAGCGATTGTGTTAAGTCTGACCCTTCCTCTGATCTTGTCTCTCCTCTGGCAGGTGTCCACGTCCTGAGCTGCAGGAACAATCCCCTGATTATCCCAGTCATCCATGACCTCAGTCACCCTTTTTATCACACCCAGGCTGTCCTCATTAGCTTCAGCTCCCAGTTTGTGGCCATCTCTGGGGTGGCCCTGCGTTCCTTCCACAACTTCGACCCCATCACCATCAGCAGCTGCCAACGAGGACAGACCTACAGCCCGGCGGAGCAGAGGTGAGCCTGTCAGCTTGCTTCCTTCTGCCTCGCCACCCACTGACCCTGCGCCGCCCGCCTGCACTGGGGGTTAAGAGGAGGCAGGAGGGGCACAGCAGCTGAACCCTGCTGACCCTTTTGTGTCGCTGGTAAAAAACCAGCAGTGTTCTCATTGATCAGGATGGATGGGACATTTAACCCGCATGGGATACTGTTAGTGAATTATTTCCTCTTCCTTTCTCCTCCCTCCTTTATCCCAAGCTTGGAATTGGGGCCAGTTAACTCTCCATACATTCCCTAGCACGGCATCATTTTCCCCACTCACACGCCGGCCTCGATCTGAACCGCTTTGTGCTGATAAAATGCTACAGGGACCTCCCACGGAAATGGTCGCGCGGAGACAAAGTGATGCTTGTGCCCTGGTGGGGCCGGATCCTGCAAGGTGCGTGGCCCCGTGCGACGGGTGCTTGGCCACCAGCATTCGTGGTGCTTTTACGGCTGGGGAAGGACCCTCAGTACCCCTCCGGATCCGGCCCACGTTTTGAAAAGCTCTGTGGGACCCCCCAGGATGAAAGGTTTATGGCTACCGTTTTATTCTTGTTGTTATTACAGACACATCAATAGATCACCACCAACCCCTCTCAGTCTCTGCTTTACAGCATCCCACAGAGACTGTGACCTTTCGTGGCCTCTGGTGCGGCAGCTTCATGGATCCTTTCAGCGAGGCAGTGAAAAGAAGAGGGAAGAATTTAGCAAAACCCCTGAAAGAATAATTTTTTTTTTCCTTTGTGAATTCGAAGTTGTGAGCAGTCATCATACCATAGCGGCAGCAATAGTAAAACAAGTTGCATATCCCAGCAAACCTCTGCTTAGCCTTCTAAGCAAGCTGTCAGGTTTTTTGATAATGTTCTGGCTTGTTTTTAGGACCTGCTTTTATTCCAGGAAAGGCGGGAGGGTGAGAAGGGGGAGAGGGAAGGGAAAATAAAATAAAAAAAAGGAGTATATCTATAGCTAAATCAATCCAGTCAGTGTGTTCTGACCTAGATTCAAGGAGTCTGATCATTCTGTGCAATAGGCTGTATAAATTCAGAGGCCCAAAGACAGCAGGATCAAGTTTCAGATGAGAAGTCTAGTTGTGGAAGTTTGGCCAAATCCCAGTGCAGGAGCGGGACAGAAAAAGGGTGAGAAAGACCCACTAGAAGGAGATGGTGAGAAGCAACAGGGAGCTCTAGAGGGCTCAGATGCAGGACCACATTCCTGCCTCTCAAGTTTTCAGTAGGAATTGAACCATTTGTTCACTTACGAAATTAGAAGTGTTCTGTGTTTAGAAAGTTATTTCCTTAATAAAAAATGCATTCCCCTTAGGCAAGGCTTCAGTGAGCCTCTGCAGCCCAGCAAACTAACCTTTAGAAATCTCTTGAAGAAGAATCACCCACCATTTGCCTCTTTTTTTTTTTAATTCTTGATTTTTTTTTTTTTTGCATTGTTTTGTTTTTATGATGCACTGAACAATCTCAGCTCCTTGCTCTCAAAAACTTCCATCAGAGCCTTGCTCATTCAAAGTAATGTTTTAGGTCTTGCAGGTTACAATGCTGGATTGATCATAAAGTTTCCCGTGTCAGTCAAGGAACTAGAAAGTCTCTGAAATAAAGCCCTGATCCAAAGCCAATTGAAATCAGTAGGATTTTTCCACTGATGAACGTGCTATAGTGGAAAATCTCCAACTTGCCTTGTGATGGGATCATTTCGGGTGACCATATATGCTTTCTTCTTCTGTACAAGAAACTCTAAGTAGTTCAGGTATCCAAGATGTAGAGGAAGTTGTGCATTAAATTGTGCAGTCAGGAAATAGGTGATGCCTTTGCTATCACCTGCCATCTTTTTCCCTTGTTATTTTACCCAATCCAGGAAGAACATAGAAAGAGGATTTTTTTAATTTATTCTTAACCAGTTCAGAAGCTGGATGTGCCTCTCGTGCTCACGCCATGCTCACAGTCTCCCCATCAGACCCCCTTGAGCACCAGTCCCACACTACCCATCCTTCCCTTCTCCCCTTTCCCCATTGGTTGCATTTGCCTAATAAGATTTTTAAAATATTTATTTAATTTTTAAAGGCACTTCTTTTCCTGTATGTAAGCATCAATTTTCCTTTTCCTTAGGCAAACATGGATATTTTTGCCTGTTTTTTGGCTTTTCTCCCCAAGAGATATTATTCCTCTCTCTTCAAGGAGAATTATTTTGGTTGGAGACGATTTACAACCAGATACAGGCACTTCTAGGCAAGGGTGCAGATTTTAAATATGTGAGGGAAAAGAAATATATCGGCCCTTAAAGTTAACACAGCTTTTATTTTGAGGGTGAATGGATCACTCCCATGGGTTAGTGACAACTTAATAACTGAAAATAAAACATGTGCTCACTCTTCTTTCTTAAAATATGTATTGCAGTTAATATTTTAGAAGAGAAAAAGGAACTTAAATGCAAAAGTCCCATTGAACTTTATAGGTAGTTGTCCTCAGTCCTCATTAGCTCTTTTGAAAATCTATTCCATCCTTCTAAAGACATTTATAGAGGGTTTTAAAAAAACTACTCTGTACTTTCCAGTTGTATTTTTCCAGTTGTTTTTTAGCTGCAGCTGACCACAGGCTCTTTTTTGTTTTGAGCAAAAGTTTACCTCACTGCTGTAAAAATGATACACTTTATTTTCACATTGCATCCTTAGACCAGATATAGTGGCCCAGTTAGTTCTTCTCTTGCGCCTTATAGCTCAAATTATTATACTTTTATTATTTCCTATTTAGCCTCGTCAAGTGGACAGTGAAATTGGGTGTGCAGATGCAGAGGTATAATTTCCCACCCCTCAGTCACTCAAGCAGCAAGAAAACCTGGTGCATTGGGGCTGCCTTTGACAGCAGTTCCTCAGAAATCAGGTTTTTGTCCTTTTCACTATGTAGGAAACATCAGCTGGGGGTCTCCCATCCCTGGCAAGGCAGTCCTTATGAAGTGCTGCTTTTCCTCGGTGACATTTCCCCGCCATGTTCACGAGACCTGTCCCCTCCTCCATCCCGCCTGGTGCCATTTGCTCCTCTCCTGGAAACTGCAGGCAGGAGGCATGAAAACCCAGGTAGACTCCCCAACTCAGCTGTCAGAATTGTGGATTTCAGGAGTTCCCAGCTTTCTAATCCTCTATTAACTCCATGTTTGTAATCAAGTAAGCCTCCCCTCCTCTGGAGCGGGCTCTGGCTGCCTACAGCTTTCCAGCATGCATGCCCCACGTTGTGCTTTCTGGTTAGTGTAGCAAAAAGATTTTCCTTTTCTTTGTTTGATTAAATCTTGGTATGAACTCACTGTTACAGCTGCAAAATGGTTTCTGCAGGGAAGATTTTGGGTTTACCTTCCTCTACAAGTGTGCACGAGGGCATTTGACAGCTGGGGGGGACCAGCACTGTAGACCAAGACCCGCTCCTGGCCAATGTGGCATTGCCTGTCCTCACCCTGGCCTCCACGGAGAGTCATCCTCTGAGCTTTTGCCCTTTGCTGCCCCAAACAAGCCTCAGGGAGACGTAGCCCACTCCAGCTCTTCTCTTTGTCTTGTTCTCTCCTGCTGTCAGCTTTGCCAACAAAAAATGATGAAGATAAATCTTTAGCAGCAGAACAAATGCAACCGCCCTTTATAACTCCAGTTATTTTTTTCCTTTTATAAGGGGGGGGAGGGGGGACTGCAGGCAGGGAAGGGTCTCCTTGTCTCTTTTTTTGGTGATTTAATGCAGCTTTCTCTTTCCCGATTCAGCTGCCTTTCCCCTGGCCTGCATTCTGTCATTAAGCGCAATCTCTGTCAGCTTGCTTCTGGTGAAATTAATGAATTTCTCACAGAACTGTTAATCATAGAAGCTTTGGTCCGTGACATGTGTTATAATTCAATGGGTTTTTAACCTTCGTCCCAGTTTGGTAATTGGGGAATGGCATCATTTGGCTTTTATTAAAGTGGAAGGCGATGCGTTTTCTTTGTTGACCTGGACAGACTCTGGCAGGGAGACCCGCGGGGCTGCTAATGCCCAGGCACACGGCCCCGCTTCCAGGCTGGCAGGGCAAAGGGGCTTTAAGAGCTTTATCGGTTCAATATGGACCCCCCCAGGCAGGAATATCTCACACAATGGGGTGCAGGCAGGCTGAAGGCAGAGCCAGTCCCCAGGGAGAATGTTGCCCTGTCAGTGGTGAGGACAGCAGTGGGGATGTGCTGGCTCATGCCTCTCCTTCCCCGACAACTTACCTGGGGTTGGATCAAGTGTTTTCTGTAAACCTCTGGGTTTATGTGCATTCCTGACACTATCAGTTTGAATTAAGGTTTTGTTGCAATCGTTATCAGAGTCAGGCCCAATGGTATGGCAGTGAGATCACTGAAGGGACCATAGGTGATGCTACTCTTTTGGTCACTCTCATGGACCAGATTTGAAGGCAAACACGTAAAAGGAAAGGGCTTGATCCTTCCTCCAGTGGCACAGTCAGCACAGGTTCACCAGTCCCCACAGAGCCCCAAGGATTCAGGTAGATGTTCTTTGAGATTTTACGTTAGTACGAGGACATCAATGTGTTTTAGCTGAAGACTGAAGAAGATTGATTCATTGCCACCTTTGCAGTTCATACCTTTTGATTTCTACAACCAGGAACGTGGCTAGCAGCCTTTACTTTTCAATAGGGTGCACATATGTTTGGATTAGAGCGAGAGAACCTGCTTTTGCCTTTAGGGGAATCTCTACAGAGGAGAAGACAAACCCACTGTAAGGATAAATCTGTTAAAAACTCCCTTGGCAGGTTACTTCTGTGTGAGTTGTATGTATGGTGGCGTAGAACAAAACCAAAGCGTGCTTCAAATCTGCAGCCCAGGCTGGCCTGAACTGTAGAAAAAGAAGTTTTTCCTATGTACAATAGGTAATGTTGTGGCTCTTCTCGTAAAAAGTGTATACCATGAGCTTTTGTGCTCACCTATGCATGTATATGCATTAGAGCTATCATGAAGGAAACAAGTAATTAGGGCACTACATTAAGATGAGTTCTTGGAAAAGTGCTTGACTCCAGCATTAGGAAGAGAAAGTTTGGCTGCTGTAAGCTTTTCAAAAGAGGAAGTCCTGGATTGTTTTTATGTGAGGAAGGAGGAGTTCCACTTAATTGGTATAATTCTCTATAAACATGTTAAAATACAAATGTTTCTAGGATTGTGTCACTAAGACCCCAATTTAGCAAAGCCCTTAGCTATTTGCTTACATCCCCCTGTAGTCAAATCTATCAGCGGGACTTAGCCATGCTTTTGAAGTTAAGCACATATTTAAGTGCCTTGCTGAGTTGGGGCCAATATTGGCACACAGAAATAAGGATTTAGAGGCTAATGACTGAGCTCATTTAGATTAGGGATGGGCAGAATGGATTTGAATAAAGTAAGAACTGGCTCAGAACTTCAGCCTACATGTGAAGCTAACTCAGTTCAGGGCTTTTTACATCACTGAAATGGTCTGCTGTGATCTATATTTTTAACATACTGCAGACAGTGGAAAGTGTGCAAGAAATCCACTGCTCCTTGCACTCAGCTTGGTGTGAAAATGTTCCTTTAGCAAATCAGATGCTGCCAGGGCAAGAACAGGTGAATCCTGAGGTGGGCCTAGTAAAATAAACACTGTCAGGGAATATCCCAGGCACCAACACTTGTTCGTTACATATATATGAGTAAATCATTAGAGTGCTCCTTGGGTCCCTTGCATGTCTTTTGTCAAGACCGGCTCATACGCTGGCAAGCAATTCCCAGGTGCATTTGGGGAGTTAGGATAGACCAGGGATGATTTGAAATAGGCAGTTTTGATGAAGTCACCCAATTTTGATTGCAAGAAAATGGGATAAGCTGTCCCATGCCAGGATTTCATTTTCAGATACTCTATATTGTTTCTTTCCCAAGGAATGCATAGTTTCTGGAGCATGTGATGATTAACCGCTGTTAAATGGCAGTACCCATGCAAGAGCTTCTGTAACCCACAATCTGTAATATGGATGTGATGGGTTCTTTGTCTAAACTTCCTACTTGGAGATATTCATTTCTCCTTCTTAACTCTGCATTTGCAGAACTCAGTTCAGGATCATGACTTCAAAATTCATTGGGATTTACAGCTGACAGTAGCTGATACCGAATTGGAACCAGTAGCTAGAGAACCAGAAATATTTAAATTGGAAACATTTGGTGGCAGTGGTTGTTTTCTTACAAAAAGTGAATGGTTGTATTGTTTGTCACTGAAGTCATTCATATAGAGTTACAGACAGAGAGAGCTGCCCAGATGATCTGCTAACCGAGGCATAATCTGGAGCCTGGAGGGGGTGGCTAAAAATGTTCCCTGGCCATTTAAGAAGACCACAAGGGGACTTGTAAACAGAAAGAAGAACATCACAATAAGTGTTTCTTAATGCCTTTGTCTGTGGCGTTTCAGTTCTGTAGGACTTTTAAGCCCAGGCTTGCTCTTTTGGTGTCCTGATATGAACTCAAGAAACCAGATTCTTTTTCTGCTTTACATTGATGGAAATGAAAAGCCATGCCACTTACTGCAGTGATGTTCCTCCAGATTTCCCTCTGTGCAAATTGCAAAGGTTTTCTTAGGCTCATCCTTCCCTCTGAAGCCATTCAAGGCTGAATTCAGTGCTGCATTGAGTGTAGCACATTGATTCACATAAGATATTGTATTAAATAGGTCTGCTATTATTTTATTTTTCCAACTTTAGTGCAAAAAGATTTTCAGATTTTGCGGGAGTTTTGCAATGGGCATTCAAGGTTTGCAATCTGTACTTCTGAGAATGGCTTGGCAATGGTGCTCGCTTTTTTCCTCAATGAGTCAACTTCCTCGTCCCTGGAGCCCTGGCACGGGAGAAACTCATATTGCAGCCTCCCTGTCTGGTGGGGAGGGGAGCAAAGTGATGGTTCAAGGGTAGGTATAACTGGGACACGTAGGGGGACGTCATTCATCATTTACACTCTCACTCAGCATCCATGTTCAGATATTCTTGCTAATGTTAATTGGTGACTTACTCAACTAGCAGTGCCATGAGGTCAATAGCAAGGTACTGCTCTACTCAGGGAGCCACAGTATGTGAGGCTGCCCGGGGGGGCTGCTGCCAAAACAGAGTAAGGTCTGTGGTTCACACTCCTGGGTGATTCATGTTGGGCATTTACAAGACAATTGCACATGGCTGTTCTCCTCACCTCATTTCTCTGCAAGAGAAGACCACCTGGGCACTAGGATAAACTGTCCACCTGTGCTTCCACCATCTCATTCGCAGTCTTATTGATCAGTGCAAAGTGAAATCAATGGCAGTTTAAATTTGTATGTCAGACTGTGAGTTGCAGTGACTGGAAAGCATGCATGAACCCTTGGAGCGGGGGGACCTACACTCTGTGTAGGTCAGCTCTGGCACAGGATCATCCATTCTGCAGAAGTAATGAGCATCACAGTTGCAGTGCTGATAGACAGGGCACAGTGTGTTGCATACAAGGGTTGGGCAACACAGAGGTGGAATTCTTCCTCAGTCCTGTCAGCAGAAATACTTTTTGCACAATGAGGAAATAAGATCTTTCTGAATGTAGAGATTGTTTATGGCTCATCATACTCCAGGGAAGGGCCGCCACTGAACAAGCAACCTTAAATTACAAGCAGCGGGCACTTCCCATATAGCACTAGTCTGGGACAGAGAAATGAGTTGTGCAGGTACATAATACTGTCATTTAATCTGATCTAGAGCTCAGTAGAGACATGTGCAGATGTGCTCCTCTATCAGTAACATGGGGATAGCGGTACCAGCCCAGGTGTCTCACAGGGGTGCCATGAAAATTAATTAGATAATGTCTGCACAATGCTTTGAACACAGCAAAACACCATGTACGTGCTAAGTCCTGTGCTTACTAAGGTGGGTGGGGTTTTGGTGGCTGTTAACCCTTCTTCTAGAAGACAAGAATAGCTTGCTTGTAATCCATTTCAAAATATGCGTTTTGATGCATTGCTTTCCCTTCTTTCTGTAACTTTCTGTGTTTCAGATTCATCCCTACCCACATAGATGGTGAAATAAGGCAAGGTTTTCCCTCCTCAGAATTAATTTAACTGCATTTAATTTAAATTAATTTTAATTTTCAGCAGAGGCATATCACCTTGTAGAAATCCTTAACCCCAGAAATTTTGTCTCTAATCCAGCAAAAATGTCTTTGCACATAGAATCATAGAACAATTTGGGTTGGAAGGGACCTTTAAAAGTCATCCAGTCCAACCCCCCTGCAGCGAGCAGGGACATCTTCAACTAGATCAGGTTGCTCAGAGCCCTGTCCAACCTGGCCTTGATTGTTTCCAGGGATGGAGCATCTACCACCTCTCTGGGCAACCCGTTCCAGTGTTTCACCACCCTCATTGTAAAAAATTTTTTCCTTATATCCAGTCTGAGTCTACCTCATGCTTTAAGACTCTCAGCATTTTCATTGCCCTTTAGCTGAGGGACTGCTCCATACTCATATTTGAACGTGTGCTAGAATGTTTGACTCATGTGATCAGAGATGGTGAAAGATTTTGTGTCAACCAGACATCTCTGTGTACACAAAAATAAAACAAAACTCTCCTTTTACACGTTGTGCTAAATGTTACAATAATTTACTGTAGGGAGAGCAGACAGTTTCCATCCAGGGAAAATACTTATGCATGGCAGGACAGCAACCAGAGAGATCTGAAATGACAGCATGCTGCTGAGCTTGATAAGAGCTTATCAACGCAGCTACACAGCTGATGTTTGGTGTTCCTTCTGAAGTGGAATAAAATGAATGTGTTGATTTCAATCGAGTTTCTCAAAGATAAGAGTGTCTATCACAGAAATCCCTCCTCATAGGTACACACATGCACACTCGTCGCTAGCAATATTGGGCACTCCTGAATTCAGCAGAGGTTTAAAATTGGATGGGGCATAAGGACTGCTCTTGGAGGGAGAGTGCTCTTGTGGATAGATGGATGGATGCATGTTGGTACAGGAGTAGGAAGGCCACAGTGCAGCTGAATATTGTAGATCAGAAAGTAATTCTGCAGAATTGGCAGGCTCTTCCCTTTTGCCACAAGACCTGTAATTTTCTTTCATTGTCATCACTGTTACCACTGTACTTGTCCTTCGGAAGGCATAACTAGAGGGTGTGCTCGTTGCTGAGGAGCTCTTTGCTGAGTCGGGTTCAGTATGTAGTCTGTGTACCTGCTGCCTGACAAATCTATCAGTCAGACACCCTTGCTCTTGTGGAATTAATTAAATTAATTGAATAAAAATTCCACTTCTTGTCTCCCACCTAGCTGTGTCCACTACTCCTGTGAAGCCACCGACTGCCAAAAGCTGGAGATCGAGAACGCACTGCTGAACTGCACCAGTGGTGGGTGGTACAATGGTGCCCAGTGCAACGTGAGCTGCAAGACAGGCTACATTTTGCAAGTCCAGCGAGATGATGATCTCAGCAAGAGCCAGGTTTGTTCTGCTGGTTTTGTATGACCCACAAGACAGGGATGAGCAAACAAATGTGGAGAAATTGAGAAATAACCCAGCCTAAAACCCAAAATCTCAGCTTAGCCTTGGGACAAGGCCTTATCCAAATACTTCTCACCAGAATAGCAGCCATCTGACTGTAGGAAGAGATACTGACAGTGAGCAAAGCTCAGATGTTCCTCAAATTTAGAAATTTTCAACCCAAAAGGTTTAAATATGTGTTCAGGCCTTCTCTGATGTCACTGGCTCTACCCAGCCAAAGAGTGTTTCTTGGGTTGTTTTTTTGGGGGTGGGGTGTTTGGTTTTTTGCACAACCAGTCTCTGGGCAAAATACCTCATTTTTATTCCTTGGGTTGAGGCTGACAGTGTCTTAAATCCTTTGCAGTGTTTCAGTCCATCTGCTCCCAGCCACACCCTGACACTGCAGAAATGCATGGTATCAAGGGGGTGGAAAAAGCACCCAAACCTTTTGGCTTCCAAACAAAACACCAACAACCTAGCCCAGTGGGCCAGGGAGTGCTCCCCATCTTCTTTAAGCCGTGCGTTAATAATCCAGTCCTACAAAAGCAGCATGTTTTGATGCAGTGAGTGGGGTAGGGAAGAAAACTATCAATTTCTTTAAACGTTAAAAAAATGCAGGTCCTTTGTGCTGGGGGAGGTGGACGAGGTGTACGTGCAGCATGGCCCAGCCTCAGCATGGGTAGATGTGGCACTTTGGGACATGGTTTAGTCTAATCTACCCTTGATTGGTTTAGAGTGGACTTGGTAGTGTAGGTTAATGGTTGGACTGGGTGATCTTAAAGGTCTTTTCCAACCTAAACGATTCTATGATTCTATGCCGCTGGGAGCCGGGTGCATGGGTTACGTCGGCACAGGGCAGGCACCCCAGTTTGCGCTCTCTAATGCTGCCGGATCCCATGAGTGGGATGTGGGGGTGGTTTCCCCCATTGGCACCTTCTTGTGTGTTGTCGGGGCAGCACACATGTCTGGGGCCAGGGAGGGCTGGGGCAGGCAGCCACGCTCAGCAGCCTGTCTGTATTTGTGAAATACTGTGTTCTTCATCAGCACGCAGAGCGGGAAGACAGAGTGGAGGGGAATGAGTCAGCCCTTTCAACTCAATTACAAAACAAATACAGGACCCCACGAGCTGGGCCTCTTCCATCCTAATTGGCATCAGCACCAGAACCCCAGCTCCAGCTGAGCATTTTTACAGAACAGAAAACAAGTTCTCAAACGAGCGTGAATGGCTGAACCAGGAAATAGTTGGAAGGGATCTGTACATTGAGCACACAGGAATCCCAACCCAAATAAAACAGCCTAAACATATTTCACCAGTGCTGTTATTTAAATGCAAGAAGTACCTTTTGGGGAGGCTCAGCCAACTGTATATGGGTTGAGAAGTTTGGTTTCAGAGCCTTGATCAGACTCATATGACAGGAGTAGAGGATTTTAACACCCCTAGCTAACGTGATTCACTGCCTATTACAACATGCTTCCTCTCACCCTGGTCTACTATTGCACTTCATCGTCTTTTTTCCACCGATAAAACCCCTGAGGCCAGTGACTTTGTTTTGCTTAGTGCTGTGCATTCAGTGTTCAAATCAGGGAAGGAGCGGAGCATCTTAAAGATATCCATGTTCAGCTAAGCACATTAAACACGTGCTTTAAAAGTTTATTCATGTGTTTCAGAGATCTGTTGAAAAGGAACAGACAGTTTCAGTATAGTCTTGTTTTATTTCTTTGTGTCAGGTGCTTCAAGCCAGAACTTGTGGAACATGTAGGCAAGAAATGAATTATCCGAGAAAGTCTGGAATCCGTGGTTTGGATTCCTCGTATTGTGTTTTATAGAATTGCATTGTGCTCCTTCCACAATTGCTTCCCAGCTTCAGCTCCTCTTCCAATCACAAACATTAGGAGATGAGATAGGGCATGTGAGTTGTTATCTATGGTCAGAGGGACTTTCTGCCGTGATTGAGGAACCTTGCACAAAGCTGTTGGTTGTTTCACTGTTGTCATTTAGTTGGTTATTTTGCTTGTTTGACTGATTTGAGGGTCTAGAGCTATTTTTTTCTCATTTACCTGGCAGTATAGGGGGCTGCATGAGGAAGAGGAGGAAGGAAAGTAGCTTTGCAAATGCTGTTGTTTCACACTCTTGGGTAGGAAGGAGACTGAGGTGAGGTGCAATGTCTCAAAGAGCAGACTGAACATCAGTGGCCCTTGACCGCTGCATGCTGATGAAGATGATTGACAGACCAGTGAAAACACCCTGGTTTAGCATCTGAACCACATTTGTCTTCTGTATTTCACTGAAAGGCAGAAAAAAAGGGTGAACAGAGAATTAAAAGCAAAATTTTCAAAAGCACCTCAGAGGTGTAGGGGCACAAGTCATATTTCAAATCAATCTTTTACATCTAAGGGGTCTTTGAAAACCTTCTTAACAGTTTCTGCACTTTCTGGCCTCCATGTCTTCTGAAGCCACCATTTTAATCAGTCTTAGGGCAAAAAATTCATTCATCTCTGCTCTCTGAGAAGCTCCCATTCCCAAATTCTGTTAAAACTCCATAAAATCACCAAACCCTAAAAACCATCAGCACTATGTGCAGTAGAAACTGTTTGCTGTTTGAAAATAGAAAAAGAAGCTGAGCTGTTTACAGACTCTTGGGCTCTCTCTCATCCTCATTTAGGGACTTCAGCAACAACAAAAAAAAAAGGGTTTGCATAGTGATGGAGCAAAATCCTTCATGTATCTTTCTCACAAAGAAGATCTCGGGATGTTTTCATTTCACCCCGATTTCTTCCCACCCCCCTGACAACTCCATTGCTCTTTCTTCTCTTCTCCCCCTTTTTCCCCCTTTGTCTTTCACTGTTTTCCTCCCCCTTGTCCTTCACTGAAAGCCCCGCTCATTCAGTTACTTGTTGTCATCTCTCCTTGAAGCTACCACCACTGCTGCTCTGGTCAAGAGGTGTTATTTAAAACCCAGCAGCTCCCTAATGTTGTGCAAAGGCATCATCAATCATGCCAGGAAAAGAAAGCGCAGCTCATGTGGGTTCAATTAGAGGCACAGTAGTGGGCAGAAGTGGAAGAATACTTAGAGGGAAGGGCACAGCTGTTCATTTTTAAGGAGAGGAAACTTCACACGTGAAGCATTGCTTGAAGAAGGAGCCGGCTGGGATCTTGGGCAGCAGGAAGGAGACTTGAATTCTCCCAGGCTGTTAAAAGTCCCAAGAAACAAATCTTTCTGGCACCAGATTTGTTTAAGTTTGCATCCTCTTCACTGTACCGCACACTGTATCTTTGGAGGCCCTTTTTTTTTTATTCTTTTCTCCTTCCCACCCACCCTCCCTCCTTGCGTAAGCCTCTTTTGGAAGGCAGGACATGAAGGGAAGCGGTTGCTGTAATGCCAGTCAAAGCAGCACAAAGTGCCCAAAGTGACAGCTAATAAACCAGATGAGAAAGCCAAGTGCTTCGTATGGACTGCTGTGAGCTGGGTGACCTTGTCAGATCAGACAGGCGAAACAGGCACATGCCTGCTCAGGCTTCGGGTGGGAGATGCAGATGCTGCCACAAAGACCCAGTGCAGGATCCACTGCTCAGGCTGTTGATTGGAAATACCCCCGAGGTGCAGCATGGTGTTGGGAAGGGCCAGGCTCCTGCTCAGCAGCGGGGGGTCCTGCCCTGCAATGAACCCACCTTTGTGTGGGACATTGCAAGAGGGAGAAGCTGAACGCTGGTGGGTGCCATCTGCAATCATTTCCGTGTTAGGATTGTCCTCTGTGCTTTCAGTCACAGCCACTAGTCTTTGTCTCCATTGCAGAGAATGTTCTCTGTTATGTTCTGCTGCCGAAATGCATGTGCTCCTACTGCTTGAAGTGACGACATGATAGACATACTCTGAAATGTGCCATTATTATGCCTGACCTTGAAAACCTCAGCTTCCATCACACAAAGTGTGGAACAAATTACTGGAAAAAGCTGAGAAGCCAGGGTCTTACCTGCATGGGCATAGCTTCTCTGTGTGGGAATGGCCTTACCATTGTGCCAGGAAGAGGAAAAACCATACAGGTTTGGAAGAAAGTACCTCCTCCTGATTTGGTTGGTGTTTTTGTTGGGAAAGTACCATGGGGAAAAACCCAGAGATGAAAACGTGGAGACACTACTTTCTTTTTTCATATCAAGGTCTAGAACAGGGGCAGAAATGAAGTGCAGTGGGAGTATAGCTCTACTGAGGGATCCCTTCCAGGGAGGGGTGACTCCAGGCACATTGTATTTCCAGCAGGCTGTAGTGTCCTGCAGCTTTCTGCTAACAAAGACCACAGCTGCAGCTGAAATACTCTCACAAGTGTTAGCTTGGGCAAAAAGTTCTTGCCCATTTTCTGTAAGGTGTGACTGTCATGTGCAGATGTGGCTTCTGTTTAAATTTTTGTGTTGTATTCTGGATTCTGAATTTGCACTGTTTCTTTAGTGTTCTGTGGAGGTACATCTGATGTGCAACCCTGTCGTTAGAGAAACTCCCTTGTGCACAATACTGTGTCTCAGCAGCCAGTATCAGCTAGTAGGAATAATCATTTATTCCTAAACTAGATCACACCAACACTAATAACTGAATTCTTGGAGTTGAATCTCCTATCACTGATAGAGCTTCCCTGTGCTCAGCATGGATCCAGTATCCAGCAAGATACATTGCAAGACCCTTGTCTTTTCCATAATGTTTGGATAGCCCCTGACATCAATAGCTTGGGTTTACGTTTTAACCTCCTGCTGTCAAGGTGCCCAGCAGCCACGGTGCTGGAGTGTTATTTGATGATAGCATCTATTAAGGGAAATGGAGGCTTTGCTGAATGCTGGAGCAGCCCAGCCTGGAGTGCAAATGTGGTGGTGATACTGCTGTGTGTATGCATTATGAAGACATGGAAATATGCTGTATCATCCCTTCTCCTGTGGCCATCACACTGCAACTTCCTGGAAGCACAGGCATCTTCAAGTCATCAAATGTCTACAGCATATATATACTTTTTAATGGTGCAGATATTCTGATAAGCAACAAAGGCAGAATTAATAGCCACTGAGGAGCAGAATGATTGGGAACGAGAACAGAGTGTCACTTCACCTGAGCACTCTGAGGATCCCAGAATGTGCTACTCTAAATTTGCAGAAAAGACATTTGTTTCCATCAGCAGTGCTCCCTGTTTAAATAAACTCCATGGTCTAGAAAAGGGGTTTTGTGCCCACTTGGGAAGTGTCCAGTTTCTCAGCTCTGGGACTGCTTTTTCCATTTTGAATGCAACCATATATCAAAGGGAGACAGGTCTGAACTTCTGTTGAAACCATTAGGGTGTTTTTGCAAAAAGGGAATCCAGGTCCCTTTGATATGTGCTAGAAAATTTCCCCTTCCTTTTATAAACCCAGATCAATGGTCAGCGGTGCAAATCTCCTGTGAGCGTCCCAGCCCTGAATAAAATATTCCCTGGAGGCAGAGGAGTGCTGCTGTACGGCTTGGTCGGATTCCTCACTGGTATCTTCTCCTTCTCATGCTTGGGTTTCTCACATTTCTTTTTCTTCTGTCCCTCTCTTTATTCTGGTATGGAGGGAAGAGTCCTACTTTCAGATTCTTCAATTCTAGTTTTTAATAATTTTCCCTTTTTAATTAGAAAGTGGATATGTTATTTATTCTGTTCTCTTTGCCAACATCTGTTTGTCCTTCGGTCACCCAGTAAATTTTTCATCTTAACTTCGGATGGGTGGCTCCTTTACCTCCACCCTTTTTTTTTTCTCTCTCCCTAGCACTTTAGGATTTCAGTCTGCTGCATTGTTTGGAATATTCCTCAAATCCATAGAAACGTAGCTTCTGTGTGGCTATGATGGGAGAGTGACATTAGGGAAGTCAGAGCACAGGCACTGACTGTATTCGACCTCTCAAGTGCCAGGTGAACATATGGGCAGGACGCTCTTGGCTCTGTCCATTCCAAACTCCTCCAGGAAGAAGTCTGTCTCTCAGGCATGCATGTTCCCGGTGCCAGGGCAGCAGGGCCCTGATTTCATTTGGAGCCTCAGGGCACTCTGACAGTAGAAGCCGTAACAGCAGCTGCCAGTATCTGAACACAATGTTGACATGGCCCAGGCCTGCTCCCTTGGTACCCCAGTCCAAGGGTGACCAACACCTCTTGGGAGAGCCTCGGATGGGAGTCCCAAATGGGTTCATGTCAGGTTGGCTTTTACTTCAAACCCAAGAGTGAGTTCAACTACTCAGAAGTACATGGGGATCCCCTTGGAGTGACGGTGTCACTGCAAAGGTGACAGGGATCGGGGATAGCTGTCAGCTCCAAACAGCTCAGACTTGCACGCTCCTTTCTGATCACAGAGCAGAGCAGCAGGCTTCCCAGCTTGTCTCAGGAGGTGATGCAGACAAGAGTTCAGATTATTTGTAGTGCTCCACTCTTTATATTGAAGCACTTTGGTGTCTCACCCCAGAGCTGACAGCAGTATATCCTGGTCCTCTGACACTGTTTCTTGTGGGACTTGGTGTTTTTAGTAGCTGCTGTCCAAATTATAATGGTAGTGATTAGGCCCAGTTTTGCTTAACTTGTGAGCCAAAATAATGGCTGTTATTAGGCTTGAAATGGCTTTGATCTCTCCCTTCCTGGCTGCGGTGACTGTAGGCGTGTGTCTTTTTCCAGATGGAGTCCAGCATCACCATGACTTGCACGGATGGGAAGTGGAACAAGCAGGTGACCTGTGAGCCCGTGGACTGTGGTGTCCCAGACCAGTACCATGTCTACCCAGCCACCTTCAACTGCAGCGAGGGGACCACCTTTGGCAAGAAATGCTCCTTCACTTGCCGACCTCCTGCTCTTCTGAAAGGTATCGGAGGGTGTCTGTGCAGTGACCTGGGGATAGCTGCACAGCTGACATAGACTGTTTGTAGTAATATATGTTACTGTTGCTGTTGTTTTAGAATTATTCATGATATTTTAAGTATGAAGAATTATGAGACTCTATGGGAAGGTTTATTTATATTAGAAGTTAAGTTCCTTTGCATCTCTGTATTACCTTCCTTTGACCTTTCCTGGCTGGCCAGGCAGTAATGACAGTGAATATTGCTTCCATACAACCAAAACATGGAAAAGTCATGGGGATAAATCAAATTGAACTCTCTCTTTCCCATGCCTTCTCTGTTTTCTGTGTCTGTCTCCCTTCTACGCCTCCTCCATGTATTTGGAAAGGCAGGAGAAGACTGAAAAGTCCCATGTCCCAGTGGCACAGTGAGGCATCACCTCTCTCCTTTGCTACACTCATCTTGCTCTACCTCTGACCTTCCTCTCTTCTTCTTCTTTGGGTTTCTCTACATTTTTTTTTTTCTTAAAAATACATGCTCTGCTGCCTTCTTTCTTTTTCTTCCCCATCTTCTTCCCTGCTGCTTTTCTGCTAGCATCCCCATCATCTTCTCAGCACCATCAGCAGAAGAGTTGCTCAGTTCTGCTCACTGGCACATTACCCTTTTTGATCTGGTCCTCAGGAAACAAGAAAAGATATCATTGTTAATTTGAAGGAACATTAGAGCCAAATTAACTTGTCATCTTGCAGTGGAGTAATCTTAACTGCTGTTGTCAACTCAAGTACAAATGCTGTATAAGCTTTTTTGTACACGTGGTATCACCTTTTCTGCTAGGATTCATAGAATCATAGAATCATTTAGGTTGGAAAAGACCTTTAAGATCATCCAGTCCAACCATTAACCTACACTACCAATTCATTGCAAACCTCAGAAGAGGCATGGGAAGTATTCTTCATCTCAGTGAAAGGACATGTTGATTTCTTCATATATAACCAAATTGCTTAATTTTTTTAACTCTGACTTTAGGAGGGTAACCACAAGCAGCCAACACACAGTGAAAGTTAAGACTACTCAAAGGGGAAAATTTTATCAAATAATTCCCTTTTTCTGCTCATACACTCAGAGAGTCATCTTCAGCAAGAGGTGTTTTTTCATTGAAAATGCCTGGAATTTTTTTGAGGGGGCAGTGAAAATAATGATATTCATCATGACCAACAAGAGCTTAGCTGCTGACTCCAGCAGGGGTAGCTGGAGGGATGATAACCAACCCCCAGGTCAGGCGCTGCTGCTGTGGTGTGTAGCATCGCTTTGCTATTGTCCAGAAACTCTGTGAGCTGTGAGGTAAAGCACCTTTTGGTGTACAGCCATTGGTGATGACTAATAGATGTTGCCACTAAGCTTCTGGAGAATGACGTTCGAATGACTCATGCCTAATTCAATCACTGACGTCATGACAGCCACTGTTGGTAATGTCACAGCTTATCACTTTGCAGTGGCAAGTATGATATCACCAGGGCTGGTCTGCAGAGCTGCTGCATGAGTCAGAGCAGAGGAGCATGCTGGTGCTCTAGAATAGAGCTCCCTTCTGCACAAAATACCTCTGCAATCATCTGCAGTTGGGGAGGGGAGAGAGAAAGCCAGGGCTGATTTAATGCGGCTTCTCTTATCTTTGTGGGTAGGGCAGGAGGGCTCCTCCACATACCTTCCTAGGCCCTCCAGAGCCTTTTGTTTTCTTCTTCTTTGAATTCCAGCCTCATGCCCTGACTGTCTTCCTTCCCTCTCAGAGACATGGCATTACTCTGGGGTTAGCACTTTGTCAGTATTATTTTGGATAACTCCGAAGTTGGCTTACTATTGAAAATATGCCTCGCGGGTTGAGAATAGTTCCTGCAGCAATGCTTGGGGATTTCAATAGAGTATTAGGGATTTTTGAAGGGTTAGTGGCTCATAGCTGTGCTTTGTTTCTTAGGAAAAGCTTATTCCTTTTCAACACACAATATAAAATAACAAAGAATGCAAAATACACTGAGACTAGGCTACTTTTAGCTTAACCTTCTGAAGTCAAGTAGGTCATAGCAGAGGCAAATAGATCTATTGTACCTTTTACCTTTGAGGTGCTGGCCAAGAAAGCTTCCTAAGGAAAATGAGTCTCTAATGAGTATTATGAATCGTATTTATCACAGTAGTCCCCAAGGACTGAGAGTCCCCAGCTGAGAATGGCTCCTCATTGTGTTGGAGTAGTGACTCTAATACTAACAGATGCTGCTCCAAAAGGCTCAAAATTGAAATAAAAAGGACAGATTCAGGGAAGAGATATAACAGAAGCAGAATGAAGAATGTAATGGCACCAAACCCTCTGTTAATGCCATGACTTTGGAGAGGAGGGGGTTGATGTATGAAGCAAGCTTCCTTTCAGAGAAGAACAAAATAAGGAAGAGAAATACAAAAGATTACAAAGCCAGTGTGGTTTCCCCTATGCTATAGCATTTCCTGAAATAAGCACTGTCTGCCTGTCATCTGAAAACAGAGTCCTTAATGATTTAATGCCATCATCTAGAAAGAGAAAATGCATAGGACATACACAGTTGACTTTGTCAAACCAACTGAGGTGGCTTTTGATATATTATGGGTGTAATGACATTTCAGAAAAATAGTCCTGCTGAACATTGTTAACTTTGATCACTGTTCTTAGGAAACAACAGCAACTTGACCTGCATGGAGGATGGGCTGTGGTCCTTTCCGGAGGCCCTGTGTGAGCTGATGTGTCGAGCACCCTCCATCGTCCCTAATGCAGATCTCCAGACAACTCGCTGCCGAGAAGATAAGCACAAAGTGGGCTCCTTTTGCAAGTACAAATGCAAACCAGGTTACCATGTCCCTGGATCCTCCAGAAAAGCAAGAAAGTACGTGAAAGAGTAACACCATGCAGTCAGCACAATTCAGAAAGCCATGAGTTAAAATGATTTTGGGAAAGGGATGGGCTGCTTTAACAGACTATATGTGCTGTATGGAATATCACTGAGCAATTCCTTCATGCAGATAGTTGTGCAGTTTCAAGGGGATTTAGGCACCTAGCTCACTCAGGCTTCTTTGAAAAGCCTAACCAGTGCTCAAAAAACAGACCTTACCTTAGAAATACCCCTTTGATATGCAGCCTGGGGAGTCCCCTTTGAAACTCTGCAGGAAAGGGTTAGTGCTATCGTATACTTCTGACTCTGCACAAACCCACTTCAAACCAACCACAGCCCGCAAGCCTGGGAACCAGAGTTTTTGGGAGATGTGTCCAAGGCCAAAAGAGGAGTTTAGGCTGGGCAGCTCAATATTGGCTTTGCAAATAATCATTATTTTTGCTCAGAGACCTCATGACGCAGATTCACAACTTATTCCCCAAGTGTTAAAAGCTCAAGCACACCCATCTGTACAACCTGCTAGCAGAGCTCAGAGGCCTTAGAAGCTCTTAGCTGACTCAGCCACTCACTAAATGGTCTTTCTTTTTTCTGCGCAAAAAGGCGAGCCTTTAAGATCCAGTGCACGCAAGACGGCACGTGGCTGCCGGGCGCTTGTGTGCCAGTTACCTGTGACCCTCCATCTTCCAAGTTTCATGGGCTCTACCAGTGCTCCAACGGCTTCCAGTTCAACAGCGAGTGCCGGATCAAGTGTGAAGATGATGACAATCAGTCGGTGAGTCTCTCTTATCCAAATTACCTCAGCCTGTACAAGCGTGTGTTTATCATATGTTCCCTAAGGACCCTGATCTTGGAGGGGCCGAGTGCCATTGAGCTCTTCTGAGATCAGAGACAGAGAGACATGGAGAAGGGAAATACATAATTAAAGTAGAGGGAGAGAGCTACTGCAGAGAGCCTGGAAATATTATTTTTATGGTAGTAGGTAATGGTATTAACTATTACCTGTAGAGAACTAGCAGTGAGTGACTTACTGTTTCTGGACAATAAGTGGCTGAACAATCTGCCTCAGTGGGTCTATGATCTAGCTAGAAAATAAGGAGTAATGAATGAAAGTAAGTAGGATATGAGCTACCCACATTTGTCCTGTTTGTTTATTCCGTTTTACCTTGCTTTTCTATCCAATTCTTTTTGTCATTATTATTATATGTATGTGTGCCATATGAAATTTAACTTTATAGGGATTACAACTATTCAGGTGAACTGTCTATAAACTTTCATGTTTCTCTGGCTGTGAAGGTGTCATTTGGCATCAGGGGTCAGACCCTCATCTGGCATAAATTGGCGTGTTGCCTTTGACTTCTTAGGAGCTGTTTTCACTGATACAAGACGGTCTAGCCTTTAGTATCTTGTTTGAAATGCTTAGTTTTCCTCACCAGAGGTAATTATAGTTTGTGAGATAAATAACTTCTCCCAGAAGTGCTGCTGCTGCTTAATATGCTTGGGACGAGAAAGTGGGTATGTAGAAGCTGCTGCTACTACACGCACTGCAGAGAGCAGGGAGTGCTCTGTCAGAGGCCTTTTAATATCATTCCAGATTCTAAGGACATATTAAAAGGCACCAGCCCTGCCCTAGGGCCAGTGATCTGGCAGACACCCCTGATGCCTGCTCCAAATGTTAAAAGCCAATTGCTGCCCCCATTCCCTGCCCGGTTGGCCTGCCCTCTTCACAGGGGCAACAGGCAGAGCCCTGGGGTTTTGCATCAGGTTTCCTTGTATAAGACTTAGAAGAGGTTATGAGCCTTTTGAAACGAGAAGTTGCACACCTGGGTGCAGTTTGGGTGTGAGCTCTGGGATACGGCATCTGTGGCTTTGTGCATCTACCACTTGTTTAGACTGGTCAACGTGGCTGAAGATGTGTACCATCGCTGCCATGCAGGGAAACTGGGGCCACCAGAGTAATGACAACTAGTATAACAGGTTTGTGTTTGCTTTTAAATGAGCTGAATGTGAAGACGAGCAAGCAGTGGAGTCAAGGTTACAGCAATAATGAAGTGAGCTGTGGAAAGGGAGAGATACAGCTATGTCTCTATTCACTGTAAGGAAGAGTGTAGTGACTGTTCAGCTGCGAAAGCACCTTGAGCAAAGGAGCAGATAACATCCTGTGAAAGGGATTTGCAGAGAAAGGTATTTCCAGATATCCCAGAAAATAGACTACAGAAAAAGAGGGAGGACTCCTGGCAGAAGCCAGAACCACTTGAGAGGTGTTAATTATTTAAGGATTAAACCCCACTAAGTCTCTCTCAGCTATATAAGGTGATAATGCACGTTGCATCCAAGCAAGAAACCCAGCAGGGATTTTCACAAGAGATTTGGCAGGTCAGGGAATGATGGACAGTATGTTACTATAGCAATGGATATCCTGGGATCTCTGAGTACGTTGCAGAAACTATACAATATTACTCTTAAGCACAGGCAGCTCCAGCAACATAAATCAGGTTTCATGGCTCACCTTTAAAAATCGTGCTTGAACCCTGGTATGCAAATTATAATGCAAGTGCACCACACTTGCTAAAACAGCAAATTGTGCTCAATTATCACTTAGCGATCTCTTCCTGAATTTGTCACCATGCTGAAAGATCATTACTCAGCTGTACATATGGCATCTCTTAATCACCAGGAACGTAATGGTCATTTAAGTAGGTACCTCCCCTGGCACCCAAAGCAAGGGTCTTCCATTTCTGAATATTGTGCACAAATCATAAGAACAGTCAGATCTAAATTAATCAGTCCCTGCCAAACTGGCCCTTAGGTGAGAGTCACCAAGCTGGATCACACCCTGAGTCCATCTGGTCCATTATCCTTTCATATGATTTTCTTATTACTTCTGGCAATGGCCAGATGTCTAGAGAAGGGGAAGCAGGTCCCACGCAGTAGTCTGCCAATAAGACCACTTTGCATCTCACTAAACATTGTGTTCATCAACAAAGCTGAGCAAAAAAAGCATTAGGATATTAAGGACAAGACTAACACTGAAGGCTGCACAATCTTCCACACCCATACCAGGGGCTTGTGCAGATCCCTGTGCAGCAGCAGATGTGGGTCGTGGGGAAGAGCTCCTAAGAAAAGCTCAGCAGCTCTGCTGGGATCCCAGCATAGACAGCACACTAAAGGATCCCCAAAGATATCCAGCACAGTCTCCAAGAGCAGGGTGAGTAGATTGCAGGCAACATGCCTGGCATGTAAAACAGGCGAGGAGAAGCAGAGATTCTGCATGGTTCTCCCACCTAGCAAGGCCCCATGGGAGGTTTGGAGCCCAGCCACACCAGACATCCTCCTGTTGGATGTCCCACATTACCCCATGGCAGTTAGGCTCGTAGATCCTGCGGAACAGCTTTCACAGAAATCCCCAATGCCATGAGGATAGATCTGACAAAAGATTGCCTGTGCACTCCTTTGTTGTTTCTAAAGGGCATGATATTTCCCCTTGGACTTTGGTATTCATTCTTCAGTATCATACAGAGAATCTTTTCTATAAGAGAAATGTCATATTCTGTTCCTTGCCCATTCCCACACCAGAGGATTTTTTCCGCCTTTCCACCTGCCTCTGTGCATGTCTGTCTCAACCTCTTCGCTTGCTGTCACTCAAGGCAGCCAGGCTCTAAAGAGCACGTTCTGCCCTGCTAAGCATCCCTGCTCATGTCCCGCTTTCCTTCCTCCTTCAGATGGCCATTGGGGATTCTTTCTTTTTTGAGACAAAGGTGATGCAGCTAGTTAGAAAATGGGAAGAGGGAAGAGGTTGTCTGCATTCAACACAAACCTCTCAACAACAAGGAAGGCAAATGGGGTGAATGCACCTTTATCGCAACTGGAGTGGGTTTGTTTTAAGGTAGAGACCTTGCAAGGGCCTTGTGAAGGCATTGCATTGCACAGAAGAGGCATGTGTGTGTGTTTGTATGCAATGCAGGTTTCTTTTTTTTTATTCTTTGGAAGAAAACTCCTTCTTGCCCCCCAGGGCTGGCGGTCCCAACTGGGGGCTCTTCCAGCTCCAGCAGAACTTTGCTCCCAGCTCAGCTCTGCCTGCTTCTCACTTCTCAGCCTGTCCTTGCTGTTGGTTTTGTGACCATCCTCGTTATCTCCTTCTCTCATTCCCAGGGCCGTGGAAGCAACGTGATTCACTGCCGGAAGGATGGCACCTGGAGCGGCTCCTTTCATCTCTGCAGGGAAATGCAGGGCCAGTGCATGCTGCCCACGCAGCTCAACAGCCACCTGAAGCTGCAGTGCACCAGTGGCTACGGCATAGGTTTGTGAGCATCAGCCCCAGCCGTCTGCCATGGGGGGATGCAGCTCAGATGGGAGCGGGGAGCAGGGGGACAGGAGAAGAGGAAGAGAGTGGGAACAAGAGTGAGGAAGGAAGGAGCCTGCTGTCCTTGAAGGTGACCTTCTCCTGTGGACCTGTCTGCCTGAGTGAGAGGCTGCTACGGAGGCTTTTCAGGGAACTGCTTGTAGGAAACATGAAGCTTTGAGAGGCCAGGCATCATGTAACACGCTCTGATTGCCTGTTCCTTGCAGCACTTGCAGTTTCATCATGTCCCTTCTCAGCCAGCTGGTTTTAATGGGCAGCCAGCATGCCAGACTACGCCAGAGACACATCCATCTTCAAAATACAGGGAGAGATTGTACCTGCATTTGCTCTTACACTTTTGTAATGTCCCCCTCCTTCAACCACACACGCACATGCATGCCCCAGAGGCTGAAAGACAGGAAGCTGGCAGGGAAGCACAGCACCAGCATAGTTCAGGGCTCTCCAGAAAGAATATGAGACCAGCTGAGCATCTTCTTTGGTATGACAGTTGTTTAGGAGCTGTTGTAAGAGTATGTTTTCCCCCTTCCTTCTGGGGTGCCTGGTCACTCTGCAAAGGGTGATGACTTCCTGCGCTCAGCTTTGCTTTGTGTCACCCAGGCAGAGGGAGGGATAGACTACACACTGAATTGTACAGACTATATTGTATTTTCAGCCCCTGTTTTTGAGGTCTCCCTGCTGTAAGAGCTGCAACAGGAGCTGCACTGGCTGCAGCCCGCACAGACCTGCGAGGCCCCTTCCTGCAGCCCCACTCCCAGCCCCTGCCAGCCCCCTCCTCCCTCCGCCTGTCCCTTTGAACTTGGGAGAAATTTCCTCGTTGCGTGGCTCCCTCATTATATCGCAGCCGTGCGAGGGACCACGAATCTCCTTGTGTTCCCTCCCTGGGGAGGAGAACATGACCTGGATGAGATCACCGCTCTGTAATGATGCCAATTACAGATCATATATCAAAACAATTCCAACCCGCTCCTTTCCATAAGCATAAAGAGTGTGGCAGAGCGCGGGAGAGTGAGTGGTGAGCAGGCTGTGGCGACTCTTAATGTGGCAAGGTGTTTTACCCTTGAGACGAGGCTACCTCCCAGGGCCAGCCAGGTTTTTGGAAGAAGGGAAATACCGATTCCTGGTTTGGAGGGGAGCATCTCAGTACTGGAAGCAGGAGGGTCTGCGGCTGCCCATGCAGTGGGCACCTGCCAGCCCTCAGTCCTTTCCCTGCCCTGCTGGGGCGGCTCCCAGCAGGTGCTGATCCCAGATGCAAGGTCTGGTGGGCCTGATCCTGGGATGGGATCATGCAGCCGTCATGGAGGCAAGGGACTCATGGGCCAGATCCTCCACAAGAGTGTGGCTCTCCCTGGAGAGGGAGGAAGAGCTTGGTGAGGGCACAGCGGCCATTGGCTTTTATCCTCAGCAGATGGAGACATACCACAAACTTTGTTAGGCTTGCCCAGCACCACCTTCTGGGATCAGGTTGTTGGGGTTTTCTTCTCTTCTTTGTGTTTTTGGAAGCCTGGTCTATGTCTTTCTGAGAAGGTGCTCTCCTGCCACTCACTCGCAATGGGGCTGGTGTCAATGGGCCTCATCCAGCGGGTCCGTGGAGCCACTACCACATGCGCTGGGAAAGCAAAACAAACCCCAAGCACTCCCCGTCTTTCTGGCTCAACAGCCCGGGTCTGCTCTGCTCCTGCTGATTCCTCCATGTGGGAGTACGTGAGAAGGCAGAAGCAGGTGGGGAAAATAATAGCATCCAGTCGTGGTCACTATGAATCCCACACACCTTCGGTAATTCCTCAGACACCTAATCTGCCCTTCTAGGCTGAGGTGTGTGTTGAGCCAAAGGTTCAGCTCTCCAAACCAGTGCAGAGATTAATTCCTCCCCCAGCGCTGATTGGAGTGCAGAAATCCTAATGACATGTTTGCAGCAGCTGTGTCATTCAAGAGTGATTTTCCAGGGGGGAAATGGTAATGGTCCAACACACTAGGGCTTACGGTTGTGTCACCACAGGGCTCTGGGATATTGCTGCAGAGTCTCGCAGCATGTTTCAATAAAGGAAAGACAGGATTCCCACTGGGCATGACAGTTAATCAGAGAAAAAGCAGGTTTATGTGTGAACAAAGTCATCATTACCTCTCTGCGTACTTCTTATTGACTGTGGGACTTAGGTGATAGCTCGTCTGCAATATCATTAGGTTTGGTCGCTGTCCGAAAGATTATTATTGAAGGTCTGTAAATTTGACACATCAAACAGTAGGTTTTTGTCATGTCATAGGTGCGATGAGTTTGACAGCCTCTGCTTAATCAGTCCCATTGCTTGAAAGAGCAGTTGAAATGGAAAAACCTTCACATTTTCTTCATGATCTGAAAGCGCAAAACCTGACCCCCTTCTTGGAGTTAATAGCCGGAGAAATACCTAGATATTCAGCTCATACAAAAAGGCCCTGGAATATCTGCCACCCCCACGGTCTCCCGCTGAGATGCAGGGTTCTACTCAGCATTTCATGTGTGGCTAGAAGATATGTGATAGTTATGGTTGACTGCTGATTGCGTTTTAGGAAAAACGAGCCCTAATCCTGTCCTTCAGCTGGAAGGATGCTGAAAGGGTCAGAAGCTGCTTGCTTTATCCTTTAGCTTTATCCTGTGTTCCATGCAGGCGCGGAGTGTACCACCTCATGTCTGGATCACAGTCATGAGCCCATCCTCCTGCGCGTGAATGAGACTGTGCAAGACATTCAGCACTGGATGAACCCTCAAAGAGTAAAGGTCAGTGCCTGATGATTTCACTAACTTTATCCCTTGTTCCATGTTTATGTGCAGTGAGTGAACAGCATTACCCATGGTTCATTCAATGAGGGGAATACATGGGGAATTCTGCCCTTTAGAAAAGAATTCCTGATTTTTGTTGTGTCTTTGCATGTTGTTCTGGTAACGTGGTGGCTTTCTCTCCAAGGCTTTCTCTCTGTAATTTCCCATTGAAAGTCAGTTCAAGGTAAAGGCTCCCAAATCAGCGTGCTCAGATCCACCCAGCACCTACAGTAGGTCTGATCCGGAAACATGATTAATTACACAGGAAGATATGATGCACAGTGAGAGAAACGAAGGGCACTGGCCAGGTTTTATTTTCTTCCTCCTGTTTGGTATTTTGCATTCTTTGGGTAGCAGGGCTGGATTTTTCTGCACTGCTTTTGGATGACAAAAGAAGCTGATACAGAGGGTATTTCATTTCCCGAACCAGCAGAGCTGGCTGAGTCCTCCCCCCGCCCTTTCGCCCGCATGCGAGAGATGCCTGCTCAGCACAGCCCCTTCCAGAGGTCACCACTTCTTCCTCCTGCCTGCTGCAAATGCAGAGGCATCATTAAATGCTCATGGCACTCCATCCTGTGCATCCTCCGGCACCCACTGCCATCGGCCTGCCCTGATGGGGACATGCACACCCATGTACAGCACCTTGCACACACTCTCACCCCTGCACACACATGCCACTTGCAGCAAATAGCTGCTTGGTTTCATGCCTACACTTGGATACCAGTGGGAGACAAACTCCTCTACCTCTTTCTGAAAACCCTCATGCCATCTGCACAAATGTGCCCTCCTGCCTAGAAATGCATGTAACCAGGTGCTTGTGCCTACACAGTGTTTCTGCAGGTGTAGACATTTATCTGAACATGCTTAAGTGCATGTCGGAAGATGCTGGCCCATCACGTGTCACCAGGGTGCAGGTTGCTGATGGTGCTTGAACAATCACTGTTGGCTTCTACATACTTGGCCCTGGCTTTGCAGGAGTCCATTTTACACACTTGAACTCCATTTAGGAGGAGAACAAACAGCCAACACAGCCCCATCGTGTCCTGAGCAGCTTTGACAGTCTATTTGCTTCTCTACATGCCTAAATATGTACCCCGGGTTTGGGATTTTTGAAATCTGGCCTTGGCTGTGGATAGTGAGCTGCTCCAAAAATCTCCACCACTTTATACTTCCCTATTTCACACGGAGCAGTAGAATAAATCCTGGAAAGGGGTGGGGAACCTAAGTCCAGAGAATACAACAAGCTTGCAGCTTCCCATTCACTCCAGACGCTGAGATTATATTACTGCCTAAGCCTAGGCTTTGCCAAGTTTCTGGCATGAAACATAAAGAAAACCCCTATCTCTGTATTAGGGGCAATTTCTCACTGGCCTTTTCCCGAGTGCTAGACTTTAAAGTGGTTTTGTAATTCATGGTGAAATAAAGTGACAGCTTCCCTCCCGTTCTCTGCTGTGCTCCTTCGTTTATTGATGCGGGTACGCAGAGGGAGCTGTAACGAGTTTTATACCTGCAGGTCTCTGGAGGGCTCATTAGGCAGCAGGGAAAACATATAGTAGTAAAGGGGGAGATAAGGGGAGTGAGGGATGGAGGAGAAATCATGGTTTCCAAGAGTACAGTGGTAAATAAGAGCTTTTTTGCCCTGATGGTGAGGATCTTGCAAGAGCTGTGGGCTGTGAGCAGATACAAGTTTGATCCCACAAACACTTTGTAACTAGAGGGTGAGATTCGGGCTTGAAAACTTGTGTTGGGAGGTGGAGGAGAGCATTTAGGAGACGAGCGGGATGGTGCTGAGACACGCTGGAGGGGATTTTTTTGGTAGCTGTGAAACATCCATCTTATTCAACTCTCCAGTAAGGGGATGTCGCCCCCAGGGAATGGTGCCTCACGGGCTGCCACTGGGGAAAATGCTGCTGCTGGTGTGACCAGGGAGACCCTGGAGAGACAGGACTGGGATGCCTTAGGGGAAGGTCCCCATGGCAATGTGTTATATATCATTAATAATATGTGTCTCTGTTTACGGTCAGTGACAGCTTGCTGTTGTGCCATACGAGTAAAGCGAGCAGCTGGTTGCATTTACACAGCAAGTCTTTGTGGATCTCAAAGTACTTGAATGACACAAAGGAAACACTTTTAGTAGTAACTAATTTCAGGCACAAGTAATGGACAAATGAGTGCAGTGTGAGAAGCAGGTAATGGCAGGACTGATCTCTGGAGCTTACCTTTGAGGGGACAGGCTGTTGCGAATGGGAGATTCAAGCGCACCCGTCGAGCACACCCATCGCACAGGCACAGATAAAACACAGGGAGAGCCGGCAAGAAAAAAATATTTGTGTGTAGCTGCCCAAGCAACAGCTGTAATGGAAGGAAAGTGGGAAGAGGGAATCATCCCTCCTCTGGGGGTTGTTTAGGGCAGAGCTGTGCAAATCACTTGATCTTTCTGTTTGCTGGAAGTTCTGTCAATTTTTTTAAAAAAGTTTTCTCCTAATCAAAGTGACTTTTTTGTTGTTGTGATTTTTGGTGAACCAAAAAATTGGAAAAAAAAACCATGTTGGTTTGAACATAACTTAGCATTTAATTTCCAAGGATTTTTTTAAACTTTTTTTTTAATGAAAATGAAAAAAAACTTATAAATTAAATGTCCTTTCAAAGGAACAACAGATTTCATTTTGAAAAATGTCTAAATATTACTGTTTTTTTCAGAATTGGTTTAGGCTGAGTTGCTTTGTTGGGTCTGAAACAGTTTGCCAAAATCAGTGCAAGTTGGCAGTGTCTTCCAAATCAGTATTTTCAGCAGGAAAAAAAAAATGCACCTGAAATCTTCTGTGTGTCTGCTGTTCTGCAGTGGGCTGTGTTCAGAGCAACCATTGCTGTTCCCATTATTTCCCATTTACCGTGTGTGTGTGCAAGGGGCAGCGAGCTGTTGAAGACATCTATAGATGGATCTGCCAAAGCTGACTATGCAGGCAGTGAAGAGAAAAAAGTGAAATGTCACAGAAAGACAGCTTGACAGCTCTTTCCCAGTGACTGCAGAGAAACAGGGCAGACACCTAATTTCTTAGGTTGTCTGAATTTGGGTCCTTGCCTTTGTGCTGAGCAGGAACAGGCCAAAACTGTGCAAGCACGTGAATGCACGGGATAGCCTTGAAAGGGTCGGCATGCCTCAACTCTGCCTACCAGCGGGGCCGAGTGTGGCCATGGCCCGTCCACACACCTGGGACACTGCCCTACTGCTGACAATGTGTTTTCCCATATGCACTACAAGCCCTGGGATTTTGGATGTCCAGAAGTCATTAAGGAGAATTCTCCTTCAATACTCCCCTATTCATTTAAGCTTTGCAGTTTTCTTCCTTCCCCTCTCCTTTTTCTGTGAGCATTGAGCTCATTTTGCAGGCAGGGAAACTGAGTCATGGAGCAGTGAAATGACTTATTGCAGTGCAGCAGCTCAGCACCCGGGAAGGCAGGACTTCCCACCCTGTCTGTAGCTACAGGAGGAAACAGCCACAAAGTGCCGTGTCTCCCCTCCCTTGGCAGCAGTGGCTGATCCCCTCACCACCACGACATTAAGCGCACAGTTAATTTTCATGTTCATTTAGTGCCTGAGGAGAGAGTTAGCTGAGGCAAGTAGATGCCAGTTCCTGGGCTTTAGCCCTGGGGGACATTTGACCCATCTAAGGTGGAGGAGAGCTCTCCACCCGCCTCTCTTGGGGAAACCTAATCCCCTCCGCAGCCCGCAAATGGTTGACATCATTGTGTTAGTCCACCATGGGAGGGAAGCACTGTGACCGGAGGCACTAGGTCTTCCCTCACAAGGAGAAAATGACAGCTTGATTTGCTTTCTTGGCTCTTTGTTACCTACTGTGGGAGCGCATCCCAGCTTCCTCTCCCGTTGCAGCAGATGGAGTCACAGCCACCAAACCACAGATGTAGCTGGATGGTGTTTCTGGGATGGGGACAGGACCAAAGTCAATACACCCGGCTGCGCAGCACGGCCCATGCAGGAGGGCAGCTGTGCTGCAGAAGCCAATGCACGAGGGGAGCCAGGGCCATGAGGGCAGCATATGTCACTGCAGTGGCTTGGAGCACGTGGCGGCACAGGGAAGGGATGGGGCTCTCAGAGGCATCAGCCAGATGGGCTTTATCCCCCGTGCACCGCCTGGCATGTGTCAGATGTGGTCCTTCCATCCACCTCTTATTGCACCCTTTGTTGGCCTTGTAAGTCCACCTTCCTTTCTGTGTGCACTGATGCCATCGGATCCTGGTCACGTCCTGTAGTACTGCTGCTTATACCCTTCCTTGCTTGCTTTTTATACGTTTGTTTATCTCAGTTGCCTTGTGCAGCACCCTATGGTACCTTTGTGCTTAGTAGCACTCCAAGAGGCAGGAACGATGCCCAGCAACCTGAATCATCCCCAGTTTCTTAATTTTCCAACCCAGGCTCTCCCTGTATGAACAACCTCTCTCCTGTCCCATTGTACCACACACACTGCAGCAGCAGCTTGAGGGTACAAACAGGCTGGGTGGTGGGAATTCAGGGTTTGGAGGACGAGCAAGAAGAGTCAGGGCCATGGCTGAAGGCCCTTCCCTGAGTGTACTCAGAGACTTCCAGCTCCATGAATGTTAGAAGGATTGAATTCAGCTGGAGTAGCTCTAATGGTCTGTGCTAGCCTAGCAAAGTATCATCTGAGGAGAGGGCAAAGTAACTGGGACTAAGCCGTTGGCAGGTACCACTCAAGAGCAATGGGAATGACCCACTGACCCAGTGATTAATCTAGCACAAGGTCAACTGGCTTTCCTATGCTATGGAGAGAGGCCCAGGGTTGCACTCCCTTTCCCTGGAGACCGTCCAGCTGAAGGGTGTGCAGCCTGTGGGATTGAGATGACCTTGAGAAAGAGCTCCAAGGAGAGCACTGTCCTAGCAGAGATTTCACCTTCCATCCATTCCTCTAAGAGACTGTGCTGGGCTTTTAATACTGGGAGGGTCAGGAAAGTAATCAGTGCATCTTTTGCAAGGGACTGCTCTCACTTGGAAACCTCCTTTCTTAAGAGCCTGTTTCAGGGCTATTCAGCTCCTTTTGTTAGCTCCAAATGCTCACACACATTCACACTTATTGAGAGGTTTTGTAAATATTGATGCTTCTTACCAGGGGAATGTGAGATGCTCTTTGGAAGTCCAGTTCTTCTACTTATTGTCTGGCTGGCCTTGGATATGGGAGGCAAATGCCTGAGTTTTTCTACTTTGGTTTAATTCTTGGGTTCAAATGCTCTTGAACTGCTTCCTTTACTCTCCCCCCTCCTGGTCTGTTGACTGGCCTTGTTTATTTTGAAACCTAGAAAAGTTTCCTTTCTTTTCCCTCTGAAGTGCAATAAATAGAAGAGGGGGAAAAAAAAAAACCCTCACCATTTGTGGCAGGCAATAGCCTGGAAATCTCCAGCTGTCTGTCAAGAGTGCGCTGGGGGAATGTCTGACACTGCAGGGCCCCCGCACCTTGCAGTCTCCCTCCCGGGGGGTAAACAACATCCTCCCCCCTCGCCCAGACGCTTCTCTGCTCAAACAGACAGGCCCTGTTGCAAGGCAGGTGGGGCAAGCCGGGCTTGACTAATAGTGGAAAATCCGAGAGCATCGGAAAGATAAACAGCCCAAGTCAGATAGTATAAAAGTCCTTTTTCTAGCACATGCCAGGTAAGCCTCAAATGACAGAAACTGTAAAAACATGCTGAGGTTCCCCTGCAGATGGATTAAATTAGCCCTCAAATAAACAAGGGAAGGGATTGCTTGTGCGTCAGGTCTTCCCAAATGTTAATCCCTTCCTTCCCCAGCCCTCCATCCAACCCCTACCCCTGCCCTTGGGCAAGTGCCTGTGTGTTCATCTTGTCCAACTGGACATTGTAGTGTTTCATCCATGGATGAACCCAAAATGAACATTGTGCCTGATGTCCTGGTGAATGGATGGGAGTCCTATTTCATAGACCTCTATGGTATTGAACCACCATCTCCACTGCCTGACCAAAATTTTCACCCACTCTTAAAATCTAAGTTTCCATGTCTACAGGCAAACAATGGCTGCCCTGGGTGTATCATCATTGAGTAGGCTGGTCACTAGGCACTCCAGAATTTATTACAAATTCAGAAATTATTATAAAGCTCATATAATGCAGGAGATGATGCTGTCCTTTCTAGGGGTTATTCTGAAGGCATCTAGTGGGAGGTGCTTCCATTTAAGATCTAGGTTGGTGCAAAAATGTATCTGAAAGTCCACCTTTAGCATCTTCAAGAAGCAGAGATACAATGGGTAGTGAAAGGGAACAATGTTTTGCAGCAGCAAAGAAATCCCTCAATTAATTCCTAAAATGTCTCCCTGCCTACCCAAGAGCAAGACAGTGGACCTGTGCCTTTGCCTTTTCCTGCCATGTTCCCCCACCATGAGTGAAATATTGGACATGACATTTTAGGAGAACCTTAAATATTATTTTAATCTCAAATGTTCTGTTATTGCAAGTGTCAAGTCCAACACTTCTTGTAAATACCTGGAGGACAGCCAGATCCTCAGAACACAAGAGGTGTTAGGAACTGAACTTCATTGGTTAAGTACAGGAGAGCCATAGGACCCAGCACGCTGACTTTCTGTACACTGATTTCTTTGTCTTAACCTGATTTTTTTTCCTTCTCCTCCCCTCCAGAGCGTTGTCTGCACGGCAGGACTCAAGTGGTACCCTCACCCTTCCCTGATTCATTGTGTCAAAGGCTGCGAGGTGAGCTTTCACGTTAGCTCAGGTGGTCCATGCTTGCCCTCCTAAATGTTATGGTAACAGTCACTGCAGTCACCTGGGTTGTAAATGCTGTTTTTCAAGTGGGGCAAACAGACTTTTGGCCTGACTGTCCTATCAAACAGACTGTGATCTGCATCGGTTCTGACACTCAGTGGTGAAATTGGTGGTTTTCCTAGAGCCAACGGTTGGGTGACTGTCACAGGAGTTAAAACAATCAAGTGGCTCAACAACATTGGTAGACTGTCAGAATTTCCCAGGATCTGGGAACTTCTGGGAAATTGCAAAAACCTTCAGTTGTTTGTCCTTGATTTTGACATCTTATTAGAGGCCAGTTCTTTCCAAGGCCACCTAGGCTTTGGGCATTGCTGTGTGCAGATAAACTTTAGGAAAGCCAGAGGCAGAAATTATACCACTGAGTGGACAGCACAGCTGGACAGTGAGCAAATCACACATCCCTCCACTGTGCACCTCTGTCTGAACCAGGAAAAAAAAGTCAGAAGAATACAGTTACATTTCAGCTGTGATACCTTTTTTACAGTCTTGTGTGTTATTTGAAAAAAGCGATTTTTTTGAAGGTTGTTGTTTCTGCTGGCAACAGTCTTTGAAAAGTCTGAGAAGTCTTAAGATGCTTCCAGTGGTTGAACAGGGCTGGAGCACCTCTCTCAGGGTCACGGTGCTCGTACAGTTTCCATCATGACAGCCCTTGAGTATCTCACTCATGTCAAGAAGTCAATCTTTGTGGTTCCTCTGGAAGACTGGGAAGCTTCATGCCCATTTTAGAAATGGGGTAGCTCACAGGCAGAGGGATAGACAGCTGCTTTGGTTACATAGACGGCTGCTTTGGTTACATGGACGGGCAGCGAAAGAGCTGTGTCTTGACCCCACATCTCCCGAATTTCTGCAGCACTGATGGCACTCTCAGCACCCAGTAACCCAATTTTACAAACACATTGAAGTTATTGCCCAGAGTGGCAGAACATGGCACAGAACTCCTAAATCTGACACGAAACTCAAGACCACATTGCTGTGCGATGTGATTTGTCTTGAAGTGAAAGACAGGTTTCCTTCGCATACAAATGTTGGGCCCAAGAGGGTAATAACTCTCCAACAATGTAATAGTTTCTGTCTAGTTGTTCCCTAAATGAAAAGCATTCTGCTGTCAGTGCTTTGAATGTCATAAGCCATCTCACGCATTACATTCATGCAGGCTGGCTAGGCGCCCCTATTCTCCAAAGAGAGCTGAAATAACATCCAGCGACCATTAAGAAATACCATTCAGGTGCTGATGCACCATTGGGTATCCATTCTCCTGCTGTTTAAGGATAGTTGTTACTGAGGCAAACTTTGCAATGATGTAATAATTTACCAGAAGCCATTATTACTGACATGCTTTTTCTCAGCATTTTCTTCCCTTCCATCATTGTTAATTGCCAGACCCCTCTGCATCAATAGGAACTTTCTTCTTTTCATCATTCATTCAGCAGTGTCACTGCATCGCAATCTATCATCTTGGAAGGCTTTGCCCAGACAATTGATAATGGCCTCTAGCATCATTTTTAGAGCATGATGCTTCCAGGATCCATGAATGGGCCAGTGCTTGTTCTCTGGCGATAAGATTTCAGAAGAAATGCCATCTTCACCAAGCCTTTTTTCTTGACTATGGAAATGGACTAATAAGCTAGTAGGTCAATAATACTGGGCCATTAAGCTGATACATTCCCTAATGCATTAATATCCTTAGCATTAGGGAGGGTTCCCTGAATAGAAGGCTGTAAGCGGGGCATTATTTTACTCTTGGCGATCACAGTGGTAACCCAGACTGCTGCTGCAATGTGATTTTTTGTCGCTCCCTAGTGGCAGGAATAGAGGTTTATGAGTCAGCCCAGTACTTCTCGGCAGCTAACTTAGGTGTTTCAGTAGAAAACTGGTCCCCCTGGACTACCTATATAGTTCTCCAAAAATACAGGAACACTAAGATATGCATGAAGACCTCCGGAGACCTCAGCCTCCACAGCCAGGCCTCCAAGGTCTCCCAAATGAGGATTCTGGTACCAAATTAGAATAGATATTATTTGTCCCATTCTTCTCCTCCAAAGGACTGACTTGCCTACTCTGTGCCAGTGCAAGTGAAAGGCAAATTCTTCTGCAAGTTTCTTGTATTGATTTTCCAGTGTTCACGGGTGTAGGGTACAGGTATAGGCATAGAAAATTAAAGGCAAGCCTTTCTTGACAGGCAGGCACAGCCAGGCAATACAAGAGAAACATGGAGAAGTCTACAAAATGTCTTGGCAGGTTGGGCAAAGGCCACGTTTTTGAATAAGACCAGGTTGGCATATAACTATCTCTCCATCTACTTATAAAGCATTTCCTTTTAACTCTTAGCATATTAATTACATTGGAAGGGTGTTTGCAAATCAAAGTCTTTGCCTGTATAAATAAGTCAATCTCTGTGGAAATCAATGGAGTTAAGCCAGTTTACAGGGATAGGAGCCTCACCCTGTAACTCTGATTTCCTTGTCAGCATTTGTAGTATTTGTGCGTAGCTGAACAAGTGACACGCAATGAGACAGTTATGTAGTCCTGCTCTGGTCCAATATTGCCATCATTGCCTGGATTTCCTATACCCTGATAGAAATATTTAAATTTGCAAAACATCAGCAGTAAAAGCCTACATCTGCACCACTCCACAGTGTCCATTTCAATACTGATGAGTGTGGCCATGGCTCTGTCTGGGGAGAGCACAGCGAGCTCTCATTGCTGGTTCTTCAGGTATCTATCATCAGGGAGACTCTGGTACTGCAATTGCTGCAAAATCCTCCCAGAAAACCTCCACAAGCCTCCCCACCCGCTCTGCAATGATGCTTTCTTGTACGAAAGTCCTTGGTATGTTTTTCTCAGTGCAGAATAAATGATTTTTCCAAAGAGCAGATAAAATGGGAATGACACCATGAGCCTGCATGTGTAAGAAGTGTTACAGAGATATGACTCCGCTCTCTGCCGAGCATCCATTTTCCTGACCTTTCTGCCTGGGATTCTCATACCTGAAACGGGCCTTTTTTAGCATCAGGCACAGTTTTGACTTCCAAGAAAGACTTTTTTACTTACTGACCAAGAGGGCTCTGACTTGTAATGAAGAAACAGACTTCAAGCCTTTTCTTCAGAATCGTGATTATTATTCAGGTGCTATGCAGCACATAGAATAGTGATCACATTGCACAGACTAGTGACCACATTTTATTTTTCAAGGTGATTTATGAATTTTACTTAATAGCGCTCCACAACATCCCTCTGAATAATTGCCATTATCCCAGCTCTAAGCTGTGGAGCGGAGGGAGATTATGTGTCATGGCCAAGGTCACACGCAGTCAGTGCTGGTTGGAGAACGAGAGCACATGGTACCTGTGCTGAGCTCAGACCACTTCAATTTCTCTTCGTGATATGTTTTGTGCCCTCAATGCTGACACTTGTTGCATAGTTAGGAGAACTGTGGTGGAAAGTACAGCTATTAAAAGCAAGCCAGTTTCGCTGCTATACATAATCTTCTTCTTATCCCACACAGTTTTGGAAGGTTAGCTTAAAATTATCAAAAGGTGCCACAATTTTAGATGCCTTGGTGCTGTCTCTGGGCCTAGTCAAATTAATATTCCTGAAGCATCATCTTATGTGGGATGTGAAAAGCCAACAAGGGCTCATTTCCCTTCCATTTAGTGTCCCTTTTTTCTGTCTGCTTTGAAGGGAGAGGGGAATAATTATCTCTTGCTTTTCAGGGCACTTGGTAATGTTACAAACTATACAGCTCCTTCATGTCTTCATGTTTTCCTTCTGACATATTGTTACAGGTTTTATCCACATCCACATTCTCAGTCTTTTTCTGCTTTTTCCTTTTTCAGCCTTTCATGGGGGACAACTACTGTGACTCCATCAACAACCGAGCCTTCTGCAACTATGATGGTGGGGACTGCTGTGCCTCAACAGTCAAGACCAAAAAGGTAGGGATGACCCTTCCCCTTTTCCTTGGGAATTCTTTGGTGAGTGCTGCTGTGTGCCTGGGAAAATTTTATTTTTGCTAGAATAGGGGAAGTCCAAGGTCTCAGAAGGACCTTCAGTCCAGGCATCAGCTCACCACTCAGCTCAGCACTGAGTTCTTGTTGGTTCATTTTGAAGTTCTCTCTTAATATGCATGTGCATTTCCCATCATAACCTGCCTTATACCTGTGCAAGGCAGATTCTTAAATGAAGTAGTCAGAGGTGTTCATTCATTCTTGTTGTAAATAAACCCTAGCCTCTCTATAGGCAAAGGCTGGCTCCCTCCAAAACCCTCGGGAATGTTCATGAGAAAAGCTGCACCTACTGCTTAGGAGACCTTCACACAGAAACACTGAGAAGGGTGTATTTGCCTGTCCTGATACCCACCCTCAATGGTCAGAGGGGAAACTAAAGGTTAGGAGTCATTAGGAAAAGAAAAGAGAGCAAAATGAAAGCATCATTGTAGGTCTGTACTTGGATCTGTGTGTACCCACATACTCATTGCTCATCCTCCAGAAGGATAGAGTGGGACAGAGAGGGGAGTGGAGCAGGGCAGCAGGGCTGAGCAAACATGTGAACTATCTTCTGCACAAACAGAGACCACATAGACCAGGACCTGCAGATCTTGCAAAAGAGACAGTAGGCATGGTTAGTGGCAGAGATTTGTAAAAACATTATTTAATGCAGGGAGGATGCTTAGGAAAATAAAATCCAGTTTCTTATCACACAGCAGTGAGGGGGTGAAATGGTAATTACCTGGAAGCAGAATCCAAACAAGCGAAAGAAAGTGCTTATTTGCACAATGTGTATTTGAATGATAGGATGCATTGCCACAGAGTATTATTAAGAACGGAAATATATTTGAAGTCAAAAAGAGAATAGGTATATTCGTAGAGGTTAGCTCCATGACTGGCTCTTAGACACTGTGATCTGGATGCAGCTTTTTGGCTCAGAAGTATCTAAACCATTGACAGCTTGAGCCTGGGGAAGGATCCCTCCACACATCCCCCTTTTTTTGTGCTTCTTTTAACACCCATTTCTGGCCACTGTTAGAGACAGGAGATGAGCGATGGAGTTGTTTGAAGCAGTACAATATTTTGTGTGTTTCTAGATAGATTTTGAACTTGTTTCCCAAAGAAAGGAAAGAAAATTTTAGCCTCTGCCATCTGAGATTTCTGCCTTGTCTTCAAGAATTGAGCATAGATCAGAATGAAGAAAATCCAGCTGTGTTAAGTAGCTGATAAATATATATTAATAAATAAAAAAACTTGAGAACAGACAGAGGGATCTTGGGCTTAGCATATGACATCATCCATTTCACCCATCTGAGGAAGAACGTCCTCTCTACCGCAGCTGAGGGACTGAAGACCTCTCTGCAGGCAACAGTCCTTTCTAAGACAGCTTTTGCTGGAGGTTTCTTTTCCTTGGTTCAGCCAAAGATCTCTTACCAGTACAGCACTGTGGGCTGTCTCTGGCCTATCTGGGAACACTGGGGAAGGGAAGTAGACATGTCTTGGCAAGTGGAAGGAGTTCATTTCTCCACTGGAGAAGAGGTGGGGGAAGAGGTAGTTTGCCTAAATGTGCTTTTTTGGACACTTTTTTCCTTGTATTGCTGTGTTTCTTTTGCTAGTATACCTGCGAGCCACGTGGTGGGAGGGAAGCACAGGCAGGTGAGCTTCTCTGTTCCCCAAGGGTGGAGCAGGGCATGGAGAGTCCGTACGGGGCTCCCTGCTGGAAAAACCACTGCAGAGACAAGTGTGGTGACAGGCAGCGGCTCTTCTTTAGTGTCATCTCCAAGAAGAGATTCCTCTCTCTGGCTGATTTTCCACCTCCTTGGGAGGAGCAGCCCAAGGGCAGGCACAGCTTGCTCATTGGCCTCTGCTGGGAGGGCAGAGCTGGATGTGGCCAGTAGCTCAGCATGGCATAGGTCTTCTCCTCCTACAACAGGCTGCCTGGGAAACTTTATCTTGCTGCCTCCAGGCTTAAGAACAGGGGATGAAAAATCCCAAGAGGTGCCAGAGGAATGGAAGTGAGGTGGCCAGGAGGGGACCGACCCAAACCAGCCCTATCAGGACAGGAGCTAAGGGCACAACGTATTGCTGGGGTGGGGACGGGACTGAAACACAAGGGATGTGAGTGCCAAATTGAGGGGGAGAGAGATAGGATTAAGGTTTTCAAGCAGAATTTATTGCTGGGCAGGGAGTTGAGACAGAGTGGGATCTGCACAGAGTTGTGAGCATTTACCAGCCAGGCAAGTCACATTCAAAATATCTGCTGCTTCACTGCCACCCAGAAAAGAAGTGACCACCCAAGAAGGGGAAAGCGCTTTGTAGCCCAGTCAGTTACTGATTTCTGTGGTAAAAGTGCCCAATGCAAAGGGCAGGTGGTTCAGAGGCGGGCAGCTGGTCACACGGCTGACGCATTTTCCCCATGGAGAGGGAGGTTTTGTAGCTTTTTGGAGATAAGTCTGCTTCCACTGACTTAACTGGGAGCTGTATCTTTGTGACCAGGGAATTAGACTTGCCCTAGCTTGTACTTTAGAAACATCCATCCTAGAGATCACACGGTTTGAGGGCTGAACCACAGAACCCATCACTTCCTCGGCACACATTCAGCTTCCAAAATCTCTCTCTCCCAAAACACCAACAACATCCCAGAAGCTGAACAAGGCACTTGGGAGGAGTGAGAAAATCACCTTCTCCTTGGACCTTCCATGCCAAAAGCAAGATGCTAAGTCCCAGTTTATTACATTTATAGGGTAAAGGAGGGAATAATAACCCAGCCGGCAGGGCCGCAGCGTCAAAGCTGAAGAGGCGGCAGGCAGCACCTCTCTGCCTGCAAAGCGGCCGCTGACACCTGCGGCAGCAGCCGTGGGGCCGCGGGTCTCGGCTCTGCGAGTTATTTTTCCCGTCTGAGGCCTTTGACTGAGACCAGATTTCAGGCAAGGCTGTTCAAATACAGTCCTCCCTTTGAAGAGGTTTATGAGTGGAGCGTTACAGGAGATATTCCAAAGGGAAAAACAATGAAAGGTGAGAGAAAAGGGAGCTGAATAAAAATACTCCGCATACCAAATCCTTCCAGCACAGTTTGCCACCTACTTAAAAAGGCATAGTTTTAAAATACATATTGGGTGTAAAAGCCAAAAACCTGGAGGAGACATAGGGAGGGGTGAGTCCAGCTCTGTTAATTCCAATACCAGATGAGGATGTATTTTCATACGGTTGTAGAAAGAGCGAGACACATGAAAGAGACTGCTTTTCTCCTTTTCTTTCAGGGTTACATACTATGTGGCAGATGTGTCAGTCTTTTAAAGCCCCTGCAAGTTTACCCATAAATGTCTAACATTTATGCAACACCTGTTTTTCTCCCAAAATGTCACAGGACATTTTACAAGCTTTAGATTTATCATCTTTTCACCGTTGCAGCCATTGCTGAGGTGACACATGGTTCACATTTAACAGAACATAGCAACTCCGCACATTATTTTAGGAAAGGGCTGAAGATTAACATTGCATCATGTGAAGATTCAGGAGTTAACAGTCAAGTAAGAGCTGGCTTCAGATCTTTAATGTCCACAAACTGTCAAGACTTAAGTTTCACTGCAATCCCACTACCCTCCCAAAAGCACTGTCAGCTGCACACAATGCTGTGAACCAGGCTGCATGAAAGCAAAATTATTCAACCCGTATTCACTTAAATTCTGAGCCCTCTTACTTAATGTGGGATTTTGCATGCTCCTGTTTTGTTGCCCTGAAAATGCACAAGAGTCTTCCATGCAGCATTTGCTTAGGCCATGTTTTCCCTTTGCATTGAGCAAATGACCTTGTGCATTTCTGCAGCGAGAGGGGAACAGAGCAGTGTGACTTATCTGACCAACCACCGACAAATCAGCGCTGCTGCTTAGATAGGAAATAATGAGTATTTGCCCTGCACTATTCACAATCAGGCTAGAGAGCTTAAAAGAAATCATTAAAGACCTCTTTTGAATACTACAAATGGCAACGTATAAATTCAGTCATATTCTGGGCATAAATTTCAGGCAACTGCAGTCAGCAAGTGGGAAAAAGAGACATTCATCAGCTTAATTATTTGTTGTGCGCTAATTGATCAGCATCTCCCTGTAGCGGGCAAGAAGCCAGGGCTGGTGCAGGGATGAATGCCACCCAAGGAAGCAGGGACGCGTGTCCTGGGGCGCCTGACGGTGCAGCACCGGGCAGGTGGGCTGTGTGGGGAGCAGGGGGCCAGCGGCAGGGTTTGCAGTTGGGGCAGAGGACGGGGCTGTGCTGCTCGCAGCTTGCCCTGTGCATGACCCAGGAGCAGCTTTGAGAGACAGGAAGGCCATTGCCGGCCAACCTCCAAGGGAGAGAAAGCTTCTGTTGTGTATCTGGAGGGGATAAAGTCTTCCGTGAAGGACAAAGCAAAATCCCGTCTCCTTTTAATCTTCCTACCCTCCTGACCCAGCACAGGTTGCCAGCTCCTTTCTGCCTGGCTGCTCTAGGAAGCTGCTTCTTGCTTTGTATCCTGCCACAGATAAAAGAAGATACCATTTTTTAAAACATTAAATACGTGACACTGCTAAAGTGAGAAAAATAAATAATCTGGGCATAACTGGCTGTCTCTGGGCTGGTGGGCGCCTGCGAGGAACTCCTGGGGCACGCGACTTTGCAGGGAGAGAGGTTATGGCTATTTCTTTCTGATTTGTTTCAGGAAATCTTCTTTCCAGTTGCTGTTCTCCTTCATTACTTTTCTCTTCCACTTCCCTTTTACAAGTTTCCCCTGGACAAGGCTGTCTATAAAGGCCTTGCAGAATTAGAAATGTCTTTCTTTAGGCTCTGCTTATGTATTTTGCTCCAGACTTGGATGACAGATTTGCTTAATTGAAGATCCTGCAGCCTGGTCTCTGCAAATTTAAATAGAATTTGCTGTTTTAAAATTCCCCCAACTTAAACCATTCAAAAGGGCAACTTTGCATCTGTCTTTCCTCTCTGCCTTTCCTTTTCATCACATAAGGAGTAAACCTACTGCTCCCGTGAGAAAAACCTGTCTCATTCAGTTATCACTTGGGTTTTCCCTCAACGGCTTTCCCCCATAGCACTTAGAATAGAAAAAGAAAAATCATCCTGGCAAGAATTCCCATCTCAAATGCTGCCCCTTCAGCCTCTTGACATTTCTGTCCAACACCTTGGAGAGGAAAACCAGCAAGTGCCTTGGCGGAAAACAAATGAGGACTTGCAGTAGATAGAGGACTGTGTGGGATTCATCCAAAGCTTTGCTTATCTAAAAGATAGGCAAGTTATCAAAACCTCTTCAGAGACTTTATGGCCGAGAATTCAAGGCCTAAAGAAAGGAGCTTTGAACTGAGGGGCTGCTGCTGGCTCCAGCAGGGATTTCCAAAGACTGTCCCTGCCTCCCTGGAAAGGGGGGTCTGCCGCACTCCTACCGCTAAGAAAACAGAAATAACCACTTCTTGGTATTTTGGAGAAATAAGCACCTTCTCCCAGCTCTCTAACTGCAACACAGGCCTGTCTTGGGGAATCTCAGGTCTTGCTCTGTTGGCAGAACATGGTTTTGAGGCAGTTCATGCAATTAGCAGCCTGAATGACCACCCCAGCTAAGGAAATTCTGCTTATCCAGAAGAATTGATGTTCCTGCCACGATGCTGCTCCCAACAACTTGAATGTCCCCAGCTGGGTGTGTTTGTCAGCTCTATAATTAGCTAGCGAGATACAATGAATGGTGGGTGAGCATGGAGGAAGGAAGGATACAATGCAGAGTGTTGCTTCATGCCTCTGGAAGTGGCTGAGCACTGCTGCGTGCTCCAAGCACACTGGTTCACCCAGGCGTGTGGGTGAACTCACTTACCCATGAGCGGTTGGGTGCAGCCTCAGTGGCTAGCTGTTTGCCATGTGAGGAGCTTTTTCAGTCATGGTTGGTTGGGATAGGAGCTTATTTTGGGGCTCAGAACTTGGTTTCATAATCGCTCAGGGAGGCTTTCCAGGCGGTGATAAATTAAAAGCAGTGATGGTAGTAGCACATGTTGCCTATCCTGAGAGAACGTTCTTGGCTTCAAGGGACATGGGGCTTCCCACAACATACAGTGTTCCCAGGGGATGTACTAGTGGAGGGTGTTTGCTTTGCTATCCGACCTCACTTCATTAGCAAGTGTTACAAAAACCAGTGAACAAACCTTCCCTGCTCCAGCTATTTGGCCTCTGGGTGGTCTGGCTCCTATTAAATCTTTGGTGATTATTTAGACTAATTACATTCATGTTTGCACAATCAGTAGCACGAGGGTAGAAAGCGCAGCTGATTGCTGAGTAACTGAGCTCCATGTGGTTTGGCAAACAGGCTCCCTCGCTTCGCTCAGCGGGCAGGCGGGGATGCGGGGATCCGTGCGGGCAGGGCTTTCCCGGGGATCCCTGCTGGCTTTGGGCCATCCTGCTTCCACCGGTTCTGGTGAGGCTGCTCCCAATTTATACCCGATGAAGAGAGAGGCGCATCTGTTGGGTTTAGTTGAGTTATGTCGTGTTACACCAGGCTTGCTGGCTTCAATGGGGGAAAGCCCAATTTATGGCAGGAGAGTTAACAAAAATTCAAGCCTTTAAAACTGTACATGCTGCACGGAGAGGAGGTTTCCTGTGAGTTTCATCTTCGCCTTTCCCAGGCCCCCTGGAGTAGTGCCCTAGGTGTGAACCTGCATACCAGCCCCCAGAGTTAAAAGGGGGCTCGCTCTTGTTCCATTATCTCAAAACAGCCCTGGTGACCTCAGTGCCAAAAACCACTGAGAAGACCCTTATAAGATGCAATTTTGTCCCACAAGGGCCATGTCAGGGAACAAAATACTCCCCGGCGTTTGAGCTGCGAGGGTCTTGGGAGGCGCGGGGCTGCGACACTCAGCATGGCCTGCCACGCTTATCTCGACACACCGCGTTCACCCGCAGAGGCTCTGTCTGCAGCAGGGCCTTCATATTTCCAGTTAGGCTTGTCTGGGACATTTCGCAAACACTTCAGGGCTGAAATCTAACAACAGGCTGTTTCCCAACACTTTGCAGCCCCCCTGCCCTGCTCCCCACCCTGCCTCCAACTCAGACCCTTCCCCAGGCCTGATTCTGCCTGCCCTGGTGCTGCTGTGAACCAGCCCGAAGTGCACTGGATGGGAGGTACAGCTGGGTCAAGCTGATATGAGCCTGTGTGAGGGATGAGCTCCAACCCTTTGCAGAACTGTTTCCCATCCCTCCCTGTACCTGTCTGGGATTTCTCCTGTCAACATTCCCGCCAGTTCCCTATAGACTGGCCTTTCTCAGTAAGGATCTGTCTTGGGATGTCACCAGCCTCTTTAGATAGGTGCCATGTAGTGAGGATTTGTGACCTCTCACTCATTTCATGACCTGGATCCCAGTTCTGCACTGGTCTGTTGTATCGTTGTCTTTGTTCCCACAGTCGGGAGCATGGCATCAAGGACAAATGCTGCCCTGTTTCCAAGATGGAGCTTGGGTTTTATCCAAGGTCTCATCGCCTAGCTTGGGAGAGGATGCTTGGGGCTCCCCTACCTTTGTGGAAATGGAAGTACGGGTTCATATGCTACACAGCATGGGTGGTGAGTTGGTCAAGGTGGAGGTGTCTCAGGTCTCCTGTGCGTTACACCCCAGATGTCTGTGCTGGCTAGCCCATAAGCCTACACCTGCTGTAATTTCTTGTTTATTTTCAGAGCATGGTGTGTCATGCAGTGCACGCTCCTGGGGTGACGGACGTGATTTAAGTTGTGTCTGTTTTCTCTTGAAGATAGATACTCTGTGGTCCAGTGCGGTTCAGTTGTGATCCATATTCCCCTGAGTGCTATCGATCTATGCCATGGCTCTCTTCTGGATCATCTCCAGGAGATGTGTGTGTGTGTGTAGGGGGTGCATGTAGGCGTGCAGAGCTGTGTTCTTCAGTTGTGCCTTTTTCAACCTATTTTAGTTAGTCTGAGGAGACAATATCATGCGCTACTTCATCAAATGACTGAGCCAGGCCCTACGCTTAATTTTTAGCTTTTTCTCCCTGCCCTCCTAGATATTAGCCAGGTTTTCTAAAAGGGGATATAGATGTAGGGTGAACGCAGGACTTGCAGGTGGAAGGAAGAAGAGCTGATTCTTTAACACTGGCTTTACAATGGGATGTCTGGAAATTTCAGTGCAGGTCATATATTCTGTTAATGAGTTGGGCTTTCACAGACCTATTTAAAAAGAAAAGCAGTTAGTCTTGGAGTATGTATATCTGAGCTCCACACCTAAATGGGCTATCATTCAGAAAAAGGTTCAGCATTTATTATTTCTAGCACATCCAGCAGCTTTATTCATGGCTCTGTGCTCCAGAGGGCTATCACTGTACAAGCTCAAGGCAAAAGACAGTCATAGGGGTTTTACAGTTTCTCCGAGTTGGGTATTTGTGACAATCCTAGTATATGCTATGTGTGGGTTTGATTCCCTAAATGCCTGTGAAAATCAGGTCCTTGGGGAACCCAAATATGTATTTGTTGTAGATGTTGTTTAAAGTGGAAACCCTGTATTACTGCTAAGTGTTTGGAGAATTTTGTCTTGTCTGATATGACTGTGGATGTGCTCATTACCCATAGAAATCTCTGCCTTTTCACATAATAGAAAACTGATCTCTGGAGCTCTCTGCCATAAGACAAAACAATTCATCTATCTGGACAATAGCACTGTAAAAATCAAATTGCATAAAAGACCTCTGTAAGGGACATAAAGTGAATAAGGCTAATCTGATCAGGAAGAAATGCTCAGGCTACCCACTGCTGTGACTGCTGCTGAGCCATGAAACTGTCTGCTCTTGGGGCCACCGCTCTGCCCCAGAGAGAAAGCTTCTGCACTTCTGTCTGTGACTGCTGTTAGGAGACTGGAGGGTGTCTAGAGGACAACACATGGCAGGACATTTCTTCTCTAGTGGCTCCCTCTCCCCAGAAATTGGCTGCAATGTAGTAGCAATCTAGTCTCTTACATGCACCTTTTGTTCAGGTTGCTCCAGCGCTGAGCACACGCTTACGGTGACCTGTAAGAAAGCAAAGGGGAAAATGAGGGACTCACAAGGGGAAATGGGAGGAGAGGGAATGAAGAAGGTAGATCCCTTCACGTCAACATCACACTCATGCCAATTTGTGTTTCTAAGGCCACTATTTCAGCACAACCCACAGAATAGGTTAGGGGAACGTGAGCTGATAGTTTGGAGACACAGTCACGCAGGACTTGCCCTCTAGGCTCTGATGTTCCTGCAAGTGAAATGGTAGCATTTATGGCATCTCTGTGCCTGCAACATGTTTCACTGTCCCACTTATGCATGGACAGCAGCAGAGACAAAGTGCAGTAGGTTGTCATGGCTAATTTCAGCCACTTTACTGAAATGCCTGAGTTGGATGTGTGGTTGTCCTGTGTTCAATGCAAAATGTCTGTCTACCTTCTCTATGAGCCTGTCTCTCTCCTTTGAATGCAAGGGCCACTTAATTGCCTTTGTTAGATGGTTACAGACAATCGCAGTGAATCCAGGCCAAGGAGAGGAAAAAGCTTGATCAAGACAAATGAAAGAATCAGGTTCCCAGGTCTCGCCTCCAACCAGTAGCTTTGCTGTACAACAGGGAGGATTTTTTAAGTCAAAATCATTGCCAAATCCAGATTGAACTGAATGATTCAGGATAAAAAATAAAAAAAAAGGGAAAACTCCAGACATATTTAAATGTTTTGTTTGAGCATTTTCTAAGTGAAGTAAGTTTTTATTTCAAGACGTAACTTTTGCACTGAATTAGTCTTTTTTATTTGTGTGTCTTGGAGGGAAAGGTCAAACCTGAACTGCAGCAGATAATCTAAACCAAAATGTTTCCTTCTACACTGAACAAAAAAAGTAAATTTTTTTCATGTATCTTTTCTTTTTTCCTTTCCAGTATTTTAAATCAGTCATTAAACAATCTCTCCTCAGCCCCTTCCCCAAACTCCATTGTTTGCAGATGTCTCTGTTTTCCTATCTAAGAATATTCATAACACTGGGATATGAGACAGTCCTACTCTGGCTGGCCTCTGTTGGATCAAGTGACCCTTAAGCTGCTATTGTTTTCTGTAGTTTATAAACTTATTTAGTTTCCAATTATTTGCATCCATTTGCTCGTAACTTTTTGGACTATCTTTTCTCTTTGCAACCTCCACATTTGCACAATTGTAGATTCAGATTATTCACTGGTTGGTTATTTAGCTTGTAAGTCACCAAGGCTGTGGCTTGATGAACAGTCATCACCCTATTCTGCTTGGAGGGTCAGGTCTTCTGGGAATTAAGTCAAAAGCAAGGGGAGGAGGCTCTCTAAACCCTGATTTGGTGATGAGCGTTGGCTATTTAATGTCTCTGTCAGCATGTCCCTGCCTTAGGCTCCCCAGTTGTGAAATAAAGATCCACACCTCTCCATCCTGTTCTTGTGTGCGTCAGGAGAAAGGCATGCTAAGGATGGACATGCAGGGACACGTATGGAAGGTCTAGGTGGAAATGACGGCTATGTGTTCATGCATAGTACTTGGTCCACATTCCTAGATGTGCTGTTGATGATACATAGGGAACAGGCAGACCCAGGCCTCATAGCCTGGAGAAAAGTGTTTGTGAAAGAGAGAACAAACATGTGGCAGCAAAGCCAAGGGAAGCAGACGGAACGCGTGCGTGCAACCCTCGCCGGAACGTTTGAACAGGTTGTGGCACTGTCTTGGAAGGAGTGTAAAGGAGGTGAAGGAGGTCATTCGCTTAGTCTGTGCAGATGGGAGAAATTCTTGGGAATTCACTTCAGGGCAAGCAAGACACTGTTCCACTGCCACCCCCTTTTCTTTATGTAAATACCATGATGCAAGAGGCCAAAATCAGCTTCTGCTAGCCAGGCACTGCAGGCTATTGTTTCAGCTCCTTCCCACACTTTTCCAGAGAGATCATGGACAGATGACAGTTCATGCACGTAGCAGTCTTTTACTTGCATTCATTTGCTGTTCCTCAGTGCCCATTAGCTGCATCTCTTGACCTTAAACACAACAGGTATTTAGAGAAGTCTCTCTGCTGGATCACAGCTTCACTGATCTGCTAGGTAGTGTTTGGTTCAGTTCCTGCCCTGAGGAACTGAAACCAGGAACATTCATAATTAAGTTCACAAATGGACTTAGGCATGGCACCAGCACACAAGCCATAGGGCCTTACTGCAAAGTGGTACCCTACAGAGGGGAGATTATGGCCCAGGAGTAGGTTTCACCAAAACCCCCAAGCTGGAGCTGGATAGGAGTACAACGGGAAGATGAGTTGTGACTTGCTGGACCCAGTCGTGTTTGGTGATTGTTTGCGCTGGTTGTGTAAGATGAGGGGTTTGTAACTTTGCTGTCATTTAGTGTTTGTAGCCTTTGCGGTAAGGATGGTTTTTTTCAGAAGAGGTTGGCAGTGTAATGTGATCAAAGCATCATGGTAAATACCCCAGAAAGCCCCAGAGTTGCCTGAGAAGTATATGTCTCCCCAGCCAGCTATGTTCATGTGCCTGATGCGAACTGTTAAGGGAGTGTCTGCTGACTAGGAACTGCATGAGTTGAACAGGTTCTTCTTTACACTTTTCCAGCCTCTGTTATGGACAGGTAGCTCACCTGAGGCCTCAGTGCACCACCAGCTCAGCACTAAAATAAATCACTATAAAAAAAATAACACAGCTGAAGACTGCAGCTGATCTCTGAAGGTATTGCTCCAGAGGTCTCATTTGTTCTCCAGGGTGCTGTAGGTGTGTACCCTCCTTCATGTCTTTTTGTCTTTGGTTTCCTTCCCCAGGTTACTCCCTTCCCTATGTCCTGTGACCTACAAGGAGAGTGTGCTTGCCGGGACCCCAACGCCCAAGAGCACAATCAGAAAGACCTCCGCGGCTTCAGTCTTGGGTAATGCCAAGTGACGTGGAATGGAGGACCGCACTGCTCAAGGCAGGCTAGGAGAGACACCACATCCCTTTTGGTATCGTTTTTAACATTTAGCTGCTCAACTGGATGGCATTTCTGCACCAGGGACTCTTAGAATTCAACCAGTCTGCCTTTAATTTTTGTCCAAGGAGAACTCAAAGTAGGGGTTTATGTATTAACTATATCTTAAATAGTGATGACAAGAAACAAACAACCAAGAGTCAAGTCGAGAAGACTTTCATGTATCAAAACAGCATGTTATGCCCACCTAATTTGAACAGTTCATATCTAGATTCAAGGCGAGAAACAAGCTATTTATGTACACATATTTATAGAAATAAGTAGAGAAAGAGAGAAAGAGTGAGAGATTATGATCAACACAAAAACACTTTCCCCTCTCCAGCACTCACAACTGAGACCGTTCATGGAAGAGGCTGTGCTTTTGGAGGACTCCAAGCTGAGCCTTTTCTGATGCTGAATGCCAAGGGATCGCATGCTCGGGGCACTGAGATTGGGGTGGGATCTCCACAGGGCTGTGCCTCTTGGCAGGTGACTTGCCAGACGCCCAGCCAGCTCGAGACATGGGATGCATCTGCTCCTCACAGGTATGCTACTTCCAGCCAGGGAGCTCAGCAGACTACAGTGGCCTTTCTGTAGAGCTCCTCCTTCTCCCCCTGCCCTCAAAAAGCCAACAAAAAGCCCCCTTGTAGCCTGCCTGGAAGCTGCAGGGCTGCTGGGACATTTCTGTGTGGAGGTGGGCAGGTTGTCCCCTGGTGGAGTCAGGGAGTGGGGAGTCAAGGACTGGCATCGAGGAACGTGGATGATTGCTTCTGAGGAGCAGAGAGGGTAACTCGCCCCTGCACTTGTCATTTGAGCATGTCTGCTGCTGCTACTCCTGCTGCTATGTCCCATACAACTCGTTTCCTTACTGTGTCAGGACAGGGTGAAAACAACGCCATGCAACCAAACAGTCTGCCTTAAAGCTTACCTACAACCTGCCTTTCAAACCCTCTGGTCTCTTCCTCAGCATTGGGGCAAGAAAACAGGACACCAGCCAGCCAAAAGAATCTGCTTTCTGGTCTCCACCCAGCCAAGTGGTTCTCTACACCTCCTCCACACCCCTCTTACGGTGTTATATATCTAACAACTTCTTCATGCTCCTGTTTCCTCAGGAGAAGGGAAGAGGAGGAGGAGGCACATGCTATGGGGAAAGGACTGCAGGAGACAGTATTAGAATTTTGGCCATATTTGTCAGTATTAAGCTGCCAGGTCATTGGTGTGGACACCTTTGATAGACCAGGAGCTTAGCTGCTTGTAATCTTCTAGAAGGAAGGGCATTAGCTGCAGCAGACATCATACTTCCCTGTTGTATAGCTCCATCCTCCTGTTTCAGCCCAGGGGGGCACATGTTGTGCCAGACCCTTGGGGACTCATTTCATCACAGGGTTCATCATGTTGAGTCACTGAGGTGCCCAGTGCATCTAGTGCTGCTGCTACAACCCACCCCATGCAAATTCCAGTGCAGCTTGGACTTGTCTCCTGCTGCTTCAGGCTCCTGCTAGGAAGAACACACATCCAAAAGAGTGTGCTTCCAAGTGTTAAGTCTGTCTGTTCCTTGAGACTCCTCTGACTTGTACAATCTACTGGGTAAAGACAGGTTGGAAAGATTTTTTTCCTACTCCTGCATGCTTGAACATTTAGGCACTGGAGCAAGGCACAAGGGTAAGGGGGGGGTGGTCATTTAGCTCGTGGAGAAGGATATAAAAATGGGTAGGAGAACTAGAAATGGAAAACTGACAGACTTGTAGGTGAAAGGAGCAAGACTCTTGTCACCCACTGTTGGGGTTGTTTCTGTTTAAATAAACCAGAAATGAATCTCAGGAGCTAAAATGTAGAGGCCTGGAGTGGTGATTGTTATAACAAGGTGAGGAGCTCTCTGTTGTGAAGCTCCTAGTTATTTGTGGAGAAGGCCTGGCCATGGGATCTGGGCAGATGGCTCTGCCCCCACTGTGCCAGGGGGTACAGGAAAGGTAGTCGCAGTGGGATTAGGGCTCCTTCCGTGGAGTTAGGCTGAATGCCCTCCAGTGTAGAGAACATTGGCAAAAACTGGGCCTGGGCAAAACTTCCACTTTTGCCCCTTGCCACCTAATTAACAATGGAAGTAAATAATTGTGAAAAGGTTGCTTCCTTCAGGTCATTTTGTCCTCCCCTTTTTGTGTTGGCAGTATGTTTGTGTGCCATCCAGCCCATCAGAAGAGCTCACAACCTCAAAAGCCTTTCAGACTGCCAACACATCATGCCCTCAATGCCTCAGGCATCTTGGCATGATTCCCCCCCCCCCTCTCCACCCCACCTCGGTTTTGCCCTAGCAGGGAGCCCCAGTTAGGGTTCTGCATGCATCCTGATGGCAGCTCAAGTTTGCAAAATCCCCTTCTCAGTTATGCAGCTCAGCATGGAGAAGATTTTCCATCTGCTTTTCCCACCTAGGACATTGCCCAGGAGAGACAGATCTGTATAAGCGTTATTGCCGCTTGCTGCTGTGGGCTCCCAGGAGCTCAGGGCCAGCTGAGCTCCTCTGCCCAGCCAGAGACAGCCTCTGCTCACCAAGTTGGAGTCCTTCTCAGCTCGAGGGAGCCAGTGGCCTCTTGCCAGCAGAGCCTCGCACCTCAGCTTCATTCCTGCAGTCTGGGGGCAACCCAACCCCCTTTCCCATGAGCAGGCTTTCCATGCTGCTATTTGATTTTTTTTTTCCAACTGCTGTGTTGGCACTGTCCATCTTCTCCAACGGGGCTGACAGAACCAGGGGCAGAAGAAGTTCTGCTCTGAGTTATGTTAAATCCAATGGCATTTTTTTTTTTCCATTGGGAAAAGATTGCATTGGGGCAAAGCTTTGCCCTCTGCATTTCAGGTGCTGTACCATGCTCCCAGGGGTTTCAGAGAGGGGAGCTGTGGGGCACAGACACCTGCCCAGCTCCTGTCCCCTGTGCCCCTGCCCTGGGGCAAGGCCAGGTGGATGACCTCACAGCATCTACCACTGTAAGGGCCTTAGATGCCCAATGGAGTCCCTAGGAAAGACCTTCCATGACTGTGATGGCCATTGGGTGGGAGGTGAGAGGGACACTACCCACCACCTCAACTCGCCAAACAGTGGTGTAGGATAACAACAAACAAGAAGCTTGGGGGAACAGGAGAGGGTGCCCATGCTGATGAAATTTAGCTGCTCATGAAGTCCAGGTCACATTAGTGCCAAGATCTTCTCTGTCACAGATAGTGAGCCAAGGCTGTACCCTACCTGGGGCCACCAGCCAGCTTCCAGGCTATGGGTGGTGTCCACAGCCAGTGGGAGGGAAAGCTGGAGCAGAAAGCAGTGAATGGTGCATGGTGGGGTGGGAAACTCCTATCAGCTGCTACCCCTCTCCCTCCCCACCCTCTTGCAGATGGGCTGAGCTGGTGTCCTCCTGCTTTTCTTGCATCTTCCGCTGTCCCCCCCAGGCTGAGAAAGGAGGATGGCACCAGAGGACTCTTGGAGTCGGGTTCCAGCTACCTCCCTTCCGGTTTCGGTTTCACTTGGTTGTAACTGTCGGTTTGTTCTAGGTTTTACCTGTGTTTAAGAAAAAAAAAAAAAGGAAAAAAAAAAAAAGAGAGAAAAAAAGAAAACCCAATAGCCAACAAAAGTTTCTTGCTGCAACTGATTCAAGTGGGGGAAATAATAACAAGTGAGGCTTTACAGAGAGGAAGAAAAGAAAAAAAAAAAAAACACAACACAAAGGAGAAAAGAAAACCCGCATAATCCAAATCCAAGAAGAGCAAAGCCTATTTTTGTGTGTTTGAAAGGAAAACACTGATTTTGCCAGCTGAGTAGAGAGCTAGATACTTAAGTGTAGATTTCCCTAGAAGTACCGTGAGGTTTTATAACATTGTCTGGTTTTGTTTTCCTTGTGCTTTGTGATAAGTCCAGGAACTAAAGCTAAGGTATTTTTTTCCCCTGGTATATTGTTGTTTGTGGGGGGAGGGGGGCGGAGTTTATTACTATTTTTTTCCAGATTATTTTTTTAAGTGTGTATTTGTGCTTATTTTTACATTATCCAACTGTACATATGCATTTAGCCAGTATTTCACTGTGCTCTAATTACTGCACTCAGAAGCACTGCACAGTCTGAATCCCGAAGAGTTGCGAGAGACTGGGAGTGAGGGGGGGAAGAAGAAAGCTGCTACGTGAGCAGACAGGTGATTCCCGTGAGCAGGAAGCGGGGTGCTGACCATCCCCTTCCTGCACTCCAGCCCACCGTTTCCACTTAAGGCCAAGCTAGAAGACAGGAGGTGATGGGGTTAAGTCAGCCAAGGCTGGGATGCTCAAAGTGGTTTCAGAGCTGGAGATTTGGCCTTTGAATTTTTTTGGATGCTGTGGAAATTCCCAGTCTTTTGGCAGCATCTTGCCCTCCCTTGCCCAATTCCTGGATGCCCCAGTGCACGTTAATAGGCGTGTTCACGTCACTGGGAGAGAACCGTATGCCCGGCTTAGATATGCTCTTGGTATCTAATCTTCACGGCTGTGGGCCCCATTTTGGTCTCAGTGGTGCAACTGAGCTGATTTGCTTTGCGTTTCTTCCACGTCATCCTATCCTCTGGGGAAAGCCATCTCCCTGCCAGGGATGCGGAAGCACCCCTGCTTCCAGCTGACCTCATGTGTTGGACACACTGGAGCCCAAGACAGTCCCCTTCCCACTGGAGGACCTTGACCACTGAGTTCAGTGGGAGCATGACCAAAACATCAGCCAGAGCAGGGCCCAAGATGTATTTCCCTTGGAGCTGCAGTCGATTTGGGCAGTAGGGGTTTGGTGTTGGGCTGTTCCTGCCACCGGGGGAGCTGGTGTTGAAAATCCCGGTCATTTTAGCAGGAGCAAAGTAGGGCTTAACATTTTGTTTCTGTCTTAGTTTGGCAAACTGAATTTTCCCCTTTTCACCTGATCTACACATCCAAGATTCACTAAGAATAATAGTCACTTCTTCTGAGGCCAGAAACAAGAACTTGGGTTGGCTTCAGGTGTTAGATGAGGAGTCTTGGTGCTACTTGTTGGTGGTGTTAGTCCTGTTAGGTCGAGATGCGGAGCTAATGAGTCCAAGTTGTCTTTGGTTCCCATTCTGGTTTGGTTTGGTCTTTTGGTTTTTCATTTGTTTGGTGAGGCCACAATTCAGCCACCAGTTTCCATCTTCTGAGTGCAAAGAACCAGGGCTTTAACAAAACATTTCACCAGCAATTAAAGAGGGAATTGGAACCATTGCGGAGTTTGCATTGTACGGCCTCTGTAATTACTTACCTGTCTGCAGATGATAGGCTGAATTTTGCTCCCATCAAGTCAACAGGGATTTTTTTTGTTGTTGTTGACTTCACTGGGAGCAGGATTGAGCCGTACTATATATATAAATATATATAAAAATATATATGATATATATATAATATTATATGTGTAATATTATATATATATATCAGTGTAATATTTACAAATAAAACTGTGATCTCGTCTAGAGAAAAATGTATTCATATTACCAACTGCTCTTCCATATTTATGTATCATATTGTATCTTTTTATTATTGTTATAATTATGATTATTATGGTTATTATTATTATTATGATGGAATCTTTCTTGGCACCTTTTGGAAGCCACGTCAACCAATACTCCAATGAAGTGCTGAGGATCTATTTTCACAAGAATTCTACTGGTCTACTGTATAAAAGAGAAAAGAAAAAAAAAAAGAAACAAGCAAAATACAGTTCAACCCTTAATTCTGTACCTCACGCCTGTACGTTTGCTGCTCCGATTTTGGGTTTTATTTTGCGTTCGTTTGTTTTTAACGGATCTAATTTAAGTCTCCAAGCAATATATAAAGATGTAAATAGTAAAGCTTATTTATTAAGATTGTCATCTTTTTTAATTTATATTTACACAATTGTTCATCTAATTTATTTTTTTTTTTCAATACAGTTTTTAACAGTTGTCCTTTTTTTGGTTCATGATGTTTTTTAAATCATTTTCACAGAATTTCTTTATACAGGTTTTTCTTTCTTTTAATAAGCAACAACTTCCTCTGGTCTTTCAAAAACAGGTCATGTTTCACTCAAAAAAAGTTATGTCAGATTCATCAGAAATATTTTGCCATTGTTGATTCCTATACCCTAAAGTTCTATATTATATAAATATATAATACCTTGTATGCTTAAATATTTAACTGTGTGATTTTGTATATATCTTCATACACATGCTCACACACATATGAGGGTTAATGTCCCCAGATGTTGGGAGAACAGAGAATCAGAAACACAAACAATATAAGCTTGTATTAAAGAGTTCTGAACTGGACTGCTTGCTCTTGCCATGTCTCCTTTGCTTTCGGTCAAGCCAGCCCCAAGCATCGCTGGGTACCCCGGGGCGGGTGAGCGCGGCTGTGGGGTCTCACATCTGGCTGCACAGCTGCACGGGCCACCCTGTCCATGTGCTCATGCTGAGCTCCAGCACTTCGGTTTTGGGCAGGGGTTTTGAAAATCATGGTGTTTTGGCAGAGCCCTGAGGGGAGAGGGCTGCGGCTCGTGGAGGGAGGCAGCGCTGGCCGGAGCCACATGTCAGCCCAAGAGCCCATTTCACCTCTAGCGGGTTTGGTTCTGCCAGGGTGGTTCAGGTCCTGCTTCACTCGCGGCAGACCAATGCGCAGTGTAGATTTTGGTGTGACAATTGCTTGAAAATTTGGAGGTTGGATGCTTCTAATTTTAAAAAGAATTTTTTTTTCTTTTTTAAAGTTGTCCACAATCTCTGCTCGTGCTTTCCATCACATGCAGAACATGGTCATCCAGAAAGTGAGTCCCAATGGGAATTTGCCTTGCCTCAGGGGTATTACCTAGAAGGGAAGGAAGGCTGAAAGCTATGTACAGCCACCGAGCTGAACGTGCTGATGCACAAAGCCTTTGGATGCAGAAGAAAACATACAGTTAAAGATAAGGCAGTCTCCAGTGGTCAAGAGATAGCTGGGCTTGCAGTTCCCCCACGCCAGCCCAAGGCCTTGTAAGGTATGCACAGTGAGCTCGTGCATGTCTGCTGTTGATAAAGCCCCATGCCCAGCGTACACACACGCACACGCAGTGTTACAGCCTGTCCTGGTCCCAACCCCTGCTCAGAGCTGGCTCACCTGCAATGAAGATGTGTGTCTTTCTCCTGGAGAATGAGGCTCTGCAACCCTCTAACATTGTTTTGGTCACTGCAGTGATGGACACGTCTCAGTTGCATGCCCACAGGCACGCACAGGTCCAAAAGGAACAGGGTGGACTCAAACGACAGGGCTATTGGGTCTTGCTAATGTGTGAAATAACCTGAATGGGATTAAGAAACTTTTGGTCCTTCATTACCAAAAGTGTGGCTTTTTGTTGCAGGTGTTTGTGGAGAGGAGGGTGGGCTGAAGGAGCTACAGCCCCAGCAAAGCCTGCAGCAGCTCAGGGCTCAGCCCTGCACAGCTTGTGCACCCCACCTGCCCCCAGCCAAGGGCAACTTCTCTGGGCAATTAAGTTGATGGTCATTTAACAGCAAAGTCCTTTGGCCCCATTCTGGCCCAGTAACTTTGCAGATTTTCCTCCCTCTGAGGCTTTGTCTCCCCTTGGTCACAGCCATGCTGGTCCTGCCCCGCTTTGCTGATGTCACCCCTGCACCACTGCTGCTCCAGTGGGACCCCCATGCCAGGGCCATGGTGCGGGACCCAGCCTGTTGCCCGCTCAGACCCTGCTGTGGCAGGCAAGGAAGGGGACTTCATGCTGTTGTACTGATAAATCCGTATTGATTCAGCTTCCAAATGTGAATTGATTGAGCATCAACATCTCCAAACATTGAGGATGCACATGCAATCGGGATAGGTGCCATTTAGCCCTGGCAGTTATTGACCCCTGATCCTAAAGAGAGTCATTTTTTAACCCAGTTAACTCCCAAACTCATTAATGATTTAACTCCCCAGGAAAGCCCTGATAAGACACAGAGGCTGGGAGCATGGGCAGAGGACAAGGAGGGGGTGTATGGGGGTAGGACTGTTAAATACCAGCTATGCTTTTCCTTTACACATTTCCCTTTGCATCTGCTTTAGTCAGCGTTGGGCTATAATGCCAGCTAGCTCCATTTGCCATCCTGATGTAGTCATGGTACTGGCTGGTACCACCTTGGCCCTCTTTAGAAGTGTGGCAGTAATACTACAGTACATAAATGGTCTGTGGATTGAACAACAACTTAATTCCACACCACACAATCCATGGGAAGTTTGGGGGCAATAGACTGAAGGATGATAATAAATTAATTTTTTTTCACACTGGTGTGAGTCAGTAAAAAAATGTTTAGCATTTTAACTGTCAAAATCCAATGCAATATACTGAGCAAGGAGAGACAGAAAGAGCAAGAGTGCATCATGCTTTCTATACCATCTTTGTCTACAGTCAATGCATTATTAATAGGGTATAAGCGTGTCACAGACAGCCCTATCAATAGAACATACTGTAGATAAAAAAGCCCATAAACAATGTATTAAATGGTTTGTGTCTATAGCAATATACAAATCAATTGGCTGTGTGTTGAACTATCTATTAAGTGTTAATAAGGACCTTAAGATGGGAGCAACCCATAAAGCCAGCGAACAGTGGGCAGCTCGCTCCTGCTGGGCTGGGCTGCATTTGCTGTGCTACGTTCAGCTCTGTTCCCCCCGCATGTGCACAACCACCTGAGCACGATCAATTGAAATGCACAGTCAAAACAACAGTTTCTATGTCCAGTTTACATGTCTGTCTGGAAATCAATCACTAAAGAGAGGGAAAGGGAAAAAAAAAATCAATACATGCATTGAGCAAGGTCTGAAGCCACTGTCCTGCATGATGGCAACAGGGCTCATGGCCACCAGCAAATCTTAAGTCTGGCTGAGAGCTAGCAAGGAAGGCAGCTTTAACATCTCAGCCCTGTAGCAATAATGCCAGTCACCTTGCTGTGTGGTGACCAGCCCAGAGACTCTCATGACACATTCAAAGTCACCCAGACCGGGCCACCAGTGTCTCCAAGAGACCCATGTGCCGAAGTGACTGCAAGGCACTTGTGACACTAGATGCAGTTCCTGTTGGCTGCATTAAATCAAAAGGAGCTGACTGCATTGATTATATATGAAAGCCAGGGAAATTGCTCTGAATTCATACGGCAAATTCATCTCCCAGCTGAAAGCCACAGCTTCTCAAACAAGTATGGCATTGGTAATTGTGGTAATGGGAAAATGAAGCTGTTAACATCTTTGAACGTTTAGACAAAAAGACACAGAGGCTTAAAAAAAGCTTCTGTAGCAAGACTGGAATATAAAGGAAACTACTTTCAAGTACAAAAGAAAACCTCTTTCCATGTAAGCACGAGCATCTGAAGATCAGATGAACGTTCAGGTGTGTATGCTGGCAGATGTTTCTGCCCTGAACTGGAATAACAGCTGCCTACATCATTCAAGTCAACAACTGGCCTAAGTTCTCTGATAAAATGCAGCCAAAGGGCCAGGGTCTTAATTTTTTTTTAAGTACAAGTGAGGCAATACTGTGTCAAAATAGATGTAAAGGTCTTGAGAATCTTTTGGCTGAATTGTCTCAGGCCTGGGGAGGATTGTTAGTGGTTAAAACCAGCTTTCACAAAATTAATTTTTTTTTGCAGATAAAAAGTTATTCATAACTTCTTGATTGCTTTACTTATGATGAATGAAAAACTAGTCCGACCAGCAACATGGTCACTTCCAGCCACCCCCCACCCCATTCTTAAGACGTTACCTGCCAGTTTACCTATTTATAAATCACTCCCCCACTTGTATAGGTTTTTAAAGACGCCTAAGAGGCCCATATCTAAGCTCGCTGCTGCTCCCCTTTATCATCATCCAGCCCACAAGGATGAACTGATTTATGTTTCAGGTCCATTGGCATTTTTGATGAAAGTTGAAATATGGGGATGGTTCTGGCTGAACTTCAAAGCCCAGCTCTCTCTTTGGGCACTCACCTTGTAGCACAGATGTGCTCCAAATAAGCAGGCTCTTTTCAAGATGTCACCCTAATACCATGGTCTTTCCCGAGCCCTGACACTGCTGCATTTCCATAAGGCACGAAGGGTCCATGCCACAGTGGCTGCTAAACAGGCTTGGAGTGACGGGAGGGTGGGCAGGAGCAGGGAAGGGAAAAGGAATCCTTATTGCACACTTCATGGACACTTCAATGCTCGAACTTTCCACCCCAGCATTTAAAGCCTCCCACCCACCACAGCACCATACAACATGCCAAAGCTGAAGCACACCATACTCACTCAAACTGGTCCTCGAAGCCTTTGCAGCTCCTGGTGCCCGGGAGCTGCTGAGAGCCTTTTGGGCACAGCCTGGCCTGCCCCAGCCCAGCACTGTGAATGGCCCTTGCAGGGCCAGAGCTGCCCAGGTCATGTCCCCCCACCATGGTGGGACTATGAGCCACGGTCCCTTCTGTCTTAATGTCATGGCCACCAACACTGGGGGAAGCAGAAAGGCCATGTGTGCTTAGAAAAAAAAAAACAACAGAAACCTTTTCCTTTGCATCTTGCAGTGCACAAATTGATTCACGTTGGTGGTGCTCAGCTTCTGGAGCAGCTGGCTCAGCAGGTACAAGGTGCAGTTTGCACCATCCCAGCGCAACAAGATGTGAGCTGGCAGGCCACCGAGGCATCTGTCACAGCACAGGGCATTGTCATGGCTAAGCATTAGTGTAACTGCAAGGCTCTGCCCATCCCAGGCACCCCCCATGATGGAGAAGACCTGGGCTGCCCATGCTGAACAGCCTCTGGCACTCCCTTGGTTTCTTCCCCAGACTCAGCAGAGCCTTCCAACCAAGCAAAAATTAAAAAAAAAAAAAAAAAAAAAAAAAAGAGGAAAAGCAGAAACTAAACAAAAAAATAAAGGAGCAAATGCAGCACTTGACTCCAGAGGCCTTTGCCGTGGGAAGGAGCTGTCCCAAAGTGGTGTGTCATCAGTGGCACAGCAACCCAAACAATCAGCCCCTCTGTGCACCGTGCCAGCTACAGCCTGGCCAGGGATGAGGGCGAGGGCAGTGGGGAACAATGGCCGTGGGGACAATGGGGATTGTTCAGGGCCACTCTGCTCCTTGGGAGGGGACAGCCCCATGCAGCCCTGGGAGAGGACCTGCGGCTGTCACCAGCTCTGAGCTGCCAAACAAGTGGCAGATCTGGGGTGCCCTTAAGAAGGGTGTGTGCCCACTGGGACACTCAAGGGATGCTGAAAGTGGCAGTGAATATGTTCATTAAAAGGAAGAGTGTGAACACATGTACGGTGAAGATGAGCAGCCTCTGCTGAGAAACCACCTCCTGGTGCTGAGCTGGAGTTTATGGGGTGTGCGGTGCGGGGGGCGCATGGATAGTCGGAGTAGGGCCAGGCTGCGCAGGGAGCAGCTGACAGCCTGTACGCACCCATGACTGCTCTACTGATGCTGTTACCTGCACATGCACTCACTGCAAAGGCACATGGAGGTTGCTCCCTTTGACCTGAACTCATCCTAAAGCTGGTGACTCCGTCCAGGAGCCATTGATGCTAGGTTACCCATCCCTGCTTCATGCCATCAGGCAAATAATTTCAGCTTTGCAAATGGATGTGGGTAGTTTATCTATTAAACCTGGATGATGGCATCTTTTTGCCCTACTCACTTTTCATGTTTCATCACCCTTTGGTGCTCTCCGCACCCAGGACAGTGTTGCCCCCTGGTCTGCCAAAGCCTGGCCAGTGGCACAGCAAAGTGGGGGTACAGGCTGGCAAGACGAACCAGCTCCTGGAGCAGCAGCAACTTGCTTTGGAGCAAGGATCCCTTTTCCCTAAGGGAGCCAGAGGAATGCCGGGGTCGGGGGGGGGAGGTTGGTGGTGGTGCGCGCGCGCACACACGCTACGGGGCACGGGTCCATCTGCCAGCATTGCTAGGCTGTGACTACAACTGTTTATCTTGAAAGCCAGAGGGTTACATTCTCCAAAGTTTCCAGGGAGAAAATACAGACCCTTCCTTTCAGCTGCATGCTGGAGGATGTGTAACCTCGATGAATTCCTTGGTTTTGTTTGGCTTGGGTACACTGCGCCGAGCAGCATCACCGGCCAAAGGCTCTTCTGGCTTTGATCTGGGAGCTAGGTGCGCTTCTTGACAGGTTAATAGCCGTCAAACTCTGCAGCCTTTCTGCCTGGGAGTCTAGACTCTTCCACCTGCTGTGTACATATTAACACAGGCTTACACACAACTCGCTCTGTATATGTACCCGTACACAACAGCCAGCCTCACCAAGGATGCAAAGCGAAAATCTTCAGCAGCCTTCCAAGGTAAGCAGCGAGAATTAAGCCCCTGGTCTCTGCATCAGACATAGCTGCAGCATGGAGCCGGGGGAGAGCCAGCCTGTCCTTGTGCTGCTCGTGTTTTGTTCCCAGCAGAAGTTAGGGCTACCAGAGTTGAAGGTCTCCTTTCCATCACTGTCTGCAGCAAAATGGCCTCATGCTGTGGGCTTTGCCCCTTCCCCTGAGCTCTGCCGAGGAGCTGCTGGGATGGGTATCCCAGGTGCAAAAAATACCACTGTGGGGGAGCTCCCTGTATCAGAGTGGAGAAAAACGTGCATCCAGCCAGCCGCCCTGTATTTTGGCTGGCATCTCCTATTCCTAACGCCTAGCACCACACTCATGATGGTCAGGAATCCCACGAGCAGCATTAGCCCCGTCACACCTACGATCACCTCCAGTCGCGTCAGCAGCGTTACAGAAAACACAAGCAATTTGTGCGTCAGATTGGTCAACACCAGCTCTCGCCTGCAGTGAAACCGCAGAGCTGCTCCCCATCACAGCACACACTGCACGGAGCTTTCAAGAGAAATGAATCATCTCCGAGAAAAAACAAACAAAAACAAAATAAAACACCATGTTTGTAAAATACAGGGAAAGGCACAGCTGTGGGCCAGAGCCTTGAGAAAACAAGATGGCTCCAAAGCACCTGGAGGTGCACCCAGCGTTAGCAGCAACGGGCCGTCGGGCCGGGCCCAGCCAGGCTCTGCGCGGTTGCTGCTGGCCCTGGCAGTCTCAGCGTGTGCCGTGTCCTGCTGAGCGTTCGGGGGGACCTGTCCTGCGGGGCAGTGCAGCCACTGCCCGCTCTGTGGCTGTCGGGAGGGGAGGACGGGTCCTGGTCAATCTGCATCAGTGGCTCCAAAAACATGTTTAGGGGTTTTCCCCGCCCAGGAGTGCATATACTGTGTCATGGCAGCACATGAAATGAGCGGCTCGGTGTGACACCATGGTACCAGAGACGCCAGACTGGGCACCGGCCGGGAAGCCTGCACATTTGCACTTCAAGGGTTTTGCTGTGTTTTGTTTTACACAATAGCAAAACTGAACAAATCTTGTCTCGCCTCCTCCCACACCAGTGTCTCCTATTTTGGGAAGTGCAAGATCTGTGAGCTCCGGTCTCTCTGCGGCTCACAGTCCTGCTTCAGGCCTGGCTGGTGCACAGGGTGCTGGACGGGTGCTGACACCTGCGCCGGGGCTCGGCGGCTCCAGCCAAGCAAATGCAAAGTCTGCTTTCATCTGCAGCAAGTCACGGTCATCTCCTTCATCCCCACAACCAAACTCCATGGCCACCAGCCACCTACGAAGGGCAAAGGGATGGTTAACAGGCAGCAGCAGTGCTGTGGCATCGTGGTCTCTCCATGGTGCTCATGCTCAGTGCTGTACAAGCCTCAGTGATGCAGGGGCCATAGCCCAGATCCCTCAGTGTCACTGTCCTCTCCCTCTCCATCAGAAAAAGGGATTTAGCTTAAACATTAAGACCTCGGGCAACCTGCAATGCTTTGGCGCTTGCTCCACAGGCTGCTATGTCAAGGCAAAGTTTTCTGTGAACTCCAGCGGGACTTTTGACCAGGTACTGGAGGCCTTCCCAATGTGAAACATCAATGTGGCTCAAGACAAATGAAGAGACAAATGAAGAGGGGCGGGGGCGAAGAGTAGTTTGGGAGAAATGATCAGAATTATTTGACTGGGTGCAAATCAGGCAAATAGGTTTAGCTCAAGAAGAAAAAGGTCTCTGGCTGAACTTCCTCCACATCAAATCCTTCACCTTTGTTTGGTTTCAAAACATTTTCATTTTGAAACTCACCTTCTGGTTGTTTGCTTTTATGTTGAAGGGTTAAGTAACCTGAAAAACTAAACAAAACTATTTGCTCTGGGCTGGCTAAACTGATTCATTCAACCCACACTGTTCCCTTTTCCCCCTCCAGGTTCGTTGTTTTGCTTTAAAAAGAAAAAGCAATAGCTTTGAGCTGATCTGATTTTTTTTTTTCCCCCTCTGCTCACCCTCTCGCACTTTTTGGTTTGGCTACCAGGCTGAGAAATCCATTACCCACAGGGATCCCAGGCCAGCCTGACCCACAACCGACAGTAAAAGAAACCAGATTTTCTGTGTCTTTTTAGCCCCTGGCTTCCTTCTTGGGCTTTCCCACATGCTTCCAGCTCCCACCGGGGCCGGTGGCTGAGCTGGATGTCGGGGAGGGAGAGGACCCTACGCAAAGAGGATGCACTTTCCCCTCCTCTCCATGCATCCAGCTCTTGGGGTCAGTGCCGGTTTCCACATACGGCCCCTCATCTCAGCCACATCCCGGCACAGGGACAGCCATCAGATGCCCTCTCTGGTCCTGAAATCCTACAAATGCCCAAGAGGCAGTGAGACAGTGTCAGGAAGAAACACCAAGGAGGCAGCAAAGATGGACTTAATATGAATCTTTAATGCACAGAACAAGCTGCCGGGAGCCTTGCGAACGAAGGCTGCGCACGGAGCCGGTCCATCGACTCAGTGGTGCAAAAGCCCAGCTTGCCTGCAGCGTCCCGGCACCTGCCTGGCATCCCCCTCCGGGACCTTTGCTGGCAGCGCGGTGTCACCGGCCACCCGCGCCGCCTCCTCCTGGTGTCCTCGGCCACCACGGCACCGGGGCCCCTCGCCCCACAGCTCCTGCTCAGCAGCAGGGCAGGCAGGGCAGGCAGGGAGGGGGTCACCCTGCACCCAGCAGCTCCCCTCTGCCTGGCCCTGGCCTCGAGCGGGTATCTCCTCCTTCCAGGGTTTTGGAGCGTGTAGTCCAGGAAATTCAGTAAGAAAAGATTAAAAAGGAGAGGCTTTTATGCTGAGTCAAATTAGGCAATTTCTTTTTTTTTCTCTTGAAAAATTAAAAAAAAAAAGGAAAAGAAACTAAAGTCCAACTTGCTGATTTCTTGTTTCTCTGCCATCTGCATGAGAAAGTCCTGTTTGGCCTCGCTGTCCCCTTCCACCCCCTCCGAACACCACCCGACCCCAAACCCCACCAGCCACTCAGCACATCATGAGTCCTCGACTCCTCAGAGTCCCTTTGCCTCCCACAGCTCCAGGCCTGCACCTTCCCTCACCGCCCCTTGGATTCCCCATACGTGTTGCGCAGCATGGAGACCATCTTCTCCTCGCACGTTACTTTGGTGTCCTTTAGGATGCTGTACCAGACCATGCCAGGTGGCCGGACTTCTTCGCTGCGGCAAAACAAGTAGGGCATGGTCTCGGTGCGGCTCTGGATGTAGGCACTGCGTAGCAGGGTCGAGCAGTGACTGCTGACCTTCTCCAGCCTCCTCAGGATCAGGTGTGCCTTCCTGGAGGGGACAAACAGAGACAGAGACAGAGCAGGGTGGGCAATGCAAAGAGGAGACTAGGAGCCAGGACTCCTGTGTTCCACCACCATCTCTGCTTTGTGACAAGAACGGACAAGACCTGTTGCCTAAGACAATGTTTCAGGTGGAGAGAAGCTCTGCTTTGGCCAAAAGTTCTGGGTGTATCTACTGTTTCACAGCACCAGGTCAATGGGGCTGGAGGGACCCCAGGTCTGACCCACTAGAGCAGCTTGGGTGCCCTGGGGACACTGTCTGCCGCTGGCCAGATGGTCACCACCAGCACCATGTGCTCCTGGCAGGCTCCAGTGCATGTGCTGGCCCTCGTGCACCCTGGTGAGACCCACAGCACTTCACTGTTCCTGACTGATAAGCCCAGCCCTCCTTTTCCTGTTTTCCCAAGTCTCCAGGAGGCAAATGGCCCAAAAGGACTGACACTAGAAGAGCGAGGAATAAAAGCACAACACATTAAGACAAAACAAAATAAACCCATAAGAAACCAAGAATCCCCTCGTGGGAGTCTGTAAAGTGCTAAATCAAACAAAGGGAGGGGAAGAGGGTTTACTTCAGCGGTCTGAAAGTCTCAAGATCACAGACTATTTCCTCTCCCTCTGGTGCCACAGGAAAGCTCTGGATTCGGGGCTAGGGGATTTCGCAGTTCCTGCAGGAATGTAAATTCCCGATAATGATATGTCAGGGGCAGCACTGTCAGTCAGTGAGGCATAAACATGGGGATTATTTGATTATGAAAGCTGAGTGGTGTTTCAGCCCAGGCTGTGACTCCCAGCCGGGGGGGAGCGCCGGGAGCCCGATGTGGCCGCACACCCTCAGGCACCCAGGGATGGGACGCTGGGGAGGGGCTGGCCAGAGTCACCCCAGCACCAGAGCAGAGGGCAGAGATGGCAGCAGGAGGCAAGAGAGCATGCCGGCATCCCCAGCTGGCTACAGACCTCTCCCTCCAAGGTGGGAAGAGTGGATGAAACGCTGTAGGAATCCACTGCTCCTCCAGGGCTGCACATGGAAAACTTCCCTGCTCCTCCGGGGCTCAGGGTCGTCTTTCCACGGGAAGGGAAGCGCAAAGGGAGTTGGCCCTTCTGGGACAACACTACATGGTATCCGTGTATCGATTTAATCAATAAAAACAAGCCTGACTAGGCAATTTGAGCCTTGTTAGCTACACACATGTATAATAATGATGTCATGGGCTGAGCTCTGCTCAGCTCTGACAGAATACCCCTACTCATGCTACTCTCCATAGTAGCTAGCCGACCTTCTACAGCATCTGGTGCTCCCACTGCATGTCAAGACCTGACACACTGCCAGGAACAGGTCCTTCGCTGCTGGATGCCTGCCACTAGGAAGTTATGAAATTCTACGATGGCATTAGATGCTTTCAGTAAAGACTGATTGATTAAAGCTAAGCTCAGCAGCAAATCAAAGTCTGTAGTTACTGTCACTACAGTTAACAAACTTGAGCAAATCACAGTCACTTGTGCCGGAGGGGACCAAAAGGCATCATCTGTGTCATTTCCTTGCTGGGATCAACCTGCCCTGATGAATATCTGTCTAACTTCTTCTTAGAGCCAAGAGCGGACAACCCTTCCAGTGCTCACCCATCCTAATGCCAAGAAATTATTTATCATCTGCACTGATTCTCCCCTTTTTTTCAGGGAGGGCTGAGCAAGCACAGGGTCCACAGTCAGGCAGCTCATAGGACAGACTTTTACGTGAGCTGACAGTGCTCGGGAGGAGAGCATTTAGCCAGAATACCCTCCTCCTCAAAAAGGATAACTATCACCTCTCTAAGGACTTAGCTCCACCATCACCCTTATTTATCCTAAATCACCTGTACTGCCAAAAGGGGCTATTGCCCCTTCCCCAGCTTGTCCCTGCCCATTTGCTTGTGCTGGTGTAGGTGTTCATGGGGGCCAACATGGGGAAGTTGTCCATCCAAAGACCAACCAAGCAACCCATGGAGTTTCCCTCAGATAGGTTCCCACTCCAGCTCGCCACAAGGCCTTTCCCAGGCATAGCAAGGGGGAAGTAACAACGAGTGGCCATGACCAGCCCTTCAGGCAAACCCCAGTGGTGGGGAACGATGACTTGGCCCTAACCTAGACAAGGGGTGGACTCCCCAGCACCCACCTACACAAGCCTGCTGGCCAAGCTCTTCCTCTCTTCCCTTCTCACCACTTCACCTTTCTCCTCCCCTCCTTAGCTTTCTTCACCCACCTCTCGCTTCTCCCCTGCTCAACCTGCTCATTCCTTTGCCTCCATTTCCCTTGGCCTTCTCTACCTTTCCATTGTCATTATTTGCTCCACCATACTTCCATGATCTTCTGGATTTTGCTAAAAATCACCATGTTGTCCTTGCTTCCTGATACATACTCAGGTCTCTTATTCAGGCAAACATTCCTATGTGTGAAGAGCAGCTCAAGGTGGCAAGAAGTCCACGAGTCAACCCATCCAGACCTGCTAATATCTCACGTGCTGTGCCCCTTGTGGAGCTGGTCTCCACACACCTGCTGCACCTGCAGTTGTGCTTGATACAGTCGGCCCCAGGAAAGTATCGATGTTTAAGGGTGGGATGCAGCACACGATGGGTTGGCCCTATGAGGATGCTGAAAACACACTGTGCTGTGGTCAAGGAGGAGACAGGGTGATGGGGAGGCAGAGAATCAGGCCCCTCGCTTTCAGCGTCTGGTGCCAAAGCTCTGGTTTTGATGGGTTTCACCGCTTTGAGTCATTTATTTTAGTGGGGTAATGAAGTCATGTGTAAATGTTAGATTTAGCTTTTGGCTGTCAGCTGTTCCCTCTTAAAAAAAAATTAGGAGAAAGAGAGACAGCGGGCAAGGGGAGGCGTGAGAAAGAGAGAGAGGTTTCTGGTGAAGGCTGGGTAATAAATTACAGGAGCAGTTCTTGGGCTGCCAATTTAACACCATAAATCAAGCCCTGGGTATTACCCAAGTGCTCCCTGTGGAGGGCTGTCGGGTCAGAACGACCACCTTTTCAAATACTGGAAATGAAATCTTCCTAAATGCTGACCAACCTCATCCCTGCCAGAAATGGTAATTTATTGCCTTATTAAAGGGTAGGAATCAGGAGAGGACGGCAGGGGAGTGAGCAAGGGGGGAGTCACTCTCATGGCTGCCTATGGCCAGACCCCGAGCTCTCAGCCCCCAAAGCGATGAAGCAGCCTCCTTCCCCCTCACCCCATACGCCAGACCGGGGCATGCCCCTGAGCCAGCGGTGCCCTCCCACCTGCCACGTGCCCACCGCCGGGACAGTTGTTTTAAGTCGGCGCCAGCCAGGGACTGATTCTGGTCTCCACTTATGTGACGGATTTCAGAGGTCACAGCCGCAGTCATAAATGATGAAGAGGGGGGATTTAAAAATAGTGACGGCTCTATGCGGCTGCCTCCCTCTGCGGTACCTCGTGGCATGGTGGGGGAGAGGAAAGGGGAGGGGGGTTGGTGTCTGCTGCCAGGGCACTTTCCAAGGGCTCGTGCATGAACCAGCAGCCCCAGGGCAAGGGAGTGCAGTGCAGTGATTGCACAGGGGACAGAGGGCACTGAGGTTCCTGGGTGCCAGCCCCAGTTCTGCAAGGACATGCCCAAGAGCAGGAGACACGTTACCTCCTGCTCTGCCCAGCCCTGGGTGTGCTCCTGCAGGGACATCGGTCCCCCAGACGCACAGGGGACAGCAATCACTCACCTTGATGGCTGGTGCAGGATGAAAACATATCCAGAGCCAGTATTGATGGCTGGTGTGGGATGAAAACGTATCCAGAGCCAGCAAAATGCTGCTCTATCTCACCTAGGAGGAAGGTGCTAAAGAAGAATGAACCAGCATGAAGAAGCAAATAAGATGATTCTATGATTCTATAAGAAATGATACCTGGGCTGGAGGGAAGGATGAGCTTCCTGGGACCACTGTGGGGATAGGATGGCTGCCTGGCTGCTGTGTTCCCATATGGGGTGATTTTGTCATAAATTCAGATTTTTGCACTCTACTGAGAACTGACCTGGGTCTGCCAGACCCTTGTCTGAGAGGACAATGAGTCCAGGACTCGATGGCCTCTTATCACAGCCTCCCATCAGTACATTGCATTCCCCCTCGGTACCAGAAGGCAGCTGCTCTGGAGATGCACTTCGTCTCCTGCGGCTGTCCCGGCTGCCTGCCTGGGTGACTCGCTCGAGCAAAGGAGAGGCTGTGAACCCTGGGCTGATGCCACATGCTGACCCTGTTGTTGCTGGTAGCCACAATTAGGGGCACTGAAGGAAGATTTTAACTTAATTATTTGTCCTGCCTCCTCCTAAAAGCCAGGCTCTGTTTGCAGTGGTCAAAAGAATTGTCCCAAAAATACAGTAAGAGAAAATAATAGAGAAATCTCCCTGTTGCTGTGTCAGGAAGCACTCTGGCTGCACAGATCCAAAGGTCTGAATGCACAGTAGCATTAAACCTTCACTGGTTTAGACAGATTCTTCTGTTTTGTTGGAACAAATTAACACTGTGAGATTTGCTTGGTGTCTGTAAGAGGAATGGGGGGAGCAGGAAAGGGGTTGTTGTTGCTAAAGGAGACTAGCAGGATGAGGCAAGCCAGGTGCCAAGATGCTGCTGACCACAGAAAGTCCTGGTTTAGGGCCACCTATGAGCTAAGTTTTTAATGTCTCCTTAATGTAAACCGTCTGGTTGGGACATCTGGCTGTCAGTGTGTCTTCTCGCAAGCAGCTGTTTGCAGTAACCTGTGGCTTTCATGGAAACTGGGCTCATGAGGACTCCAGTGTGATGTATTTATTACACGGAGGCAATCAACTTCCCTCTTGTCGCTCAGTTTTATGAGCGAACATTTACTGTGAAGCTGAGGCTCATCTGATAAACATTTCAAGGTACGAAAATGAATGTCTCCCTGGGAAGGAGAACAGTCTGTCAATTAAAATCGTGTTACGAGATGGCCTCCCTTGGCAAAGCCTCACTCGCGTCCCGCTACGTCAGTGCCTCTGTTTCTGTCCAAGCTCCCTGAGAAGCAAGGCTGGTCGGCAGAGCTTCGCTCTTGTCAAGAGCCTGGCACCGGCTGCCGTGGCATTTATAGATACTTCTCCTTGGCTGTAAGTCACATATTTCTCAAGTACAGAACAGGGGCACACAAGCACTGCTAGGAGCTCATCTGGCTTGGCGAGGAAGGCAGACAGCAGCCGAATTGACCACTGACTCCAGATGTAGCTTGGTATAGAGTCGGGCAATACGGGCAATTTAAATGTTACCTTGCAAATCTCATGGCTTGATGCAGGTATCAGGCTAGATGGCATCCTTCAACAAGTGTGTTGGATCCCAAGTAATGGACAAAATAAGGATGCGTAAGAAGAGGCTGATGGTTCCCAGTGATTTATATAGAGAGGAGCAATTGAAAAGGACAAACAAGTCTGGAGTGTCATCAAAGAAGGAGGAAGGCAGTGGGAAAGATGAGAGTGGCTCCATGCCAGAGGCTCATGAACTACCAAAGAAACTATGACCAAGGTCATCTCTGGAGGAGGGCAAGCCCCAGGCCAGCTTGGATTTATGTCCAGGAGGGGTGTAAACTGTTGTGAGGAGCTGTCATCCCAGTATTATGGACAGAGCCTCAGTTCTGTCCAGCAAGCAGGTAGAAGCAGGGATGAGAGAAGGAAAATCTTTTCCAATTATTCATGGACTGCAAGACCCTGTTCCTCCACCTTCCTCTGCTTCAGCTTCTCAGAGAATAACATGTTAGATGAAGATGCTGGATGAACCATGTCTCTAAAAGCTTCAAAGCAAGTCAAGGGTATTTGAATCCTATAAGAGTTCTCAAGATGTCCAGAGGGATACGGCTACTTCTGAGCATTTCTTGCTGAGTGTTTCCCAAGGGACTGGGTGGCAGTCTGGCCTTTGCCAGGACACTGCCAGCCCCCTGGATCCCATGTAGTCCATGGACCTCTTAGTCCTGAGCTGTGATGTCTCTGAGTCTTACCACCCCTTTCACTGTATGCTGGGGTTTTGCAGATGCAGTCCCTCTGGAAAGGTTGCTCTTTATACTCTCAAGAACAATCTTCTCCTAGCTTTCCTCAGAGCATCAATAAAGCTGTATCTGCGTAACAGATGAGGTGCTGTGCACTTGCTGGCATCCTTCACTATGTCCCAGGCCTAATTTACACGCTTTGCCCCTCAACCCCCCCAGCTTTTCCAACACACTCAGCTCATCTGCAGTATCACCTGCCTGGTTCAGGCTGGTTGCTAGATGTCCTACAAGCATTCATCCAAAGACCATCCAGCTGCTAGATGTCCCATAAACATTTATCCAAAGACCGACTGGCACCTGGGACTCTCAGGGGATGGGCAGGACAGCTTGGTGAACACCAGAAAGGAACTTCTCTCAGCTACGAGGAGAAGGCAATGAGGTTCACTTCCTCAGTGGCCAAGCAGAGGGGTGCTCCAGGTGGCGGGGCAGGGGAGGACAGAGGGAAGGGACAGGTACCTGGGCCCCAGCTCATCCTCACTGCGCCAGACGAAGTCTCCAAACTTCTCGTAGTGGGAGTTGTAGTGGTGCTGGACTCGGAAGAGCATGGAAGCGGAGACCTCCATCAGTGTGTTATAGGCCGTCTGCTGCTCCTTCCCACTGGTGTAGCCGTTGTAGAGATTGTAGATTTTGTCAGCTATCTCTGGAAAGGATGAGGGGGATGGGATTAATGAACAGCCAGAAGGTGCTAACACAGGAGGAGGAGCAAAGCCCTCCACAGGGCTGGCAGGAGGGGTGGGCATCTGGGATGGCTGCCAGTCCCTTGGGGCTGCCTGCAGCAGGGTTTAGTGACGTGGGGAGCATTTAGCAGTTCCTCAGGCTGATCCTGCAGCAAGTGTCCTGCATGAGTGGAGCAGCCCCAAAGACTCCAGCAATGCTCCATGAAGGAACAGGAGGAGAGGAGCAGGGCTGCCAGCACAGGCAGACGCAGCCTTGTTGTCCCAGGTAGGGCAGGCAAGCTCTTCCCTAATTCACCAAAACAAAAGCAGTTGTACCGCTTCCTGATCCTAAAGGGTAGGAAGAATATGACACTGTTGATAACAAGATGCTACTTGAGCCAGAAATACAGCACATCATCCTTGTGGGTATCTACTAGAGCAGCTCAGATGCATTAAACAAGAGGGTGCTCTCTCTGCTGTAGAAAAGGATCGCTTTTTGGAAATGAAAAATGCACAAAACTCCATTTCCTTCCTAAAGAAGAGTCTCCCATTTGCTCATTTTTCCTGGGAATGCTTATCAATAACATGGAGCAAAGCATCAGTCAAAACTTTCTTTTGTGTGCTTTTCAAAATAGAAAGCAAGCAAGAAAGAAAACAGGTAACTCACCTTTCACTTAGGGAAATCTTTTTAAATTTGAAAGCAGCCAAGCGTTCTGGGCATAAGAACAAGTGGGATTGGTTTCAAAATTGGAAAATGCAAATGTGCAAAAGTGGCTGGGCTTTTATCGGTATTTCTGTTTCAGAAACGAACCAGCTGTCACCAGCATCCTTTTAAACACCCGAAGCCAACAATGTCCTACACTGCTCACTGCCCCTGCACAGCGAGGGCTGCCTCTCGCTTCTGCAAGAAGAGATTGCTCTTTTTCCACGGGATGTGAGTCGAACGCGTGTTACCAACTCCCACGGCTGTGTGCGGGCAAGGATGCCGTGGCACTGTGTGGCACAGGACCGCGGGAGCCACCATCTGCCCAGCCAAGGGGACTTTGCTACTGGACACTCTTGCAATTTCTCACCCCTCCCCACATTAACGTCCCTGTGGTCGTGGGTGAATTTACAGGAGCCTTCACACTGGGAGAGGAGGGACTGGAGGGGCTTGCAGGAGTACAATGAAGAGAGGAAAAGGAAAATTAGCAGGAAATGTCTTCTGTCGTGGAAAATGTGGTGCCTGAACACTGACCTTCTGCCTTGCTGTCATCTACCAGTGGGCAGGCTGTCCTCAGGGTGACCGTGCTCAGCTCTGAGTGTCTCCCTCGCGTATCTACCGCGTAGAGGGTAAATCTGGAAGCAGGAAGGAAAAGGAAAATAATGTCTTTATCCCTCAGTCCCACACCTCCAGGTTGTTATGGGAACCGGCCTTCACAAGAGAAAGGAAAAATGTGGTCCAGGCTCCTATCAGTCAGTTTTGGCATTTCAAGGAGATGTGAGACGATCTCGGGCTTAGACCAAGAGAGCACCAGGGAAAGGATCCAGGGCCAGGGGGACAGGCCACAGCATCCCCACGCAGCATCTGCGGAGCTGCATTTCCTCTCCCCCCGATGTCCCTGGGAGCCCTGGGGGGCTGCACCCTGCAGCTGTGTGACTGCGAAAGGATGCAAACATCTCAGGTTGCTTTGCCATGTGCTGATGCAAACATTATAATGTTGTGGTGTTTGCAAGCCGGGCTCCTCTCTGGCCCTCCTGAGAGCAGAGCAGTAATTCTTGCTGTAAGCGGGCCCTGTGCTGACAAGTGACAGCTCGTACACATCCTACAAATGGCCCTTGAGGTTGTTTTTCTCCCTCATTTCCTCACCAGGGTGGGGTTGGTAAAAGGGTGGGAATAATGATTTCCCACTTGAAGCTAATGGAGAGCATCTGCCAGTGAAATCGGCTTTTGTGTCGGATGAAGCATTGAATAAACAGGTTGTGGCTGCACGGGACATCTCAGGATGCTGAGCTCAGAGTCCTGGTCAGAATATCAAAGATCCAGAATGAGAATGCTTCTTTGCAGCAGGGATGACAATCTTCTGTCCACTCTCCCAAAAGGCATCAGTTCATATTTATTCACTCTGAGCCAGGCACAGAAACTCGAGCTGGCTTTGACAAAGTGCAGGGGGTGGCTTGAACCCCTCGGAGGTCTGAGATGCCTGGTGGCAGGGTACCCAGCTCCCAAGAAATAACACAGCCCCTCTCCTTATCCTAAGGTAAAACCAAGCAGCTCTTGCACGTGAGTGCAGAGTACCATAAAGCAGCTGAAGCTTAAAGGGGATTGAGACCCTGAGGTATGTTTACTTAAGGAATGGTCCTAACTCCTTAGCATCTTTAACGGGGACAGAAGCAATTTCCTCATCCCACACACGAGCACTGCCAGCCCCGCTCTCTACTCCCTGCTGGCCCTGCGCACCCCACATGCAGCTGATAAGAGCTGACATTTGCATGGTAGCAATTCCCAGCACAGGCCATAGTCTCTCCAAGCAATTAGCATTAGTTCCTTAACAATACTTGCTGTCTGAAAGGATGCCAGCAGACTGCCAAGGAACCCACTTGTGTGTAGGGACAACTCCCATTTTCACAAAGCTGGGGCATGCAGGGGATGAACATGCTGAGCTCACCCAAGGAGATGCTATTTAATTCTTTGGCATGACATCATTTTCCTTAATTTACAAGGAACGTTGCTCAGAGTGGGAGCATCTCAGGAAGGATGTCCGCACTGTGCAACTTCACAAGTACCACACACAGGCTGTTCTCCCGCTATAATTAAGGGACAGCAACAGAGCAATAGAGTAATATCAAATTCAGGGCAGGAGTCTATCTTCAGGGCTTTGCATCCCATCCCAGAGGTGCCATCCCTCCTCCTCCCTTCAATAGACGAGGAGTTCAAGGTGCGTAAGGAGTCTCTTGCTGTGAGCAGGTAAGGTATGTGTCTCTGCAGCTTGGCAGCATGAATCCCCCTTTTTCCAGGTCCAGAAAGCAACAGCAATAGGGGCACACAGTGTTGGGTGAGGGGACCTCAGCCCCAGCAACATGAGGAACTCTGCAACAGGAGAGCTGGGCAGAGACCCCAGGAGTCCTGCTGCCTGCCCAGGTGCTCAGCAGTGGGCAACGCTCTTCTTGCTCATCAGCATAAGCACAACAAGCAGTAAAGAGGGCTTAACAAGCAGGTTACTGCTGCGAGCTGATCTCCATCCCCATCCTGGGGTCACTTGCTTAGCCACAGCGGCTGTGTTGTTGTGTTTTCTTTTTAAATGGATGAGCACAGCTAATGTGTAACCTCTGCTCTGCCCATAGTGGCTCAGTCAGTAAGGCTCCATTAGCTCTGAGGCAATCAGTGCCAGAGCACTTTCCTTGAAAAACAGCAGACTTTTATCAAAACACAATTGTAATATTTGGCAATTAGTGCCCACATCACCTATTCCATCACCAGTGGGGTCAGGAAGAAGCACCTCTGCTTGGCAGGGTGTTAAAGCACATCCACCCTTTTGGGTGATGTTAAAGACCTGCATTAGCCCTTCGACTGCACTTTTCCCCTCTGCCCAGCACACACAGAAACAAAGTCACTCAGCTGCCAAGAGCAAGAGCTCTGGTACTGGTCAGGCCTGGGTTAAAAAATATGTATCAACAAACAAGCCCTTCATTTAATCATTTTTTCAGCTGATAGAAGAAAAAAAAACCCAAAATGTAAATGGAAAAACTTCAGAATCAAAGTGATTTTGATCTGGTCAAAAATTCTTTTTTGAGAAAACAATTGCTTTACCTCACCTGAAACCAGTCCTCTTTCAAGAACCTTAGAGGAAAGTTTTTCATTTCCATTCACTCTGAACGAGATGTTTTGGAATCAGCACCAATAAATTCAGCTCTGGTGGAAGCTGGCAGTCCCGGCAGTACGTAGCCCTCCGCACCTCTCTAGCTCCTTCCAGCGAGTGATCTCAGAAGGTTTTAACATTGATTACAGTCCAAAAGATCACCCTGAAGTGCAGCAGTATTAATAGCTCTGTTTTATCTATGGTAAACAGAGACGTATGGGGTGAAGCATCGTGCCCCAGAGAGGCTCAGTGACATGAACGGTTTGGAAACTCGGGAGATGACGGTTTCCAATCTTGTTCTCAAACCACTTGACCACCCAGCCTCTCTGCGGCAAAACACTTTTATGGCCAGTTAATGGCACTGCGCAGAGTGCTGGGGTTTATTTTTTCTTTTATTCCCGGAAACAGACAATTAAGAGAAGAGAGTGCAAAGATCTGCAGCATTAACAGGCAGATCTTGCTTGCTGCATCTAAAAGAAACCTCTGGCAGATGCAGGCGTGGAGCCTCCGGCAGGGATGGGACCAGCCTGGGACCCAACAGGGCTTGAAGAGGTCAGCCGGCGGGAGGAGAAGGACCACCACCGCATGGGAGGGATGGGGATGTCTGTGCAGCAAATAAATGGAAAATGAAAGCGAGCATGACTGAGGGAGGGAGCTACGCAGAGCATGTGGTGGGCTGGATTCTAGCTCTGCAATGCTATGTGGAGATCCTCCTGCCATACTTACATCTACATGCAGCATTTTGGGCTGAGAACCAAACCAAGCAGCATCCCCACCATCAATGATGGAGCTGCACATGGTTATGCCAACCCTGATATTTTGTAAAAAACCCCAATGAGGCCAAAAAGTGGTTCTGAGCATTTTTTCCCAAGGCAGAGGATCTCTGGGGTAGAGTCAAAGCCGGAAACAAAAAGGCCCCAGACCCACACTTGGTGCATGAAACAACATCAGACAACCTGGAATGTCATATGGTAGCTACAATCTGGCAGAGCCTCCTTCATAACCTGGAGGTGTTTTGTTTAGCAATAAACTTTTCCCACGATGTTTTCTCATCTTCTACCTGTGCCTTCCAAAGGAGCTTGGGACTACCTGCTACTGCCTCACAGCCGACCCTCTTTTTCACCTGTGCCTTCAGTAAGATCATACATGAACAGTTGCTTTTCTAGAAATACTAAGATATATTTTGCCCAAAGAGGTTCCAAAGAGCATTTCACCACTGGAAGCACATATGGTCTTGGCAGAGATTAGCCCCTCCAATGCCTGGAAACGCTGCCACCTCTGCAGCAAAACACAACACATGAACTCCTATAAAGTAATGCTGCTTAAATGTTTACTACTAAATTCAAACCTATTGGGACCCAAAGGAACTTTTAGAGAGAGATAGAAAGCAATTAACATGTGGCCTCATGAAATGTCAACAACACCTTCCTCGTAGATACCCCACCCAATGTTGGCTGAAGCCTGGATTTTATCACTAGGCTCAAGATGCTTCTTGAGGGAGGAAGAGAAAGCGGAGGGGGGTGTTAAAGCTTCGGTTCCTGGAATCCAATGATTGTGGAAGATTGTCAATTGTGTTAAAAAAAAAAAAAAAAAAGAAAAGAAAAATATGTTTCTATCCTTTCTCAATGCAGAGAAAAGAAGAACCCAAAATACAAAATTCTAAAGGCACAAAACCGTAAAGCTGAGAATGAAACCCCAGAGCATGTTATTTATTTATAGACAACAACATTGGCTCATGTTTTTTTAACTCCCTCTCATGATGTTCATGATGTTTGAGTGCTTTACTCATGATCCTTATTTGCGGGAAGGGAGATAAGGACTTCTGCATCTGACCTTCCTTGGCTCGGCAGCTCATTTCTTTATATCCTACAGAGATACCATAGGCATTTCTGTTCTGTCTTGTGCACTGCTCTTCCTGAAGCCTTTGGGCTTGTTGCAGCTGCTTGATGAGATGCTGTACCACAAATGGGCTGCCTGGGCTGCAGAAAAGGGTCCGATAAGGAGTCCAATAAACACTCCTGCAGCTGCCAAACACCCACGCTAAGTAACCGGGTGCCTACAGGTAGCTGGTTGCATCCAAAAGCAATGACTGTGTGGCAAACCCTGTCTGTTCTAAGGAGACCCCTGCATCACATAAATGGGGGACAGGGCAGAAAGGCTGCTCCAGAGTCCAGCATCATGCAGAAATCTCATGCTTTCTGCAGTGGTGTAACCACAAGATGCTCTTGCCAGTAGGACTTGACTTGAGCTTGGATGATAAGCCTGGGCTTGGTGCCTTGCTCCTGCGGCCATGAGACTCTGTTTTGCTGCTAGCTCCAGGAACTTGGCACAAGGCAGACCTGGCCAGTGTCACACACACGGTGCAATGGATTGTCTCTTCTCTGGCAGCGTGGGTACCACCACCCATGATGCTGAGCACGAAAACACAAATCCTGACCTGGCTGAGGTCGCATCACTTTGGTGTTATGTGCATGTCCTGCCATCACCCTTTGGTCGGTCACAGCTTATCTGTGCCTTCTGCATAGCCCAGGGTCTCTGGGCTTGCATGCAACCAGTGCTGCGCCACTGAGGCTGGTCCAGCGTGCTGACACACACACATCACACCCCTGCTTTGACAGCCCTTCTCGCTTCCTGTTCCAGCTGAAAAACAATTCGGAGGCCTCTGTTTAAAAGCCCTCAATGGACCAGCTCTTGGCAATCCCTGCCTCCCCCCTCCCCGGTGATCTCAACACAGGGACTGGGCACAAGGGACCCGGGGCTGGCAAGGCTCGAGCTGTGCCCAGACTCAGGCACGTGCAGAGCAGAGCAGCCAGGACTGGTGCCACAAATGCACATGGGTGTGAACACACTCCTCGTACCCAGCACTGCACACACCCTTGTGCTCGGGGGACCCATGAGCAAACACTGTCCTCCCCCAGTCTTTTAGTACCTTCAGCTCCCAGACACCAAGGTGAGGGGCTCACTGGAGACAGCCCAGAGGTGGGGAAGCTGAGATGGTGTGTGTGTTTCTTTGTCCCAATACTCACAGCAGAGCATCAGTCTGGTGAGCAGCAATGGACCTTCATCTCAGCATCTCCTGGCTGCTCCTGGCTTCACACAAACAGCTTCCCTGAAAGACTATTCTTGCAAGGTGCGGGAGCCCAGGGATGCTGTGAGGTGGAGCAGAGCTGTGGGTGTTTTGCCCCCAGCTGCATGCCACAGGGTGTGCGTGGTCGAAGGAGCCACTGGGCACCCACCCACCCCTGTCCCCCCACCATAGACTCGTACATCTCCTGCCAAGCCTCCCAGACTCTTTCACTGACGGCCATGGAGCAGGAGCGGGGCTTGCCTGCCAGCAGCAGTCTGGGCAAGCACGGAAAGGGGTGTGTGTGTTTAGTGCAAGCATTCCCAATTCAGAAAACATGACAATTTAAAAAAGACATCAAACAAAATAAAAAGCAGCCCATCCACACAAGCCACAGGAATGCAGCTTAGCTTATTGGTGACTCTGTGATTTGAAATAATTAAGAAAGGTAAATGAGAACAACCCCCTCGGTCTCTGCAGCAAATACCAAGCAGACAACGAGCAGGGAGTGGTTTTTGGAAGGAGAGGTTTTCTTGGTCTATTTGTTGGGCCCTGACTTTGGGCTGATCGCTCATGCCGTGTTCATGTCCATGGTGCCAGACAGCGAGGTGGGCTGGTACCCTGGCATGGGACTGACCACGCTGCATCCCTACCAGAGGCCCTACTGGAGGCTTGGGATTTGGGCTAAGCTTTACAGGGCAGTGGATGTCCTCAGGCTGTCTCCCCAGGGCTGGCACTGTCACAAGTATTACAGCAATCAGATGCTCCTGTTAGGGCATCTGAAGCCTGGCAGGAATGCGGGGCAAGTCTGGGGACAAGGGGCTGTGCTGTGACCTCAGGTTGTGCCAGTGCAGGTGGGGCAGCTTGGTGTGGAAGAGGAGTTTCTGAGCAGCTTAGTGCCTGCTGCACATGTGGGAGAAGCACCGAGGGAGGTGACACCAACCTGCTACCACCACCCAGTGAATTGCTGCTTATGTACCGTATCTCTTCTGCAAAAGGGCCGATGTCTTCTGTTTTGCATTGCCATCGTTTTTGGCTCTGCCTTTCTGCAGAGCCTATACTGCAATACGGAAACAGTGGATAGTGTCATCTTGAAAAAAACCCATCTTTTAGAAAGCTCTTCTCACAGTTCTACCACCAAAGAAAAGTACCTTTTATAACTGGGCTCCCTTTAACCATCTGTGACAACTGACCTTGCTCCCATCAGCGTGATGGAGGAACAGGTTAGCAGCAACGCTGGTGCCACACCAGAGTATTGAAGCTTTGCCGTTACATGAACACGTGAGGCTGTCGGTAAACTGTTCTCACAATTCACACCTTTCTTTCCAGGACAGCAAATGCTGTGAGACTAATCGTTATCCTTCAACAGATGCCTCCCAACAATACCAGACCAGTTGTCAGATGGAGGGAAATAAATGTACATGCCACAACATGCCTCAGGTGTCTGATGTCTTTTGGAAGCGTATAAAACAGTGCCCATCAAATAATCCTGGCAGGAGGAAGAGCACAGGCTGCTCTGCAGAGTAAGAGGCTGCTTGTTCAAGGAGAGCTCTGGAAAAGGGCAGAAGAAATCTGATTTCTGAGGGCAGGTGGAGCAGCTGTGGGGCTGGGGACAGGCTTGGGCAGCCATGGGTCTGTCTCTGCTCTGTGGCAACCCTGGGAAAGTCACCCAGAGTTATCCGCACTGCAAGGTTACCCCGAGTTGCAACTGATGCCAGGTCCATGCTCAAAACCACTGACTTGAGAGTGTGATACTTCAAAAAAAACTTCAAAACCACTACTTGAGAGCTGCCAGGGAAGAGGGCAGGGCCACATAGTGCTGCTGCATTACAGGGATGCAGCGTGGGACAGTGCCACTTCGGTGTCACAGCACCAGACGGCTGTGCTTGTAGAGGTGTTCTGCAGCACCCACTGCACGTACCGCAAACCCCACAGCTGCCATGCACCCCTGCACGACAAGAGACACAGAAATTAAAGCAGTATCAGATGCCTTCTTACCTGGCACATGGATTTGTCTGAGGCAGTGGCTGCTGTCCCCTGGAAGCTGGGTGGCACTGGGGAGACGACAAGAGGGAGGAGAGGCTCCTAGGTGACTGCTGAGTGTGTCTACACACAAGGTTGAGCCCCAGGTAGCACGAACAAGGTAACTTGGCCACAGTTGTATCAGCTCAAGAGCCAAGGAACGGGAAAGTGCCGCTCCATGACTTTTGGCACTGAAATGCTGTCTGCACACAGCACTGGGTCAGCTTATCATGCTGCTCCAGGTCTCCTAGGCTTGCCCTCTGTCTCTGAGCCATGAGGCCATGGAGAGCCAAAACCTGCATCAGGCAAGATGTGAGCGCTGGTCCCCCCGACAACCCTCTGCACGCACAGCAGACACTGCATGCTTGAGCCAAGCTGCAATGCAGACTCGCTCAGCTCTCACTCCTTATAGCACTTCATCAATCTTTTTGTTTCAGATCCCTGTCGAACAAGATGCAAAAAAAGGATGAAAGGAAAAGAAAGAAATTAATTAGAAATCCTGACCATTTCTTGCTACTGCCTGGATCCATTGCCTTCCTGCTAGAGAAATGCCCAGGAGGACATTCACCTTCCCAGCCTCAGCTGCAACGTCTCAATTTCTCAAGATTTCCCTCAAAACCCTGTCAATAAACCCCACTAGAGCAGTGATTCCCAGTACTGCCATGGCTGTGAAAGAGGGCCTTGATACACAGGCCACCTTCTGTTCCCTAGAGCCCTGCTCCTGAATGATACCTGTGTTGGAGGGCCAAGATCCCACAAGGAGCCCCTTTGCCAGCCGGACACCTTGCAAGCAGCAGTGCCAAGATTGCCTTAGGCAAAAACGTGTTTCACTGGAAATGAGGGAAAAGTGCCAGCCAGTTTCAGCACGGCCATGGTTTCACCCAGAAGGTGCAGCACGGTCACTGCAGCCCTCCTGGCCACTGCGTCCCCAGGGTGCCTTCACCATCCGGGGCTGAGAGCACCAGCAGTGCCCCCTGTTCCCCCCTTGCCCTTTTCTCTGTCTTACAGATTTCCTCCTTTGTCACCCCTGCTCCCTGTAACCACTGGCAAGGAGCAGACAATTACTCCCTCATCCCTCACCCTTGATAAGGTTTCTATTTCCCCAGTGCATGGCTCAAACTCAGAGTACATCCTTTCAGGAGCAGCTTTACACCACTGATGAAGGAAGAGCAGAGCAAGCTTCCCTGGAGAGAGGGGCCGCTGCACTGCACAAAGCTTCTGATGGAGATGAGATGTGGATGAGAGAACAGCTCCCTGGCGTGGCAGCAGGACAGCACACCCAAAAAAGCCGCCCTGACATGAGATAACATTAACACAGCCTGTGTTACAACCCCAGCGCTTTAGCTCCTAGGCGTGCTCCAAGGAGCAAGAAATCTTTTATTATCTTGAAGATGCCCAGTAGACCCTCTAGGGTGTCCCACAGGGATGGTCCCTGAACTCTGAGGACACGACGATGGCAGAAAAAGCAGGATCACTGTGGAATTACCAGCTTTGGGGAGGATGGACAGAGGGTGTTTGAGGTCCGTATTTCTTGGCAGTTGTGTCCTTGTTTTCGTCCTGCTGGCTGTGAGGATGAAGATTTGCAGATGTGTTTATAAAGGCAATGCAGCAAGAACTGGCCCAGCTCTTCACAATCTCCACTGTCTGTCTCAGGGCTTGGGGCAAGGTGTTCCCCCCCACTGCCTGGCAAGTCCAGAGAAGGTCCCAGGTCACCCAGGATGTGATTCTAACATCCTTCAGTGGAGTCAAGAACCAAAAGGAGGTGGTGCTGAGCCACTACAGGCTAGTGCTTTTGTCTCCAGTGAAGCAAAAGCAGCTCATATCAGTCTGTCGAGCACCAGAGTCCCTGTTCTGCTGGGACTCACCAGGGGATCCCAAACAAAGCCCTTGGACAAAGGTCAAATGAGTTGCCTCCAACTCCCTGTGCTGCTGGAACAATTCCCCCCATGCCATGGATCAGATTGACGCTTGAGGCTGCAAACTGCAGGGGCTTGTCCCGCTCTGTCTGCAGAGCGTCTGCAAGAGCTGGTGACAGATTGAGCTGTACTGGGCACAGCACGGCCAAGGAGGGCTTTCTCCAGGCTCTGCATCCCACATGTCCCTCAGGTCCTGCTGCAGCCTTCACATGGGCACTACAACGCCCGTCAATCTCTCCAGGTCTCCACAACCCTGCTGCCAATGCCCCCTCTGCTCCCAGGGCCAGGGTATCCCCAGGCAGCACCCGCGTCCTCTCTCCCTCCCACTGCTATACCTTCTGCTCTCCCCTTAGATCTAGGACAACCCTGCCCCGCTTCCCTCAGCCACAGACACCCCGAAGCCTCCAGCCCCGGCTCTGCGAAGGTTACATGTTTAGGGGTAAGTCATTACTCTGAGGTTTTGCTTGTCTTCGCACGGATCTATAGGTGGGTGGCTTTCAGCCTCATCTGAAAGTGTTAGTCCTGTGTGCCGGGTGGGCCTCCTGAGAGAGACCCATCACTTTAGTACCTTCCTTGGTCTACTCCTGGGATGGCTGCTGTCCTCCTCCATGAAGAGACAGCAGGGCTTGGGGAGGCTGTGGCTGCAGAAGACGAGAAGGCTGCTCAGAAGGAGAGAGGGAATAAATCAAACTCTTCCTCCAGTTGTGCCAGGGAGAAAGGAGAGACAAGCGAGGCTCTGGACCCCTGCAGCGAGCTCCACAATGGAAATGTTCACAGCTAACCATACCAGCCGTTCAACCTACCAACGCTCTGCAAAGCTTGGCCATCGACGGCCCTGGGGAGATGGGGGGAGAGGAAGGTTGTGACCCTTGGCAAATTGGGAAACGTTTGCCCCTCCCAACCTCACAGTCACTCTAAACAAGAACCAGACGCTCCACAGTTTGCTGCCCCTGGAGATCCCTTGGTAGGGCTTGTTCTCATCCTCCTGGGGGCTTGGCTTCCATCTGGGCTGCTGGTTGAAATCCAGCCCAGGCTGGTAGCGACTTCAAAAGACAGTGTCATCTGAGGAGTGCTGGGTGGTCCACGTCAAGCGAGTCGATGGCTGACTGTTCTTATATAAGCCACCACAATAGGGCCTCCTGCTCGACAGCCTCAGAGAAAAGGCAAAAGGGCTGCATCGACTGCAGGGAGCAGCGGCTGTCCTTGGCCCCGAGGGTGGTCCCTCTGGCACAGGGCAAGTCACCTTAGTAGGTTGGCATGGGGAGGTGGACATGCCCCTCTACGAGCAGAGGATGTCTCTCTCTCCCCCCCCCCGTTGGGTTTGTCCCCAGCACCGCTGGCCAGCCCTAGCTTCACCCTCCACATGAAACAAAGCAAAACAAAGCACAACAACAATAATGGCACACAAGGGAACGGCTCGGAGGAGGGGGACGCCTCCGCTCGCCACGCTCACAGCATCCCAGGCAGGATCCAAATGTGCCAGCCTCCGAGTGAGAGGCATCCATACCCTGCGCTAGGCTGCCCGAGTGGCAAGGGCAGCCAGTGGGTCCCTGCAACGGCCCCGCAACGTCGGCGCAGGGATGGCGTGGCGGGAAGGACAGTGGCAAGGCAGGGATGCTGCGTGCCAGCGAGCCTTAGCAGAAGGACGCCAGCCAGGTCTGCGGTTGCTGCTGCCCGCTGGCCGCTCCCCCTGCACCCTGAGGCCCCTGAGTCAAGGGGGGACGGGGCGAGTGGCTGGCAGCAGGCGGGAGCTTCTCACAGCTCCAGCAGGCAGACAGGGAGGGTGGAGGGTAGGATGGGGGCGGGGGGGGCGAAACAAATAATAAAAACAAAATCCCAGTAAGCACGTTAGAATTCGTTTGAAGTGCAGAGGAGCTTTCAGGCAGGGTTATGTACATCTCCCAGCCCGGCGTGATTTACACATTCCTTGCAAGCAAAGGAATCTTCCCCGATTTGAAGTAAAACAGATGTTTTGGGTTTTTCTTCCCCCCCCTCCTGCCCCCTTTTAATAATTTCTTTATTGAAATGATGGCTATTCCGCCAACCAGCCTGGAGTGAGAGCCCTGCTACCCCCAGCAGGCCTCTGCTGGGACCAGAGACCCGCTGCCCTGCATTTCGGGAGAGCGCCTTGTTGTTGCGGTGGCTGTGCTCGCGAGCGTCCGGAGGTGCGGAGCCAGCCCCGTTCTCCCACAAATGCTGCTCCAGAGGCATTGCTCCCTGCAGGTTTCTTCCCTTGCTTTTCCCTCTGCGTGGAAGGATTGCAACTCCCAGCAGCTTTGCCTCCTCTGTAGCTAGAGCTAACACATGGATCCTCCATCCCTGCTTCACCAGCCCAGGTCCAGGAGAGCTTCTACCCTCTACTACTGGTCCAGGAGACTCGTGTTTAATGGTGGGACTTGCCCTTGCTTACACCTTGACACCTTAGAGTCACACGTCACCCTGGTTGTGCTCTATCCTAGCAGTGTCGCTTGAGAAGGGCAGCCTGACCGATGCCCACGGACTTGCAGCAGGGCAGCAGCTGCGCTGCTCGCACATCCCAAGTGAAACAACCCAGCACGGGATGGTGTTGGGCAGGAAGGCTGCAGCCGGGACTGTGTCTTGGTTTGAGCACTGTGTGATCTCAGCCAAGTTACTTTGCCCCCATTTATGTCCCATGTTTTTCACCCAGGAAAGTCATTTCAGGAAGGAACTTCTTTTTCCCAGAGGGATGCACAGTACTGAGCGCAGCAGGGGCTTCTGAGTGCTGGTTGATGCATAGCCATACCCTTGAGCTTACAGTCAGAATAATAACTCATGGCCAGTAGCAAATCCGTCCAGCTCCCCCCATCTTTCTTTTCTTTCTCTTTTTTTCTTTTAAGCCCTGTTGTTATTTCTCAGTACTTCGTTGGTGGCAGGGTGGGAAGGGTTTTTGTAACACATTCACGTACCATTGGGACTCACTCCCATTCCCGTCTGGTACAAGAGATTGCACAAGAGAGAGAAACAAACGGGGATGAGGAAATGTGTGTTTATGAGAGGCAGCGCTGTCATCGTGAGCAAGGGACCCCCCGCAAGAGAGCCAGCCTGCGAGCCAGTGGAGAGTTTCCATTCTCTCCTAACACTCCATTCATGCCTTGTTTCATATCTCCCCAGAGGCTCCATGACTGGCCACAGTCCCACAGCACGGCGCGGGACTCACATCCCCCATGTGCCGCCTCCCGCAATATTTGTTGTTGGGGGGAAAGAGAGAGATGTTGTTGTCTCATAAAGATAATGAATTGAGAAACAGCAGCGCCCTTTGCTGTTGCATGTGCTCCTTGTTTTCCTCCCACGTTGGCAGAGCGGGTCCTCCTTCCTGCATCGCTCAATGCCCTCCCCGCTATGCACCTCACCTCTGCCTGCTCCTCTCGTGCACCTGTGCTGCCCATCCCCGCAGGGCTCTTTGTTAACGCCTGCCACGGAGGCTTGCATGGGCCTTGCCCACTCGGTGTGCTGTGGTTGCCACGATGAGCATCCTCCTGACCTGATCGGGAGCCCTCTGTATAATCCAAACCACATTGCTGCCTGATCAGACACAGCCACCTGTAAATAACCTTGACTGCAGTGGTCTGGAAGAGCAAGGGATCCCATATCACCGCTATTAATGATTTAGGATCATACATTGTTTGCAGATGACACAGAGAGGGTCTCATTGCTCGTTACTCCTTGCCTAGGCATCTTCCCCAGGACAGCCCCTGCCCCACCTCACTTCAGATGGCTCTATGCTAAAGTCACCTGGGTGACAATTACTCCTGCATGCAAGGAGCAGTGATGGCTGACCTCTGCACTCCCTCATGCATTGCAGAGCTCCCAGCGATGGGGCTGGGGTCCCCCTGCAAACAGGTGAGGTATTAATAAAACTGAAAACAATCACCCATGCACACATACTACAACCCCTTTGGGTCCCTCTCCCTTCTGCTCTTGCAAGCCCCTCTGCCTCCTCTCCCCTTTCTCCGTACACCTCAATTTCATTATCTCTGATCCTGAGCTGCCTATTACATGCTTTTTGCCAACATAAATATTTAATCCCAGTGCATTGCACAGAAAGGCCCTTGTGGAGTTAATACTTCAACTCATGTCTCCAGTTGGAAAACAATTCAGCATGTGGCAGTGCAGCAGGTACAAGCCAGGGACAGAGCTGAAAGCTGGAGGTGGCCTGCAAGAGCTCAGGAGCTGTGTGGGGTGAGGCAGGTGGGCTTCACGCCATGGGGTGGACTTCACACCATGGGCTGGGCTGCACTGGGGCAGCTCTGCTGGACCAGTGATCAGGAGGGTTTGGATAGGCAATGGAAGAGCCACAGGGATGTCACTGCAAGCTGCTGCCTGGGGAGCGTGGTACAGGGTACACTGCCAAGGGGAACACGAGGTGCAGCACTTGGCTGGGCTGCAGCAGTATTTAGGATATTCTGTTACCTGCAGTGCCCTTGGTGGAAAGCTCTCCGTAAAGGGTTTGCCTAACCTGCCAGAGCATGGGGCTAACCAACCACACGATCACACGCTGCTCCACGCCTGCACCATCACAGGTATCCTCATCAAACATCTCAAAATACACCTGCCTACCCAGAGGTTACTTAGAGCAGGATCTGGCCATGATTTTGCCTCAGACAGGCTATGGGGTAAGGGTTATGGGATGGTGGGTTTATGGGGCTGTTGGGTATCACTAAAGTACATGTTCCTGCTGCTGGTACGGGAAAGACCTCCAGCAGAGCAAGGTGTCCCAGCCCCCCAGATCTAAACCCATAAACAGTATGGACAGATACGCACAGCAGTCTTCATCTATACATTTCCATGCACTCGGGTCCAGCACTGACAAAGGGCAGCATCCACAGGGACACAGCACCGCAAAATGTACACAAACCCTAACAAAGTCCCCAAACCCAGAGAGGAAAAGAACAAGAGGCAGAGAGGACAGAGAAGGTCACACTGGTTGTGTTGATGGTCCCCAGAGGCAGCCTGTCACTCAGGTAAATACATCACAGCCTGCAGCAGTGCTGCAAAGGTTGGATTTATAGGACCACCCCAGGCAGCCTCAGGTCCCCACCATTCCCCTACATACTGCCTTGATGGGGATGAGGCCAGTTGGGCAGGCAGGACAGAGGGCTGGGAAGAGACAGGGTCCTTGTTTCTGTCTTGGTCTACTTTATGGGCATAAAGTAGAGAGCTGCATTGATGCAACTCTTGGGCATTATCCCCAACTTGCTCTGGGACAACTAAGCTCACAATTAAGCAAGAAAATGCTGTTATTAAGACAGCAACTTCCACTGGAGAACAGGCTGCCCAATCCAGAGACACGCATCAGTCCTTGCCCGTGCAGGACAGATGCTCCTGCAAGAAGGGAGGTGCAGTGTAGGGCCAAGAGGAAAACTTGTTGCAGCTGTAATGGCTTGAAATCCTTTGCCTTACATCTGTGGTAACATGTCAAAGGGCACTGAAGAAGCATTTTGCTTCGGGGTGCTTATTCTGAGAGGCTCCCCCAGCAGCCTGGGGTGGGTGTCCTGGAGAGCAAGCGGCATACCGAGCATCCTCCACCCCATGCCAGACACTGGCATTGGCGTGTGTAGAGCCTCCAGTGTACATGATACACACTCCTCCCCCACACCATGTCACAGAAATGCTGGAAGACTGTGATGTTGCGTGACGCAAACCAGATAGAAAGAAAATATGAAAGTATCCCAGCTCAGTGGCAGGCCCTTCTGATTGGGGTTGTGCAATTTGATTAAGAGCTGAGGCTATTTCCATAACTGCAGGGTGGTGGGAGATGCTCAGAAGGAAGGAGAAAATAATGCCGGGGCTGGCATGCTCCAGCCATAGCTCAGGTTGCTGCTGCTGTTCGCTGCCCTGCGGCTTCCCCAGCAGAAACCAACAGGAGAAAAAATGGAAGAAAAGCAACAGGCCCAGATTCAGGGGTACAACAGCCCAGAGCTGAGTCAAGGTAAGGACCCAAGCCCACCTCACTGAGCTGCCTGGCTGCCCAGCTGGTGGACCCAGGTGTCTGGGCAAATGTCTACCAGTGACCCAGCACCAAGCTCCCTGAATCGGGGCTCCCTTTGCACCCCTTCCTGCCAGGGCAGTGGGTCTCCACGCCCAGCTCCATTAGCTCATCTACTGAAGACAGGACCCTGCCCCACCACCCCCTCCATCCACCACCCCCTGAACAAAAAGCAACCCTCACCCCCCTACTTCTTTTTTTAGAAACATTTAAATTATGACATAAGCTTTGGCTCTGAGGGTTTTCAGTGAAAGCCAGGGTATTTTCTTTCCCCTTTTCGTAACAGAAACCATATTGCTGTATAATCAAATTTATCTCATTCCTGATGAGGGAAGTGAGTGTGTGTGTGAGGTGACCAGGAGCAACGAGGGCATGTGTGCTGGGAGCAATCACTCTGAAGGTACTCAAGGCAAATATCCTTGGCAGTACGAGGTGGCATCAGATTGGGGAGACCAAGCAGAGACCAAGTGGGCCATAGCTCCAGCAGGGAGCACCATCCATGGCAAGTCCCACCTCACCACATAGATGCCGCCTCTGCAACCAAGCAGCTACTTCTCAGCCTTCTCTCCCATTTTATTATGCTGTTCTCCTCACTGTACAGGAAACCTAGAAAAGGGTGTAGTTCAGTTTAAACATGTCTGTTTTACAGGTGAGAAAACTCAGGAAGAAGCAGCTACTTTGAGGCTACTTGCTAACCTTGAGTGTCTCCATTTTACACTGACCTACTCTGGTGCAAATTCAGCTGAAGCCAATGGGAGCTGTGCCTCTGCCAGTGAAGCCTTGAAGACGATGCTCCCAAAATGGAGATGCCTGAATTCACTGGTTACTTTTGCAAACGTGGGTTCTGCAGTAGGGACTTGGCTACCTAAGCATTAACATAACTTGAGATAGGCAATGAGGGCTGTGAAGCTGAGGGATTTCTAAAGCCTCAGGACATACAACTGATAAAGGTCCCAAAAGGTAGACACTCCTGACAAGTCCACTTTTAAGCAAAAGAGTTAAGCAGCAGCAGTTGCAGCCAAGAAATTGCAGGCCACGCCCTACCACACTGCTGCTCCATCATCTGAACCCAAGGCTGCCTGAGGTCTAGGGGAACACTCCTCCCTTGGACACCATTGAAGATGGGACCAGTACAGAAAAGCCCAGATGCACTCAATATCCTCAAACTAGGAAAATACAAGCAAACTTCTTTCAGGGGGGAAACAATCCCAAAACCCAAGGAATAAGTTAAAGGTCACTTGAGATCTACTGGAAAGCAGCTGAGTTCAGCAACTGCCTGTGCAGGGGCTCCATCACCTGTGCAGCTTCCCTGTGAAAAACTCCCTGCAGCTGGGAAACAGCCTTGTCCTGCAACCTTGGCAGGGGGAAGCAGTGGCAGAGCTGTGTGCTGATAAAATCCAGTGCGGCATGACCAGGAGGTGGGTGCTTACAGATGTAATGCTCTGCACAAGCCAAAGATTAAAAGAGAAATGTATTTTTTTTTAAATACATAGTCAAAAAAAAATGAAAATGAAGATAACAAAGTGCTCTCTGGGAAACAAGGCTGGTGAAAGACTCTCAGTGCTGTTGTTACAAGAAAAGGATGGGGTGGGATGTGCTGCAGGTGTCTTTTGGAAAAATGAAACAAAATATGTTTAACTAGTTTTATGGACTTGCAGGCCATATATGAGATATATGCACATTGCCTGTGTGAGCTGGGACAGATCTTGTAGGTAATGGCATCCAAACTTCGCCTCTAAAGTGTAGAGGATAAGATGGGCAGGTAGGATTAGTTTGTGACTTATCTTTTCATTTGGATCAGCATCCCCTTTTGGGCCCAGTATCTCCAGCTTTTGGGACGTGGGGTTCCACTCAGAGTCTATCTGAGCTGTTTTACTCCATGGGCTGTGGGTATGGCTCTAGCTTCAGATAAGACCTGTGGGTGTAGTAGTATCTGAATACCTGGGCACCAGAGCAGCTTGTCATATCCTTCCTGGGGCGTATTTATGGATATGGCTGAGCTGCTTTTGGCCATTCCTGAAGGCTAGAATTAGCTTATTAAACACTTGAATTGTCTGCAGATATCAGGTTAAGCTGCTACTGGGTGCAGGGAAGCGGTGAAAGGAGGAGGCAAAAATTTCCCATCCAAACATCAAAGCAACACGTGAACCCACACGTGGCAAATCTGACCATCATTTTGCAGAGACAAAGTCTGCCTGGGCTGTACAAGAACTATCCAGCCACAAAACAATGCACGGTGAAGGGATAATCACCCTAACAGAGACCTGAGCAGGAAAATGTCACCAGCACCATAGCACGTAAGGCACCAGCTCCAATCCTGCTGCAGACCAGTCCTGCCAGCCCAGGGCTGCTACCCCTTTGCTCTCCTTTTGGCTTGGCAGAGCAGGTGTAAAGCCATGGGACTGCCAAGTGAACACAGCCGTGCTGCATCTGGCTTGGACTGGCTCGCAAGCAGCCTGCTTGGATCCCTCTGCATCACGCTTGCCCGTAATTTAAATTCCAGGATCAGCATGGGCAGAGCTTGTTTTGGGCTGTGCTCACCCCAGTAGGACTGCAAGCAGGACCTGGAGCTGCAGACGTGATGTAACACTGCCTCTTTGTGTCAGAGCCCCGGTGCTGCCCCCCGCAAGGCAAGCGAGCATCGCTCCTGCTAAGCACCCGGGATGGAGGTGCAGTGGCAGAAGCTTCATCTGCGCTCTAGCAAGAGAGGGGAAACTCCAGCTGGCAAGGTGGCATCGCCCGCTGTCTCTAGTACTGTGCAAAAAAGACATTTTGCTGCCAGATTGCCCTTGCTGGGAAAAAAACCACCAACACACTGAGAACAAGAACAAGAGAGAGGGTAGAGTGTGAGACACCAAGCCAGGCAGCAGCTTTTTCGAGGGCATGCCATGGCTTCCTTGATGTGACCTCTCAGGTGCCTGGGTCCCAGACTGCATGAAGAAATTAGGGAAAGCAGACCCTGGTTTTGTGTGGGAGGCATTGCTTAATCCCCTGACCAAAAAAGCAATTCTCTTAAGTGCTCTTCTGAAGTGGGGCTTATGTGAAGCATGAGCAAGGGCATCCCTTGACTCTGCTCAGCTCCAGCCCACTGAAGAGCTTCAGGCATGTCACATCACCTCTCCCTGCCTAAGTTTCCCTAGCTAGGACATGGACAACAAGAACAAAAACATTTGCCCTTCTTCTGACCCATTTCTCCCCTACAAGATAAAACAAACCCCCACTCCAAGGGGAGAGGGTTCCAACTCCGCTGTAAGAATCAAATTAACATGGTCCTCAGCTTTCCAGTCTTCAGGAATAATGTACTCTATACCACGGAGAGAACTGATGAACAAAACAAATGACTCCAACACAGTAGCACAGTGCAGCTTTTGCTGGCTTAGAGGCAAATCAAAGCCAGCAATGCCTGTGTTGATATTTATATCGCATCTCTTGTACTCACTCTCCCATTAGTCAAGGAGATAAGACTTGGATGGATCTATGTTAGTGTCATTAGGTTTCTACACACTCAGAAATAAGAATACTCTCCAAGCCTGTTAACTGTAAAGGGCTGGTGATAAGGCTTTGGTGATGGGGAAAAGGTGGAATTGCAAAGGTCCATTTGTATACCGACAGATGAAGAGGCCAAACTCCTCCTCTCCACCCCATTACCATTTCCAGGAAGAATCCTGTATTTGCACACTCCCCCAGCTGCAATACCCTACACAACGACCTGTCCATGCCTCCTCCTCCTCCTCGCTCCCCCACTGCCAGCCTTCCTCCAGCCACCCCGAGAGGAGCAATGCGAATGGGCTTGGACCCAGCCAGGTTTGGAGCTTGGGTGCCAGGATTTTTTAGAACAAAACACCAAGAATGTTATTTCAATCCGGATGTCCTGAGGAAAGGGTGGGGAGGAGCCAGCCGTGGAAGGCAACAAAGGCTGTTTTGTTTCTCTTTGCGACATGAGGTATGAGCAGAAACAGAATTTGGGGAGTATAATCTGGTCTTTCCAGCGAAAAGGAGGGAGATGTTCATACGCTTGGCAGGTACCAGGGAAGAAGGTTCCACTGAGGTCAGTGGAAAGGTACCTCTTGACTCTGTCCCATGTGGCTGAATACTGGTGGCAGGGACAGATCTGGATTTGGAATGAGGATTCAGGCACAAACCCAGCTTTTAGAAGGGTGATGGCAAATAGTCGGTACAGCAATATTGCAGCAGCACCTGGAGGCCCTGATCTGAGTCACCCAGGCTGGGCTGTACACAGAGATAGTGAGAGAGAGCTTAAAACAGGAATAGGCAAACAGATGAAGATGAAAGTAAGACAAAGCAATCTGCCTGCATCACTCAGAAGAGCAAATGGAAAAGTTGAGAAGAGCCTCCAGCACCTTGACTGGCCATGAAGAAAGCATGAATGTCTTTTCCATGGCTTCTATATGTGTACTGTCCTAATGCTCTGGAAACTTCAACAGGAGCCCAACCTTCCTCCGTGCATGGAACTTCATTAATATCAGCAGAAAGGGACTATCTCCTTCTGCTGAGCCCCTGACCTCCCTGTGCAGACCATCTTTCACAGGGCCAATCCACCTCCTCTGTAGCGATCTGCACGTAGCCCAGATAGGCCCAGGCAGCTTTGTGCTGGACTTACTTCAGCAAATAAACATCCAAGCCAGCATTTGGCCAGCCTGGTTCTGAAGCAACCCTAAATTGCTGAGGAAGGATGAGCCTGCAGTTAGAGCACAGGCCTGGGATTTAGCAAACACTTGTTCAACTCCTGACTTGCCTTGTTTGAGCTTCTGCGAGCCAGAAATGCCTGAGAAGAAACTACAGCCATACACCGCTCAGCTTCAGGAAGCTGGAAAGCATGTGGAATCGAAGAGGTGGATTCAATGAAGCAGCACAGCTCCTGTGCACACAGGGGACTCAGCCAAGGGCTGTAACAGATGTGTTTTAACCCATGCCACTGAGCTATTTGGGATTTGTCTCAGATTGCTCCAGTGCTCATTCACGCGTCTTCCTGACGGAAGACCAACAATAACAATTAGTATCATATAAGGAGCAGCGGACTACTGCCAGCATTCACACACTCTTGAGCACCAAGGGTTTCTATTCCACTTTTTATCCCAGCTATGCATAAGGCAGAGGTCAGTCAACATTAATCAGCCTTGTTCTGGGCCAGGTCCTTTAGCACATTCAGCTTGCTGAACTGCAATCGCTGTCTCTCCATGTTACGATGTGTTCCCCCTACTCAGTGCTTTCGTCTCTTTCCTTAAGCTTGCCAAAATGAAGTATGTTCACTGTTAGCCAGCATATGATGACAGAGGCTAAGCCTGGCCATGCTGGTGATAGCCTCCAGACCCTACAGGGGATGATGCTGGCCAGGCAGGTCTTGGTGGGTCTTGACTGTGGATGGGAGCCTTGTGTTGTCATTCTGAGGTCTAAGTGAATCCTCTTCTATCCGATGGCCATGCCTGATCTTCATCCCCTGGGAAAGGGTTTCCACCTTTCCAACACTCCTGAAACGTGGTCTCCCAGAGCTTTTGGGCTGGTTCATGATCACACTGGGGAAACCCTATCTGAGCCAGCAAAGGGAATGCAAATTCGAGGCTCCTTCTCAGCACATGAACACACTCCAAGGAAAGGCTCTGGAAGGGATCCTGATGACTTCCATATTATTTCCAGTAAATTTTGTGCTGATTCTTGGCACAAACACCGGAAATGAATAGGCTAGGTCAGGAATGTAAATAAAGTGAAACATTGGGATTTAATCTAATCTATAATTACAGTATCTGTGGTGCAGGGAAGAAGTTGGTGTGTTTGCACTGCAGCTCCATTGAGGAGCTGGAGGGGGTTTTCATTTCCCTTTCCAAAATTTCCCTTTTTGGCTGAGGGATACTTGGTGTCTCCCCAAGTATCTGAAATGAACGTGCTGGGCTGGCAAAGCTGCTTTCCAGCAGCCGATCAGGTACAGCTCAGTGAAGAGGCATCCTGAGGCACTCAGGGAACGATGGGGTGAGAAGCTCAGATGGATGAGCTAGAGAGATGGATGAGCCAGGCTGAAGGCTCAGGGAGGCTGTGGGATGCACAGGGGAAACTCCTGTCTCCACAGCGAAGAGATCGGTTGGGTTTGTAGGGTGCTGAACTATATAAGGGCCATGAGCAATGTAAGCTCAGTCCTCCAGGCTAAGTTTGACTTCTGAGACAAGCCAGAGCTCCTTCTCTTGACTGGTGCTTAGTGCATCACCAGTTGCCTGTCACAGCATGGTGCTCCCAAGCTCCCAAACCATCAGTCTGATTGGTGTGAACTGCTGTCCGGACTGGCTGGTCCATGCAAGATGAGCATGTAACAGACACACGGACATCTCTCCCTCTGCCTTCCTCACCTTGTCCTCTTCCAGATCCTCCTGGGAGGAAGCTTGACAGACTGCTTTAGTCTAGCTGACCTCGGGGGAGAACATTCCCCCCTCCTATGATGCATTTTGCAAGAATTATAAGACTTTTGATTTTTAAGAGCTTAAACCAAACTTGACAGTCTTCAAGGACCATCTGCAGTGTCCCTGTGCGCATGCACACAAGCACATTCACATGACTGCAGCATAGATCCACACGCATGGGCACCCATGTCTGACAGACCGGCCAGAGTATCCACACATGTACATGAGTGTATGGAGCACATGCATCTTTGTTGACGTGAACTAGTTTCCCTCTGAAAACCCTCTGTATGGGGACTAGCATCTCAACCCCAAGGTACTACAGGCAGCGGCAAGAAAAGGGATGACAGGCATCATATTTTCATCAGACTTAAATTGCAAAGGACAAAGAAATTAGTTCTCCTTTTGTTAGTTTATTTTTTGAAATTACAGAAGTCTCAAAAGCAGAGGAATCAATCAGACTTTGTTTATTTGTTTGCTTGTAGAGCATTTTTTGGTTTTGCTTTTCAGACTCAAGCCCAACTTTGATCTCAGGCTGGTAATACTCCAAACGAATGGTCAACAGCAGAGCGTAATTGCTGTAGGTACTACAGAAGAAAAGGGACAGGATGTCCGACACATTTACAGAGCAGAAGAGACTTCCACAATCTCACAGTCCTCTCTCTCGGTTCTTGTGATACCCTTAGACTACTGAACAAGCAAAAGCATTTGTGTTTGAAGAGCTCTGATGCTGCAGGCTCTGTGTGCTCACCTAACGGCCTAAAGAAAAGTGCAGGTCCCTGCCGAGTTGCTATAGTCAGGATTATACACAGGCCAGAGCCTTCCAAGATAGCTATTTTTCCACAGCAACAAATGAAACAAGCAGAAGAAATTCGATTTAAGAAATGACCCCGTGCCTGTGTTTCTGTTGTTGTTACGTCTGCACGGGCTCAGAACGGAGTGTTAGCTTCACATTTCACTGTTCTGGCTTTCTTCATACTGTGTTGCAACTGTATGGACATCTGAACAGAGGAATATTTAATGTGTGTGCCTATGTATTTGAGAATGTACAGATGCTAAGTAAACACATGCTGGTTAGGTCCCAGGTTGGAGCAAATGTCTGTGTGTGTGCTGGATATGCATGCATTCATGGCAGTGCATGCAAACACGTTGAGCAGTAGGTGTATTGGTCCACGCAGGTATGCTGGGGCATGCAGCAGCAGATGCCAAGAAGGGTGTGCTGTAGTGTGTGTGTATGCACATTTTTCGGATGCCCCGGAGTGTGGGTCCATGCCCCACAGGTGCAAACACAAACTTGTGCCCATACATGTGCGCTTAAGCGTGCACAGCCCTGGGAACGGCGTGCCAAGCCCTGCTGAGCATTACCTGGGGGATGAAGCCAACATTGTGCGTCACCCCAGGGCCTTACCCCTTCCATGGCAATGTGCCTCACGACCGTGAAGCAGAAGGCTGGCTTTGACCAAAGGGATGACACAACCCTGGACAAAGCCTTACACCTTCCATCCAAGGCTCTCCCAGCCCTTTGCAGACATCAGGAATTAGATCACAGAGCCCCTGAAGTGATGGGTGAGTGCAATTATCCCTTGCCCAGCAGATGGGGAAGGTAATTTGGCAGCCCAGACTACGCAAGAGCCGGACCTTCTGGCTCCCAGCTTCATGTGTTCACCTCAGCAGCAGCCTCCCCATCAAACCCAGCAGCTCTTCCCTCTTCCGGTGCCCCTGGCAGCCGTAAGCTGAACAGCTGAGAGCTCGCAAACCGATTTTATGGGCGGCAGGTTATTAGCAAGCTCTGTGGTTTGCTCCAGCCTCTCCCTGGCACCTTGTCAGAGAAGCCTAGTTCCCAGAGATATTAATAATTATATTATGTGTTATACATATTTAGCAGAAAAACATTTAAAATTATTAAATGGCAAGAGGTATCACTTGGAGCCTGCTCCTGGACACAGCCGTGCTCGAGAGATGCACAATAAAGGCTTCTCCTTCTTCGGAGGCTGTCAACATACTTAACTGGGGCTGGTGGAGGGGGAGGCAAAGGGAAAGTATTAATCAAGATCTTTAGAAGTTCTTGCTGACAGACCATTTGCTAGCTCTCACTTTAAAATGCTTTTGTGGTCCCATAAAAGTTTCATTACTCACTACAAAATGTGTTTTAATTATTACAGACATTCTGACATTAAGCCCTGGGTGTTTCTCGTGTGCTTACTCTGTCTCTCCTCTGTCCCCTTGCCTTTTTTCTCTCTTACTCTCCTGACTCCTGCTATCCCCCCCCAAGACAGAGGATGCCCTGGCTAACAAGCAAGGTTGAAAAGCCCAGACCCCTCTCCAAACAATACTGAAGGAGAAGTTAATATTCAGGTCCTGAAATCATCACTTTGCTTTGGACACTAATTACTCCACAGGATTCAAACAGAAAATCCAATCCCATGTGCTCAAAGGATATCTCAGAAGAGTCAAGTAAGCGAACAAGAACATCAGCACAGGCATGGCCAGCCATCCCTGCAGAAGTGGCTGGGTGGTGGGCACATGGATTTAGTGTCTCTCTGATCTGGTATATGTGTCCTACTAATATAAACAGCAACTTACATAAACAACACCTATCTCACTTTTGACAGCTGGCTATTTCGGTCCACCAGGCATTTGGCAACTTGCTTCAATCTGACCACATTAGCTCAGTTTATGCATGAGAGACAACCTTATCCCACAGGTGTGGACCTGGAAGCCCAGCATACTGAAAATGTGAGCTATTCCCGTGGACTCTCCCACAGACTCCCAGTGCCTCCCATGTTGTACTGGCAGACACTGGTTTTCCATTTCACTAGGTGAGCCTAACACTCAAAGCAACAGAAAGAGTCTCATAATTTGTCCAGTGTTTGGTGGAACATGGTGCTAACCAAGAAGGTTAATAACAATTAAATAATCACACTGGAGAACCCCTCTTACCCCCAGCACCTCCCCACATGCCTCTCCTTACTTGTACAGACCATCTGGTTCCAGGCACTTGAAAATGACTGAATAGAGGACTGGTTTCAGGGGCCATCTCCATGGCTTCTACCCGCTGCCACACAGGATGTTGCAAGGCCAGAAGCAAATCATCCGCAAAGCTCAAGGATTCTCCTGGAGAGCAAAGAGATGAGCAAGACCGAAACATCAGTACAGGTGCAAAAATATTGCTGACCCTTTAAAAAACACTGCAGGAACACCTCTACACTGGACAGGCAATCAACAAACTCTAGCTGGCTGTGGCTGGTAGGAATGGCCCCAAGTCTATATGGAGAATATCACCATGTCTATATGGACAAAGCAAGTAGAAAACACACCTGGGCCATCAGCCGTAATAAGGACCCCCTGCAGAAACCAGGGCCAGTGCTAAGTCATCGCTTGGACAGTGGAAGGGTGCAGTGACAGAGCATACAGGCAACGTGTGGACTCACTGCAAACACCACATGTGGGACCACCATCCAAGGACAGGCTCCAGGTCCCCAGAAGAGCTGGAAGCCTGGCTAAATAGGGCTTTCCTGCCCTAACTGCACATTCAGTTCTTAAAGGGGACATGGCCTTTTTCAAAAATCACCGGTCACAGGGAAATGTGTTTCTGCTATGTTAGATTATCAGGACAGGAGACATTTTTAGAGCTTGGATGGAATTGCTCTCAATGTGCTGGGGTTTTTTGTATGTTTTTTTTTTCTTCAATGAATATCAGTAGCTTTGCATTCCCTTTCATGTGCACTCTGCTGGCTCCTGGAGCACTGACTGGAGCTCCTTTAGCTGTGCTGAAAAACACTCGCCCCTTTACAAGCATTTGAAGAAAAAAATTACTAATTAAAAATGATGAAAACCTTTTTTTTTGTATTCTGGTTTATAAAGCTTATTAAACACTTAGATCATGATCCAGCTGAAACCGAAAACACTCCATTTATTAAGCTTTTTGGGCATGACTCTGCACTGCCGTGCAACCTATCTCCTTGCAGTGGGCAGGCTGTCTATCAGTTAGAGCTCATTGCATTCAATTCCCATTTTGCATCAGCGTAACTGAAAGCCCAAGATACTAAGCAATAAAAAAAGCAGAGCAGCTGCCCTGGTTGTGCTCCCCCACTGACAGGAATCAGAGAAAGGGCTGCTGCAGCTGATAGAGTTATGCTGGTATAAGGAAACCTGGACCCAGATTGCTGTGCCAGGTACCTTGTGCAAGTGTAAATGTCAAGACGCCGCAGCAGAGGGAGGAGGAGAATTCCCTTCTTAGCACTCTTCTTCCTTTATTTTTCTAAAAGCAGAAGTGACTGAGGACTACTGAAATGAAGCACAAGTCTTGGTTCTTGGTACAGACCGTAAGAAATAACCCAGTGGTATAACCAGCCCAGAACGTCTCGCTGTGCAGCTGGATTACCCAGGTAGAAGAAAAAATCCCCTCCTCCCCAGCCCCCCCCAAACCGCATTTGCGTCTTGTCTCAAAATGCACAACTCAGTAACAAATGTCCCCCTTGGCCAGAGAAAAGAGCAGCAATAAATTCTTTTCCCCCCTAAAGGAATCCAAGCCTTAATTATTCATTTTAATGCTCCCAGCATGACTTGTTCTTTCCAAACTTTTTTTCAGGCGGCTCTGTCACTGGTCTCTGTAGCTTAACCCAGTCCCCAGCCCCGGGTCCGTACCAAACCCCAAGTCAACTCAATGGGCAGGTTGGGTTGGCAGCGGTAACATCACTGCTTGGAAGTCACGAGCACTGAATGGCTTTGAGCAAGCCCCTTAGCTCTGGATTTATGGTTTAAACAAACAAACAAAACCCTACTGTTCATTTCCAACTTTCATTTCCGTCCCTTTTCATACGACATCAGGCTGGATTGGGGAACTCCCTGTCACCAGAAGTCATTGAGAACAGACACTGCCGTGACTTACAAAGCAGATGACTCACAAACACATAACAAAGAAGCAGGACCAGATTGTGTTGCTGAACTAGAGCAAGAGCTTTGAAGCCTCTTCAGACCTCAAGCAACCTCCCTTCTGACCAGGAAGAAACTTCACAGTGGGACAGATTATCCCATGGGTGCCTGCTGTGGGATCTCACACCTTCCTCCAGAGCACTCAGGGTTGAGAGGCAGCCGATGAGAGGTAGGAAAGAAAATAGCTGAGCAGACAGACTGTGATGAGCAACTGGGTAAGACCAAGGGGAGATTTGGACTGGCAGCCCCCGGGTACAAGGAGCATCAGTCAGGACATCTGTGCCAGGGAGCACAAGAGACGGGACAGGACAGAAAAACACAGGGCTGAGACAGGGAGCACCGAGGGTGGAACCAGACTTGCAGGAGACTGGAAATGGGATGGAAAATGTCACGTGCATCCACTGAATTAAAGCATGTATTGAAATTGCACAGGTAACTCTCTTTAAGGCACCCACTAACTTCAGAGTGCCCATCTTTCATGGTCTTTCCATGTAGCTTTGAGGGGAACAGGCTGGCAGCGAGCACTGCCCTGAACACAGCAGCAGCTGCATCACACGATGGTCTGGTTTGCCATGGATCAGACCTGCCTACGTTGTGGAGTGTGTTGCTGTCTCCCTGCATGGGAGGAAATCAAGCTCTCAGGGTCTGCCAACACAGTGTCAACTTGGGTTAAGCCAAAACCCTTGCAAAAAAATCCCCTACAGCAAGAGGGTGCTTTGTGTTCAATCCTGAGCCTCTGGGGAACTTTCCCTGCCCGTTGGCCCTGCTACAATCAAACAAAAGCAAAGAGGTAGTTATGAAAATAGCAAAACAGATGCTAGCAAAGGTGTTGAAACCTCAGCCCCAAGGCTGGGAGCCTTTCTGCACCTGTATAAGCAGCAGTGAGATCACTGGTGGTGCCAGACTGCATGGACTGTGGAGCAAAGACGGGGTCGGGTAAGGGACACCCCAGGGATGAACTGACTACCCAGAGCTGTCAACCCGCAGTGAACGCAGGGAGCTGCTTTTCTGTGCTCTCCCCTGGGTGAAGCAGAGCACATGGCAACTTTCTTTGTTTGTCTCACACAAGAGAAGTCTCTCTTTGTTCAGTCCACGGTGCTCTGAGAGCAGCTGAAATTAAATTTCCTAAGCTTTCCCTAGGATCAGAAAACAAGTTATTCCCTAGATTTAGACTGGGACCTTGCCAGTGGAATGGAACTATGGCAACAGGTGCATCTGCTGGCATTGCAAGAGGATGATGGACCACCAGTGTTGCCCTACCAAGGAAAAGTGGTCTTGGGATGTTGTAGCAATAGAAGAATAATGACCTAACTGCACCAGGCCATGGTGAGAGCTCAGTGCATAATATTGCTCATCTGTGCTTACGAACAAGGCACAGGGAAAGCAGGAAAGAAGGCTTCACAGGGAAATAACAAAAAAGCACACGTTTACCATGCGAGCAGACACATAAAAAGCCCAAGCAGAAATACATGACTGTGAATATATCAACAGGGCAGGCACTCAGATGGAAAATAAATATTTAGGCTAATGGGCAGTAATAGCAAGAGAAAGTAGATCGGATATGAATAAATGGTCTACTCCTGAGAAGGGCAAATAACCTAACCATCTTTTAAGAAGAAGTTTGATCACTTTATAAAAGGGATTATACGGATAAGTAGCTTGTGATGGAAAGCAAAGGGGCTTCTCTTTCCTGTCTGGACCTGTGTTCCCACACACCCCGCCAGCAAATATAAAGAAGGATTTCAGCCTCCCAAAGCAGCCCTGAGGCACAAACCTAGATTGTTGTAGTATCTTTGCTCGCATTATTAAATTTCAGAAAGAATCCAAAGGTTCTCTGCAGAGTAAATGATAGCTAAGTAGATCATCTCTGTGGAGTAGGAGATATTTTATTGACCAGACAGCCATCTGTGTCCTTCATTAATAGTAATAAATAATTGATGTCACGCTAAATAAAGCAATAAGCTGTTACAGATATCAAGGACAAATGACCAGCTCCTGTGAGGATGCCTCACCTGTGTTCACTTCTCAGTAGTAAAAAATCCAGACCAGAGCTCAACATCACTATGGTAAGTGCTGTTCACAGAGCAAAAGAAGGTACCTGCTGCACACTGATTACAGGTAATGGAGCAATTGTGCTCAGCAAAGGGATGCTGATACTCCCAGCTGTACACCAAATCCCTGCAAGACTCTTTTCCCCCTCATTTCCATGCCACTGCCTTCCCAGGACTGGTCTGCCCCAAACCATCCAATTCCCCAGGCAGCTTTTGAAAATCAATCTCTGCTCTACTGATGACTGCCAGGAAGATGCAGCACCGTCCAGGTAGCATCTTTCTTCTCTCTCCAATGCAACCCCTTGCTACTGCCTTGTCCTCTTCCGCAGACACGGCTGTGGAGTTTGGCAAGGCTCCTCTTTTTGGTTTTGTAAACATGTATCTTATACTGATTCTGGTGTTGTGGTGAGTCAGAGCTCTCCCTAAACAGAGGAAACTAACAGCACGCTTGGAGCTTGCAGGGGGGTTAGCCCCATTTTGTGAAGCTTTGCAAACTTCTCCTGGCCACAGCAGGTCTGGCCACACCGAGGCATATAGGTCAGCCCACCGGTGGTGGCTCTGTGACAGCCACCTGGGAACTCAATTTGATGTCTGGTCTGGAGGAGGAGGACACCCCCGCCTCAGCTGCCTGTCTGCAAGGCTGAGCTGGCAATCTGCTCTCGAGTAGCACATTTCTAGTGGCAGGAGGCTCAGATGGGCAGGAATGGGGACTGAGGAACAAAAACGGATGGAAGCAGGCTCAGACTGCTCGCTCGCTGCATCCAACAGTCTTAGTCTGCCTCAGTCCTTCCACCGCAACCCGTGCCAGGGCCCAGCAGTTGTGGACGGCAGGCAGGATGAATCAGCTATCAACCATCCCACCAAAGACAACAAGAGTTACGGCACTGAGTTCAACCAGACTAAACAAGAGAGTGAGGCCAGGAGCCTCCAGGAGGTTAGAGGCGCAAAAGGAAGCTCTGGGACCCTCTACAGGCATTCCCACACCTTCAGCCTGTGTCCTTGTGCCATGAGCAGCACAGACAAAACCCAGGCAATACAAACCAAAGTAGAAATGAAGATGAGAGGAGACCTCCCTGCTGTGATTCACTTTCAAGTTTCCTAGAAAGAGCACAAAGGGGAAAGTAGGAAGGCACCAATGTCTCAGTCTTGACAGCTTCTTTACTAGACTGGATGAAACCAACCCTGCAACATTACCAGTCACTTTCTTCTGATTGTGGTTTTCTCTCTCCGTCTTTCTCCCTTTTACTTTTTTTCAACCTGTTTTCAATTTACTCTTGTGGCATCTCTGACTGTGACCTCATTCTGGTACTTAAGGGGGGGGGGAGAGAGAGTGTCCTTTAAAAAAGAAATGAAAGAAATCATATTTTATTTAGCTTGGTTGGTTTTGAAGCTTTAGCAGAAGAAAGATTAACCTTTTCTGCCTAACTTAATGAAAACAAGGAGAAAGCCTGTATGGATAAATAAATATCTGTGTGGGTATGGAGCAGGCACGATCGTGTTACAGCCCCGGTGGAGCTGTAATGGGGAACAGGCGCGTTCCTGCGCAGCAGCTCCCAATTCCCGATCCATTTTCAAGGAAAGAAAAACAGAGTAGAATGTCAGAGGCCCAAGTGGGCATAAATGAGGGAGCCTGGGGAAGGCAGATGGGGCCCAGTGAGGACCTCTGTCCCCGGCAGTGACCTCCGGAGCAACGCCAGTGAAGCAGATGGAAAAAGAGACCTTACTCCACTTTGATCTTGCCAGGTTTTGGTTCCTGAAATGAGGAAACAAATGGCATGCTCAGCCCTCCAAGTTTGTCATCTTTTGGGGGTCCTCGTCCCACCCTCCTCTTCCTCCAGGGCTCTGCCTCCAAGGAGAGGACGTTCAGAGGAGGGCTGTGAGCAGAAGGCTTGGACCGGGTTTTGGATGGGTAAATGGGGAGCACAGGCTTGCAGGGTGGTTCCTCTGCAATGAGGTTGTACCTGGGTTTAATGTTCTTCGGATCTGGCGCTTGGTGGGGGAAGGCAGCGAAAGGTGGTTTCTCTTGGAGATGATGGGCTGATTTAAATTAGCGTAACATAACTTTAGGCGACGGAGCTGTTCCGATTTACATCAGCAGATGGTCTGTCTCGCTGCCTAGATCATTAAAAGCAAACCGTCCCTACTGATCCTGGTGGAAGGATGTCAAAACCTCCTTCTCTACATGGCTTGCCAGATTATAAAAGAAATAAAAAGGCCTAGTTATTACTAAAAAATTGTCTGCCCACATTCTGGGAGCATACATGCATGCCAGCCTCTCGTATTAGATGGGAGCCTAAGCCTCATGCCCAAAAAGCCTGCAGCCTCTGAATGTCTTTGTTGTGACTTTTCTCAAAGACACATCCATCGGGAATCCCTCTGGCTGGGCACGGGTTGTCTAGACAGAAAAGCCAGTGATTATGCTGTGCAGCTTCGGGTACAGTTTGGGCCTCACTTGACAACTTGTACAAAGGTGCAAATTGCAGTACTTCTCTGAATAACTTCACCTTGCCTAAGTTATGAATTTTGGGGGAATTTGCTTCCTATGTCTATATGCTACTAGACACATTAATAACGATGAAGAGCTCTCCTCTGGGCTTCCCAGTTCCTCTGCTGATGGAAGACTGCATTTGTAGATAGCTAAATTTAAGGAGCAATGCTTTAGCTGAGCTAAGAGCAAAAGTTGAATTCCAGTGCCACAAAAGTCCCTTGAATAGCTTCACTGGTGTTCTCCAGGGTTAGAACTTGCTGCATACAGACTGACCATGTGGAACTGAAGGATGAGCTATCTTGCACTGTTCTTACCAAGAGCAGCCAGTTGAACAGAAGGAAATGGTCTTAATTTGGATGAGCTGCAATGTTCTAAAAACATGATGCACAAGGCTAATCATGAGTGTATTCTTCTTTTAGGGTCATCAGTAAGACTCAATGCTCCTTCACCTGAGCTCTCCACAGATTGCTTATCACAGCTCTTTCACAGTCAATATCTAAGACCTCAGAAAAACTGCTTCAACTCATGTAAAAATGCATCATCTCCTCCATCTCCCCCAAGGCAGTATGCTGCTGGAGGAGAGTGAGAATTAATGCATTTCATTCCGTGCTGTGAGCCCTCCAGTATTTCTCAAGGTTCACTGGGTTGCTAAGGGTCAACCACAGCCAGACACAAGCTGACTCTGCTATGCTTGGAGCCATCCAGGCATGAGCCAGTTCCAATCTCAAAGCCACGTATTCACATTAGCATGGTGGAGAGTCCAAGTGAATTTATCTATTCCCTTGGAGTTTGTTTTGGGCTCTGCAGCATATTAAAATAGTTACTTGATTTCAAGGCAAAGTGGGAACCCATTTGTGCTGGGAGTTGTGCAGACACAAAGCAAAGACATGAGCTTTGTCCTCAGATACTTCTTGTCTGGCAGAAGATTTTATCCATCACCACAGATCTAGTTCTTACTCTCATCACCACAGATCTAGTTCCCACTCTCATTCTTGATTTCCTTTCATTTTTAGCTGCTTTTAAATTAGGGTTTTCTAAACAATGGACCAGTGGTCCAGACTACTTGGTGGTCCCCAAGGCCCGTAGTCAGCAGTCTGTAGCAGATCCAGGGACTGCATGGAGCCTTATGTTCACCAGGAACCCCACCAGCCCTGCTAAAGCCCCAGAGCCACTCTTCTACAGCATAAAATGATGTGTTAGATACTTCAGAGATGGCAACAAAACCCGTATCATAACCTCTTTCTTCTTAAATGCACAAAACTACTGCACTCTTGTGGTTCCTAGGGGAACGAACTACTGTCTGAAAATGACTCCCAAATTTTGGATGCAAAGATGGCACCAAGGACCTGGGCTCCACCAGTCAAGAGCACTGGGAGATTCTGTCTTCTGCTGGGATTAAGATGACTAAACTTGACAGGGAGCAGCTTCCACTGTGAGACATGTCGGAGGACAAATCCTGGGATCCTTCCTAAAGAAAGATCAATGACAAGGTGATTCTGGCCAGTCCAAGCGGGCCCTGGTGATACACCTACAACACGTCTGACATACAAACTTGCCTAGTACACAAACTTCCTAACCTGCCTAGTACATGATGGTCTATGAAGAAAGCAGGGGAGACCTGCCAAACAGCAGGGTCAGGTCCTTCATTTCCGGCTCTACTGAGCAGTCGGTCTCTTACCTTTATTTTCAGTTCTTTATGACCAAATACTCCAGTAGTTTAATGCCCCACAGAACCCCACTGGCTGACTTGCACCCACTGGAGATCAAGCCTTACACACATATGCAAATACCAGACTAGCAGGAGGGGGAAAGAACATTTCCTAGAAAGAAACTCAGTGTGCAATTAATCGCTAAAAACATAATTATCTCGGGTGATTTGTCAAATCAAATTAATGTAAACCTATGCTGAAAAGCCATCAGCTGGTCTGTGCTTATTGGGAAAGTGGAATTTTTGGACTGCTTAGATCAGCCAATTTCTTCTATATTGCCACTGTTGCCTGACCCTGCTCCCGGTCACTTCTTACACTTCATGGCTCAGTGCTGGAAAGTGGACCAAACCACTACCTGTATTAGCAACCAATTTAAAGAAAATATTCTTTGTTTGGTCCCATTTATTCTAGGTAGAGGTAATATGTGTAGGTGCTGATGAATTAGTGATAAGACTTTGGACCAGTATATTTCGAAGGATTCAGCACACACAACTGCAGCCAGATCTGCAGCCTGTTAGCCAGCGAACACTTACAAAAATTGGTCCTGATGGAGGGACACGCATGGAAGCAGACCTCTTATTTGGCCCTAATATGCAGTTTTGGACATTTGAGAATGTGGGGGCAGACCCTCAGTTCATAAAATCTCCTGTAGCTCCCTTGAAGTCAATGGAACAATAACAATTTACACTAGCTGAGTTTCTGCATCCTGGCTGTGAGCTATTTGGAACAACTACACCATAATGATTATTACAGATATTTCAGATCACTTGTCTAAGACGGATAAGCGAATACCACTGCATAAGAAAATAGAGAGTTGGTTTGCTATGATTTCCAAAGAATTATTGACCCATATCTTGCAAACATTTACACGTTTAGCTTTATTCATGTGAGTTGTTCCATTACACTCGTGTGCCAGATAAACTAATGTACGTGCTTGCTGGACCAAAGTTAAAACTTGTGCAAACGCAGTGAGTTCTAAATATTTTTGTAGATATATTCAGTGACCTCAGATTCAGACTAGAAAGCATGTCATTTGATTGTGCCTCTTTTCATTACTCTCCATTTATCCGAACAGGTATCACAAGAGAAGCCAAATGTGCTACCAGGATGAAAATGAGAAAAGAAGGAATTATCTGAGCAAACTTAGAAGCTAGAAAACACCCAACTTGGTCAGGACTAACATATGCAAGAGTTGACATCAGTTCTTGAATAAGGAATTACCTGGGTTACTAGAGTATATTCACAACAGCTTTCTTAACACAGCTAATGAATCATTCACTTACTGATTTCCCCATAATGAAGTTAACATTTTTCTTCACAGTTTTGATTCTTTAGAAGATGTAAGTCTGTGAAGAGAAGAGCTGAGAATCTCTTGGTCATGAGGAGTCTACTTCAGTATCCATCATCATACGCTGATACAATCACTCCATCTTTTCCACTAAGACTACAAGGTGAGACAGGATCTCCTACACCACTGCACAGTCCTGCTGCTCACAAGGACAGAATACAATCTCTAATTTCATAAATTGAGCTGATTTTGTTTCCTTGAGGACAAAACACGTGTCAACAAGGTGCCTGACACTGAGAGATGTCCATGCACTTCACAAAGGCCATTAATACCTCCGACAGCGTGGCAGCATTTACATCCCTCAGCCTAGACGTGAGCTCCGTTACGGTAACATACCTGTGTCGCAGAAGGCTGCAGTGTTGGGAGAGGTGGCAGGCAAAGGAGCAGGGATGCAAAGAAAGGAAATTACTTTTTCAAGAGCAGGCAAAAGGCAAATTTGAGGCTATAACCCAGAGCCCCAGTCCAGATCTCTAACCACTAATAGCCAGGCTTTCACCTCTAAAAGACTATTAACCCTTTTTTACAAGTGAGCAAACTCCAGGCACTGAGGATACCTGCCATAAGCGCACAGCAGGATGCTGGCACACAAGGAATGCCTTCTGCTCTGAATTTTAAGTCACCTTTCCCAGAAACCAAGGCAAATCAATCCTGGCATCCACAGGAAAGGGGAGTTGTTAGTAGCCAGGACAGCTCTGGTGGATTATGTCCCCTGGGAACCCATCTCACCAAAGGCCCTCTATGGTGGGAACAGTTGCTTAACTCCTAGATGTCCTTGGCAAAGCAAGGTATCTGGGCACGCTTCCCATCCCCAGGATCACTGATCGCTCTAGGATGGTTAGCTGGAGACATGTCATCGCCAGCAACTGTACAACATCTTACCACTCAGAAGACAAAAGACAGATTCCCAGAATGAAGAGCAGGATTAAGCCAAGTGGCAAATGGATTCCAGGGCTGTTCCAGGATCTGTGCTGATGAGGGAAGCCAGTGCCAGGTAGCCAATCCGGAGCTCGTATGGCGAGGTTATCACTTCCCTCTTTTCTTCAAATCCGTAAATAGAACCCAAACATCGCTTGGGCCATGTTAGAGAGATAAGGCGAGTCTCTCCAACCCCTTGCAAAGCCTGAAATAGAAGCCCCGCTACTCACTATCCTAAGCATCAAGCGTAGGATGTTGACATTTAGCAGTAGGGAAAATTACCCAAACAATGAACCCTCTCAGGTCTCTCTTCTCCCCTCCCTTCCCCTGGTCCCCTGGAAAATGTTCATAAAGTGAAGTGGAAAAAAAACCCAACCCAAACCCCAACAACCAAACCCCAACCTTCCTAAGGCTGTGGAAATAACATGTAGGGGAGAAGAGTGAGTCAGGCTCTGCTAGCTGTGCACGGGTCACCAGTCCTGAAGGTGGATATGATTCACCAAGGCAGCAACAACTGGAAGGTAAAAGAGACCAAAAGAGGGTGCAGAAAGAAAGTTGCATCCAAGAGAAGGAAATAAGGAAAGAAATGGTTCCGGGTTGCATGCGCCTTGCTCTTTATCAACCACCACTCAACTGGAACTGACCCAGGATGACACACTTGAGAGTGGTGAGATTATTCCCTTGGTGCTTTGTCCAGTCTTTCTTTATGAGAAGGAGGGCAAACAGGCTGTGAGACCTCAATCCATCCCTATCCCCTGCTCTCCCCTCTCTTCTTTGCCTGCCTGAGATGCTCAGTGGAGCTTCACCTCCTTGCTGCCTCTGCTTCCACCGCTCCTTTCCCGCACCCATTCCCTTTAACTGCGGCAGCATTATGGGACTCTGTTTTCCTCATAAAAGATGCGTTCAAGGAGATGAGAAAAGCAGGGCCTGCTTAGGAGCACAGCATGCTGTGGGGAGGCCCTCCTGGATGCCACTGGCACAGAAAGCACATTGTCACAAGCTATGGAGAGGAGCACGGGGCTCAGGTGCCTGGGGAGAACTGCTTGCTGGAATGCTCTCCTGCTATTCCTCCATTCATCCTTCCTCCTCAGCCATTCCCCCTTCCCCTTTTATTTAATAACCATAAAAATTCAAACACAAAAAAGTTGCTCTGAAACAACCCTAAATGCAAAAAAAAAAAAAAAAAAAAAAAAAAGTCCTCCCTCTCAAGTCCACAATGAGAGCTGTAAAGCTTTTTCTGCTTGGAAAATTCTCTCGGTCATTTTTTCCTACTGTTTAATCCCCGCTTTGAGTTACACAGAATGAGTAAACACATTTTATAAGGTTCTAATTCATACCTAACCCATACAGTTTATAGCTTACCATAGTAAAATACACACACACATACACACGCACACTTTTTTAATATATACACACACACCCCCCGTGTACACACACACACACTCACACACATATGCATAAAATAGCCTTGGTCCCACTCCTGCGAGCCTCCCAGCAGCAGGTCTGATTGCTCCGGCATGTGCTCTGCTATGAAAGCAGCCTGGCATGCCTAGGTGTGAGTTAGCTGGCCTGGGGAGTAGTTTCCACTCCAGATTTCTGCAACCTCCTTTGTAATAAATAATTAGTCGGTCTTGTTAAGGGAACGGCGGGATCTACTGCTCCATCCTTGGAGGACTAAGGAACGCCACCGCGTGGTATCTCAGGAACAATTTTTGTCTGCTTTCTGCCCAGCGAGCACCTGGAGCAAAGCCCCATGGCAGGGAAGCAGCCGAGGCTGGGCTGGAGGAGCTGCAGGGAGCTTGGCTACCATGCGGCCATGGCCAGGTGCCAGGCAAGGATGTGTCTGTCTGAAAGGCAGCTCTCTGCTGCCAGTGATTAGAGAAAACCTGAAGGTGGGCACTCAGTCAGAAGATGGGCTATGGTGTGAACACCACCAGTTGTTGCTCTGGAGGCAGGTAGGCAGCCCTCACACCAAACTCCTCCATGTAGCTGTGGGTTAGGGTCAGCCCCAATGGGGTGTTGCAAACATCTTGCCCTCTGCCAGCTTCTGCACTGAGCTGCTGGAGAGGTAGTTCCTCCTCTGCAGTGAAACTGCATCCTTCACCTTTGCTTGGGACCGTTGAGGCCAGTCATGATGTGTTGTGGATGGCATTAAGGCCAACGAGCTACCTGAACCTCAATCTCCCACTCCAGCTGTTTGAGAACCAGCCACCACCTCCTCCCTTTACCTCCCCAGAGGCAGAACTGACTGATTCGCCCAGTTAGACCTGGGCTCTGCTTCAGGTCCCTCTGCTTTTTCAGCCTTCTAACCCAGTGTGGGCAGGGCAGATGGAGTCCTCTTGACTGGTAGTTAACAATTAGCTAATTCCACCCAGGAAAAATATACCACCTGACACAGAGAGCTTGTGAACAACAGCAAACCCCAACAGTCCACAAGGAGGTCTACCTTACCATTTCTGATGGGTGTCTGTGCAGCTCTGGTACTCCCAAGCATCCCCAGGGTGAACAGCTGTGCATATGAGACAAAAAACTCAGCAACAACGCTCCCAAACTCTGCACAGGGGGAACATTATAAACATTTTGAGCTGCCTGCCAGTGGCTTTGAACTTGGCTGTTAGCTGAAGGTAGGAGATCTTTACAACTATTGACTAAGGAATTGCCTCTACCATTGCTCTTGAAGAAGGTGGCTTCTCTTGAGCTTTTGTGTTTTTGCTTTTCCTGCTTGTTTCCCCCATGAGCTTGCTATTAAATTAAATCGAGCGTCTTGTACAGTCCCATACTTCTGTCACAGAGAATAACTGTAAGTGATTAAAGTATTGTTTCTGCTATACCTCTGCAAGACCACACCAAGAAATCATTTCCTCAGAGGAAAGAGAAACAGAGACACAGAGAGAACTGTGTCAGTGACACAGCTGAAGTCTCTGCTGATACAAACCACAGCAGCTCCACTGACACGAGTGGGAATGGAGCAATTTGTGCTGGCCGAGAGAGCCTGGCTCTAAATTGTGCTTGGTGTGGTGCAGCTCCTCTGAGCAAGAAGACGAGAAGACAACAGAAACACACAGCAAATGTCCCAGACATCGGATTTTGTGGTTCTCCAGAAAAGCCTTTTTGCAGCATTTGTTTACTTTATGGGATCCGCTGCCCTGAACCCCATGTATTCCCTTGATGTGCTTTCCTGTCCCAGAGGGCATCCAATTAACCAGCAGAGAAATCAGAGTGACAATTAACTTATTTTAATTTCCTGACTCACTGTCATACCTCCCATCATCTTGTTTTTCCTCATCCCTGCTTGTTTACCCCAGCCCCAACCCCTCTTCTATTCAGAAACCAAAGAAAAAGCAGGAACAAATATAACCGCCACCAAAAGACCAGGGTCAACTGGAAACCTGCACTGCAATAACACAGCTGCCTGGTCTTAATCTCCCCAACTTTGTCTTCTCACCCTCCAGCACAGTCTCTGCTCAAGCTGTCAGTAAGCCAAATCCCAGCAAGCAAAAATGAGTTGACCCTTGAACTCATTTTTTTAAGTCAGGGTGCCCTTGCATCCTTTAAGTCCTCAAGCAGCCTTGCACAAAAGCCACCTCCCAGGTGGGAGTTTGTCTCCAAAGACCACGCTCCAGGTCTCTGCTAGCAACCACAGCTATAGCTGCCTGAACCACGTCCCCAGTGGAGCTAGCTCTATTACCATCCCTGCTTTTCTCTCTCTCCATTCCTTCTGCCTCTTGCTGCTGGTAAAACCAAGGTTTCAATTTTTCAAGTGCAAAGATTGGCTTGAAGACTCAGTCTCTTTTTTTCTGGGAGTTTTTTGACACACAGTCCCTCCAAAGGTGCGGAAAAGCACTCTGGGTCATCAAGGTGAAATCACGGGCATCATTCAAGCCCATCCTGGCCAGTTCTGTGATAACTTGTCACTTGAATGCACAGACAAAAGCCATTGCTCAAGCTAGCGGTTTGAAGTTGCTTCCAGCCACACAAAATGTGAGATGTGGGCTTCAGGCCCCATAATGCTATTTTCATTTTCCTCCTCCTCCAAGAAAATAAACCAAGTGTTTATTTCCTGAATGCTCTGCTCTGAGAAAGGCCAAAACTTTCCTCTGGGAGCCAGGTGACTGGAAAGGGAAGGCAGAGGCAAATATTTGCCGAATTTGTCAATGAGCTCTTATTCCATTTTTCTTATTAATATTTATTTAGACATAATGTGAGGAAAACCTGCTCAGACCACAGCAATGTGGGAGATTCCACTGTTATTCTCCTCATGCCAGCTAGTGGTGGGGAGGGAGGAGAGAAGGAAAAACAGCGACAAAGAGAGTGTGTCAGGGAGTTCACAAGCAATTTAGAAAAAGTCACAGACTTTCATCTTGACTTCGCAGAAGACGGGATGCCTTGAGAAAGTCAATGTATCTATGGACCATGTGATGGATCGAGGAGGTTGAATAGCTTGGCCTTCCTTGCTGATATTCAAGGCACAGGTGTAGCTTTGAAAGAGAAACTTATCTCATTATAGAGCCCTCTTTTTTTTTTTTTTTCTTTTAAAGGAAGGAATCATTAATGACGTGGAGACAAGGAGAATAAATTGCAACCCCAGGTTTAGTAAATTCTGTGAGACAAACCTCATGTATTTCTTCAATGAGACAGTTCATTCCCTAGACAAGAGAAGCGTGGTACAATCCAATTTATCTGGGTATCAAGAGGCACTAGCCATGACACAACATGGGTAATTATTAGGTAAGCTTGAAAAGATGGGAATTAGCAGAAGAATTATACAGCAAGTAAGGAACTAAGTAATGAACAGATGAAAACAGGCTGTGCTGAGAAGAGAGTGATGGGAACTGAGTTATAACTAGCAGAGTTCCTCAATGATCAGGCTTGTAATCAATCTTATTTCTCGCTGGAAATACAGCAATGATTTTAGCACCGATGAAGTGGAATGCATTATTAGTGCACAGGAGATCAGAGGACAGTCAAAAGAAATTAAAAGATCTTGAGGGCTATAGTAATACAAGTGGAATGAATTTTAATATTTTAAAATGAAAATTAACTTTAAGATGGACATTAAAATAGTTCTTTTGTTAGCAGGAACCTCTACAGATAGAAACAAAGGAGGAGGAGAAATGTCTGGATGCAGCGGCTGGTCACAGCACAACCACATGTTGCCACTGGGTGAGGGCTGGAGAAACAGAAAGGAAAATTTTGGATCAGCTTAGAAAGGGTCTTCCAGTTGAAATAGAGAAGAATCAAATCCTTTGATAGCAAAAGGCTGAATGCGGGGGCCCACCACCTGCCTTGCTGTCACAGAACAGATCATCACAGAAAGTCTCCAGTCCAACCTCTCCAAGGTGAGGCCAACTGCAAAGCCAGGGCATGGTTGCTCAGGGCTTTATCCAGTTGAATTTTGAAAATCTCCAGGGACTCCTCCAAGAGCCACATAGCTGGTGTATAAATAATCACTGCTTGGTAGCAGAAATCCCACTGGACTGTGGTGTCCAGGAGGAAAGACCAGGATGCATTTCTGCAGGGCTTCAAAGCCCCAGCGTGCTGGCTCCCCAAACTGGTCAGGAGGTACACGCTGCGAGCGTGTCCCCTGTTGCCCTCCACTGGATAGAAGGAGAATGTCACACTGCTGTGTCATGTCTGGGGACAGCACATCCTAGAAGCATCTCCTCTTTCAGCTGGGGTAATAGTCTGTGCTCTGGGAATAGAGCAGCTGAACTCTAGCTCTGTTTTTGTTCTGACTGTGTTTCATGTAGCAACAGCTGGGGGACATAGGTTTGCTCAAACCGCAGCCAGACGATTGGAAATAAAAATGATATTCATATATTAATTAACATCTGGTTACTTGCCTAATTACATGATACAATGTGCATGAGTTTTTTGTTCCCTTCATATTTTATGCATTGAATGAAAACTAAACAAATGTTGCAAAAGCAACAGTGCAAAAGCAAAAAACCAAACACTACCCAAGTTTGTACTTATAACACTTACTGACACATTAGTCTAATTAACATGTAAAGAAGGACATGACTAAACCATGACGACGAAGACGGTGGTGACACAGAACTGGAATTAACATCCAGCCTGACCCAACCTGGCCATTTTTCATTAAACTGGGCCTCCCTTTACACATATTCTTTTTAAAAAAATGTAATAATTTGTTAAACTGAGCAGTTCAGGGCCTGATTTAGCCAATTATTACTTACCCACTTTCAAAAGCTACTTTTAATGAAAACCGGCCCTAAAAACTTCAGCCGGACTGTAAAGCACCATCCCAGAGGAAATGAGCTGATGTCACCCTGCCTGCACAACACATCTGACAGTGTCTGGTGTTTTCTGCCACACTTTGAGGATGGAAATAAAAAAGAATGAGGGAGAAGGAAAGCCAGATTAATTAAGAAAAGTCATCACTCAGGTTGTCTGGCGGTAACACATTACCCTGTGCGTGTGGCCGTGCCCACACGGCTGGCAGGGGCAGGGGACGGGATGCCTCGTGGCCACCAGAGAGGTGACGGGGACAGTGTGCATCTGCGCGAGCACGCGCGTGGGCAGGGAAAAGAAAAGCTGCAGGCTTGGCTTGGCACCTGGTTCCAGGTTATGTTTGGGTTTCGTTCAGAAAGGGGCATTGAGAGGGGAGGCAAAGGTGAGAGCAGAGCCCCTCTTCCTGCCCCACCACAGGCGACCTGGGGGAAATAAATGCCCAACGCATGCTGCCCCTGAGAAATCCAAACAGGCTCTTACATGATTACACACTTCCTCAAAAAGGCTGCAGGCTTCATTAAAAACACAACAGCAAGAACAAAAAAAACCAGCGCTAGGCTCGCAAACTCCTTTCTGAACCCAACAGCAAACCAACTCTTACTAGGAGTCTTGGGGCTGGCAGAGGTGGAAGGCCACAGGGTTTTGGGAAGCAGCTTGCGCAGAAGTGGGGCTCCCTGGCATTTGCCCCTCAGCTCTGTTTGATGCTGATGTCATGGTGGGAACATAAAGCAACTGCTCACCTTTTGGGTAGACTGATGCCCATGCAGGAAGCCTCTCGCCAGCACAGCAGATACGTACGGGTACAGCCGGGGTAGGAGCACACATCTTGGATGAGAGCTCTGAAGGGTTAATACCACCAGCTAGCAGCTGGTGCCGCCCTCAGTTTGCTAAGAGGGACCAGAGGCAGGAGAGGATTCCTTTCCTCATTCAAGTTACCCATCCTTTGTGCAAACCATCCCAACCACATGAACCCTGCCCTGATGGCAGCAAGGTGTGACCCAGCTCCCCCCGCTCATCTCACTGCAGCATCTCTATGAAGGTGACTGGGCAGGGTCCCACCATGAACAGTGATTTTACGGTTAGCATGCAGACTCCCATAACCCAATATAGCTGTTTCTATCTCTTACTGCATCTCTGCCTGATGCCAGACCTGTGCTCAGCTACCTGAGAAGAGGACGCCCATGAAAACACCCCCCCCCCAAGCAGAGCAGGTAGCACGGCCTCAGCAGCACGCTGGCCCAGCACTTTCCGTATGTTCAGCTCCTACAACACTGCCAAACTTTAACTGTTTGGGTTGAAATTTTCCACACTGGGTATCTGCCTCAGGCTGAATTTTTTTTGGAAAGTTTCAGATAAAACAAGTCCAGCCAATTCCAACAAGGCAGCTTGGGAAAAAATACCGTTTTCCTCATGTTAAAAAAAAAAAAAGTCAAAAAACCAAAACCAACTTACAACTTCTGTTGTGAAGCCCCAGTGTTCAGAGCAGGGACTTGGCATTTGGCAGACAGGGTGGTCTATTGCATTAACGACACGGCTTTGTCGTTAGAAATTTCATTCAAATTGGCAGTACTGCAAGGCCATCAGTACTCAGTTTGCACACACTCCACAGAGAGGTCCTTTGGCTTCTCCAGAGTTCCCCAAGGTGCTCCAGCCCCTGCACTGGACCACACCATGTACACATCCCTCCCGAAGGGTGGGTGAGCATGCCCCAGCCAAAAGGCAGCCCATAGCTTCGTCACTACTTCTTCAAGGACTGAAAAACTTTGCTGAACATTTCCCAACTGCCTGGTGCCTGCTGCAGCCGCAGGGGAGAGGCAATTCATGCATTAAGCACTAATGCAATGGTAATGCAGAAAGGGCACAGGGCCATGCAGGGGCTGCAAATGATGCTGTGTTGGGAGTTGAAGAGTGCTTGCAGAGGCAAGACCACCCCAGGTGAATGCACAGAGAGATCTCACTGCACAGAGAAATGCCTGAATGAAAGGGCTTCACCCATCTCCTGCTGAAACAGACTGGGAAACATCAGTGACTTCTATGGGGCAGGATTCAGCTCTTATAAAGGACAAACAGATAGAAGAAAAAAATAAAATCCAGTAACAGAGCAATATAGAAGTGTCTTGCAAATTATGACTTATTCTGCATGAACAGGCCTCACTGGGGTTTCTCTTGTATTAATTTTTGTAATTGCAAGTGGTAACAATAATCACATGCTGCCATTTGCTCAGCAGGTAACCCCACTGGTGTGGTGTGCAAGCAGAAAGCAGGGCAGCTCTTAGGCTGCAAAATAAATTGCATTGGCTGGGATTTACCTCCCTTTAGTCCTCTCCAAACCAGGCACCTAGTTAGGCTCTTCCTTTTGTCAACAGAAAGGTAGGGTATCTCCTGATGGTGATTCCTCACACCTGGACAATGTTAATGAAGACACTGAAGAGGGATTTCCCATGGAGGAAACCTGTGCACCTCCATTGATCACTGCGGGGGCCTGGCCATGTGGGTTAGGCAGATGACGTTAATGAGGATGTGCCCAGGGCTAAGGATACAGCTAAACTGTCACGGAAACCAGTCTCTTAGTCACTCTTCTACCATATGCACTGTCAAGGAAGCACAACTGAAATGTGGACGCAGGCTGAGCTTCAGGAAGGAGGACCGCGAGACGCCATTCCACAGGTCCACATTTCCATCCATGTAGTCTCAACTACTCTGATAAAAATCACAGCCAACACAACCCACCAGCAGAGCTGCGTGGACATTGGTACATAGCAGCTTGTACCCACAGGCTGAGCCCATCACCCTGGCCAGTGGGCACCAACCAGCTGGAAAGCCCAGGCAACTAGCAATGCTCAAGCCAACCCTTATCTCCAGGGCTGCATGCTTCAACTCTACCTTCCCAAAATGGGAGTAACAATAGTTTCCTGCCCCAGAGATGGTTAGTGAGATAAAAATGCACAAGACATTATAAAATACTGATGGAATAACATCTCAGATACAGGAAAACGTTAGACCTTCATCTGCTAGAGTATCCCACTTCCCTCACTCAAATTCATAGAATCATAGAATCATTTAGGTTGGAAAAGACCTTTAAGATCATCAATTCCAACCGTTAGCCTAGCACTGCCAAGTCCACCACTTAACCATGTCCCTAAGCACCACATCTACATGTCTTTTAAATACCCCCAGGGATGGTGACTCCACCAACTCTCTGCGCAGCCTGGTCCAGTGCTTGACAACCCTTTCGGTGAAGAAATTCTTCCTAATAGCCAACCTAAACCTCCCCTGGCAGAACTTGAGGCCTTTCCTCTTGTCCTGTCGCTTGTTATTTGGGAGAAGAGACCAACACCCACCTCACTACAACCTCCTTTCAGGTAGTTGTAAAGAGTGACAAGGTCTCCCCTCAGCCTCCTTTTCTCCAGGCTAAACAATCCCAGTTCCCTCAGCTACTCCTCATAAAACTTGTGCTCTAGACCCTTCACCAGCTTCATTGCCCTTCTTTGGACATGCTCCAGCACCTCAGTGTCTGTCTTGTAGTGAGGGGCCCAAAACTGGACACAGTATTCATGGTGCAGCCTCACCAGTGCCAAGTACAGGGGAACAATCACCTCCCTGCTCCTGCTGGCCACGCTATTCCTCATACAAGCCAGGATGCTGTTGGCCTTCTTGGCCACCTGGGCACACTGCTGGCTCACATTCAGCCGGATGTCAACCAACACCCCCAGATCCTTTTCTGCCAGGCAGCTTTCCAGCCACTCTTCCCCAAGCCTGTAGCGTTGCATGGGGTTGTTGTGACCGAAGTGCAGGACCCAGCACTTGGCCTTGTTAAACCTCATACAATTGGCTTTGGCCCATCGATCCAGCCTGTCCAGGTCCCTCTGCAGGGCCATCCTACCCTCCAGCAGATCGACACTCCTGCCCAACTTGGTGTCGTCTGCAAATTTACTGAGGGTGCACTCGATCCCCTCGTTCAGGTCATTCATAAAGATATTAAACATAACTGCCACCACTACTGAGCCCTGGGGAACACCACTTGTGACCAGCCGCCAACTAGATTTAACTCCATTCATCAAAACTCTTAACACCATTCTTAACACAACTCTTAACACATCTAGCACTGAGTGAGGCTTACATCTCACTCCTTAAATTGGATCAGGACACTTGGTAGGTAAGAACTTGTCCTGTATCTCTCACTGCTCCATGGTTCAACAGATGACTCCAGTCTCAGGACTACTACCCCCGATCCTTCACCAGCATTGGGAAATGTGCCAGGAGGAACAAACAGAAAGAAATCCAGAGGAGACGACTGTCATGTGAAAATCCGGTGTGAATGGTGCAACTGGTTGCATGTCAGGGGGCTTGGGAAGGGGTGGTGGGAGCTGGCAGGGTGGGCAGTTGCTCAAAGGAAACCACAGAGGACTGACCAAGCACTTGAAAGATTCCACGCATACCTCCCAGATATGCCAGTGTGGTTACAAAATCCCTGCTCGGCACTTGGGGTGGTGGCTTGTGCTTGGGAAAAAAAAGGGGGGGGAAAGAAGAAGAGAAAAGGAAAAAACAAAAACCCAAACAACCTTTCATGGGACACACAGAGGGCTGCAAGTCCTTTGCTTTAACGAGACGCTGCAGGCATCGCTGCCTCGGAATTTGGGCTATGCTTGTGGTCCACGAGGCGACTCGCTGAAGCCTTTGGTCACATTAAGCAACATTACATGATAAAGCTGCAGCACTTTCAGGCTGAAGGAGAAGGAAAACAAAACAGATGATTCTGGATGGAAAGGCATTGCTGTAAACCTGGGAGGGAGAAGAACATTCTTTCTGATACTTTTTTTGGCTGGTTGTGTCCTCCCCTCCCGCCTCCCACCTCTCTCTCCCTTTTCCCCCTCCTCCTCTTGGAGAATTGGTGACAGCAAGTTTTCTTACTAATATTTCCATATTAAATAGAAAGGAAGAGTGTGAAAGGCCATGCAGAGCGGTGGCAGCTAGACAGTGGAATCTGCAACTGAAGGGTGGAGTTGGAGCACTGGAGAGGTGCCGGTTATTTATAGGGTATGAGAGAACACAAAAAATGTCTGGCCCCTTTAAGGCCCCTTAATCCAAACAACCAATGGAAAGAAAAAAAAAAAAGGGAAAAAAAGGGAAAAAAAAAAAGGAAAAAAAGGGAAGGGAAAAAAAATGAGGGGAAAAGGCATCTCTGCACCACACTGCAAAGTGTGAAGGAAGACTGGGCAATGGCCTGGCATGGCCCTGCCCCATCCCTCCAGCCAGACCTGCACCCCACGGCCCCATCACGCTTGGGCAGTGGGACCAGCATCGGGGTGAGGAGCCCTGCGCTCCCCAGGCAGCCCCGAGAAACAGCTGCCTCGAGGGTGGGACGTGGCAGCTGTTTAAACCATGATACAGCAGCGTTGGACGGGAAGTGGAGATGAACGGCACATTCAAGAGAAATCAAAAGGGAGAAGCTGAAAGTGTCGGGAATATGGGCTGGAAATTCCCTTTCTTAGGTCAGCATTCATGGAGCAACCAGGGATCTTTGTACTCTGATCCGAGAAGAAAAGTCCGTGAGATGCAGCCGTTCACTGTCCTCACTCATTTGGGGATACATGAACTGGAGGGTCATCGTTAAGGCTTTTCATGGCTGGGTATTTCAGCGCAGATGTGGATGCTCTGGGAAGGCTGCTGGGTTATTCGGCTGTAGGCCTGGAAGACCATCACTTCCAGACCTTTCCTAGGATTTCTGATAGATTTTAGCCCAGCCGAGTAGTGTCTTTCCTCTGTAAGATGTCCTTCCTGAAGAAGAGTGAGAGGCACCATGGTGCAAAGAGGGGCCACGCAAACCACAGCAGTTTTGTGCTCGAAGTAAAACTCCTTTTTCCTTCTTTACAAAAGAAATGCATAAGGTTATGCCTATCTTTCCTAAGCAGACATAAGGGAATTGTGAAGGGGTCCTGGAGGACATTCAGCACTTGAGTGATTTAGTGTACAACAAAGTGGATAAGTCATCAACTTCGATGAATATACACCTGGAACCAGGGAAACTGAACACAGATAATTCTGTGGATAGAAAGGGGTCAGTAAAGAGATTCAAGAGCTTGAGCGGATGACAGTGACACTAAATCCTCAGGTCTTTTCACAAGCCCTGCTCTTATTGCCTAGGATCCTGTTGAACCCGTGAGCCTTCATTAATAGGTTTCATTCTCCTCTGCCAGTATCAAATAAAAAAATGTCAGATCTCATATAGGAACCACTAACAACATAAAAATAAGATTTATATGGAAAGATGAAGTTCAAAAGAACAGTTACAAAACCCAGAAAGGTTTTGTTTGTACCCAAGCACACACAGAATCAAAGTCAAAACACTGCTGCTCAGGATTAGGATCACCATTGCCTGTGACCTTCTCCCACCATCACTCAGATTTTGAATGCTGGACACTGGCTACAAATTAATTTGCTGAAACTGAGGAAAATGCTTCCCTGATGTGTAAATAAGAAAAGCCTAAATATGCATTAGGTAATCCCAAACTTCATTTGACCACTTCTAGTTCACGCAAACCACATGCTAATACTCCCTCTAGCTCTCCTTTCATCTCAGGCAGGAGCTCCAGAGCTCTAGATCTGCTCCCTACCTTCCAATGTCACGAGAAGGACAACAGCATTATAATGTCAAAATCCTTAACTGCCAGTTGGTGATGCTGGTTTAGTTTTTCTGGTGACCACAGAAATGCATAAAGCATCGCAGATCTGGAAAAAATGGAGGCATGGAGAGGTGAAAAGACTTGGCCACGGTGGGGAGAGGCAAGTCCTCAAGAAGTGTAAATCATTACAGCTCTTCTTATGTCAGCACCCCAGGGACGCTGGACCGGCATCAAGCGGAGCAGTGAGGAAGAGGAGGGCTGAGCCTCTTCCTGCTTGTCACAACGCGATTCCAGGAAACTCGGACCTCGGCTCTCCTCCTGCTCTGGACTTCAGCCACCGGCTCATCCTGCTCAGAGAATCTGTCAGCACACCTCAACCCTCAAAAACTGGGGCTTGAGCCAAGGCCCTCAAAAGGGAGCAAAGGAAGGATGGGAGACAAGAGTCCAAAAGCGTCTTTCCGCCCTAAAGGTGAGCCCTTTGGAACAGGCTCGAGTCCCATTCACTCCGCCTGGGGATGGCCTGCCAGTGGCTGTTTGATATGTGGAGTGAATGAAAACATTACCCCCACGCGATGATGTTCCAGCACCTTTCAGCACCAACTTGTCTTTTCCTTTATCTTTTTTTGTTTTAAACACAGACTCTCGGGAAAGCAACTTAGCAGACCAAGCTGCAAAGCAGAGACAGAATAGAATTGTCTTTTTTTTTGGCTTCCAATACAAGAATGCAAAGCATTGTCTCTCTGGGAGGAGAATTAAGTATGGGCAAGTGTTTTGGCAAGAGAGCCACAGAGCAGAATGGAAGGCGAGGATGAGGTGGGGGAAGAGGAGGGGAGGGAGAGCTGGGGGTCAGATGGATGGTTTGGTCTTTTATAAATCTTGGATGGGGAAGAGGCACACAGATGGCTTTGTGTTTTAAAATGATTCTAATAAATCAACTCCATAAACCTAATCAAAATGCCCTTGTCTCTCTTTTTCCCCCTCTTCCATGGATCACAGCTGAGCAACGAGGCTGGAGTGTGCGTCTGGCGAGGGAATGGCAACTACTCGAGACAAAACCAGACTGCACCGCAAGGGCGAGGGGACGCGTGCGAGCGAGCGTGCAAACCTGCGTGCATGTGTGACCACAGCTGGACGTGGGAGCCATCACAAACACTCGCTATGTCAGTCTGCGGGTGAACAAATGACACAAGCAGGGGAAAGACAAGCAAGGGGGGGGCTTTGCAGCATACAATGGGCAGGTAATTTTCAGGATAAGGGTGGGCACGTCCCTGCAGGAGCCTGGACCATTTCTAAGCAGGAACGTGCCCACATATGCAGGAAGAGGGTCCGAGTGAGAGAGTGAGCCTGTAGCTATCTGCAAAGAGAGGAGCTATCCTGATGGCAGGGGAAGGACTGGGAAAAGGCAGGGTCTCGTCTCTCCCAGGCGGGAGCAGACGTGCCGGGGAGGAAAGCTACGTCCCCATTCCAGTGCTCGGTCTTGGCTGTGAGGAAGGTGCAGCCTCTCCTCCTCCAGCAAGAGCCACTGGGCCTGGACCACGGGGGGAGCAGAGGCTCTCACTGTCCGGGTTTTCCATTTGGAGCTCCACGTGGCACGAAATCCCATCGGCTTCCTTGCCAGAGGGAGCCAGGTGGAGAGAACAATAAAAAGCAGAAGGCGCGGGGCGGGGCGGGATGGTCCAGAGCGGATACAGAGGATGGAATTAATCAGCTGTCCGGGAGGAATATTAGAGCTCTTCGGCTTAGTCGTCAACGCCTTCTCCTCCTTCCCAAAGACAGACACAATGAGAGACCAAGGAACATTTCCTATTGTTACAGGGGATTTGTCCACAAGGTCCAGCCCCATGTGGAAGTCATTACCGGCTGGGAGTGGTAGGTATCTCACACAGAACATGCAGCTAGATGGGATGGGGGAGGGCAACAGGGAAAAAGTTGAGAGACCAGAGATGATGTGTCCCTGTCTAATTGATTTAGGCATCTCGAGGGAGACTGTCACCATAGCAGCCCGGCTCCAAGTCCAGGGATCGCTATGGGCTGAGGTACGAAGTGTTTTGCTTAATATCACTCCTTGGACGGAGCCAAAGCCCTGAGTGCTCCTGTGAGAAGCCATCAAGGGTAGCTCAGCGCCAACAGGAATGGATCATGAATTTCACTGCTGCTACTGAATGGGGAAGGGAGGGACAGTTACGTCAAGGTTTTCTTTTCCCTGTCTCCGGCCCTCCCTAGACAGAAAACTGAAGAGTGGCTGCAGCAACAGCTGTACGAAGCACGAGGTGAAGAGCTGACCACTGCCCACCTGCAAGTCCTCCCGCTCCAGCAGAACTTGGCCTTCAGGATCATCCATGGAAGAACATAATTATCCGTGGGTGAGAGCCCAGGACTGAGTGATCAGAGAGAGTCAACACCTCTGGGCTCCCAGGGGAAGGTAGATCCTTTTAGACACGTCACATCTAAGCTCAGTCATTTCATGCTAAATCATACTTAAGTCAGCAGCATCTCCAGAAGTGGTGATGTCAATGTCCCCAGGACAGCTGGAGGAAAGGGGCACCTCAGAAATCCATAGGAAATCAACACCCCTACTCATCTGCTGCCACTTCTCGGTCTCCCTGCTCCTAACCTGTTGGGTACTGAATAGGATTGAGCTCAATAGATGTGGCTGTAGGTAAAACACAGTCCGGTGTATGACAAATTTGCCCTCCTAAGGCCCCCCAAGTTCACTCATGACTTCCCCAGCAGCGAAGGAGCAGATAGAAAAAAAAGTCAGTCATGTGGACTGGGGTAAAAAATAATCATATGAAGCCTGTTTGGGCCATTTGGTCTGACAGAAACCACATAATATATTGCAAAGTGAAGTGAGAGTGCTGAGGTCCAGGGGAACAAGCGCTAGTCAACAGGCAGCTCGATGTTACCTGGCCAGCAGAGCTGTTATGGAAAGTGGGCCCAGAGGACACCTCACCTTTTGGGCTACATGCTAAATGCCACCTGTCACTGTTGGCGTCTTTAATGCAGAAACATTTCTCCCAGGGATCTTAAGTCACACTGAATGAGCAGCCTTCAGGAGCCCAGGAAGAGGAGGTACCACTTTTACCTGGATGACATTGGAGCAGTCACACAGCTCCTTTAAAGGCTTGCCTCTTTTGAATCAGGCTCTCAAAAAACACTCAACATATAAATACACAAATGGGGAGCGATACCAACACTGAAGGTTGTCCAACCAAACCCTAACCGGTTGTCTTCCACCTAGCAGGGTTTCTCTTTCACACAGTTGACTTCTGTCAAGTTTCTACCACTGGTCAGGGTTATGGCTTGGACAGAGCTGATCTGCAGGCTGCACCTGGGTAGGAAGAGGTGTCCATCTCCAGAAGATGCAAAACCCAGTCTCATGCAATTGCCTTCAGAAAACTCTAACATCTAAGGGGAAAGGATCTGAGAGAGAAAGCAGGGCAGGCACATAGTCAAGGGGACAAGCAGTGTCTTCTCAGGTTTTCAGAAGCTCCAAGAATGTCAGCCACATCCACCATGCTTGCAGATGGGCACACACAACTGTCTCAGACCACACGTCCCGTAAGAGCACCAGGGAAGCAGGAGACCACTGTGGCGGGGGGCAGACCAGGAGAAACAAGGACTCTCAGCCACCCTCATGTGTTGTAGGACATCCAGGACAACTGCCCCCCAAAAGCCTCTTTTGCACCAGAGATTAAGCAGATTTCTCCAACCTTTTGCCCTTGCTGCCTGGCCCTCCTGCTCCCAGCCCAACCCCACCACACCATATTCCTTGCCTGCATCGAGTTTGGTGCACATAGAAGCCCTCACAAAACCAAGCATGGAGCTACAATGCTGTGCTACTCTTTTTTTAAAAGTAAAACAAAACAAAATAAAAATACTTGTTATACTTCCATGGAAATTATCACCGAGAAGCCCAGGATGCTCAGCTTACTTATTACCAAGGAATTTCTTCTCAATTGAGCAGGATGTCCCTCCCCACAGGACAGCATTCAGTTGGGTACTTTTACCAGCATGAACACTGCAGCTTTTTCTTGTAAATGGTGTGAATATTCTCCTTTATTTATGTCCTACAAGAACTCATTTTTACCAGCATTTATGCATCATAACATATAGCCCTGATCCTGCAAAATCTCGACATGGGCACAGCTTTGTGTATGCCTGAGATCTCCCTGGTTTCAAATGAGCTATTCATTGGCAGCTTGCTGAAGAGGTTGAAGCTGTACTTATGTTTTATATATGTGGAAAAATTATTACGTAGCAATAGGGTTCAAACAGGAGTCCCCAGATTCATCAGATGTTTGACTCACTTGGTACAGGCAGTCTAAAATGGAAACAGGGGATGGGAAACATAATAAAATGTAATAAAAATGTCTTTAAACATATCAGGTTATTGAAAAAAAAAATCTCTTTTTGTAAGTTCTCTAACTTTTGAAATCATGAACATGTATTCTCACAAAGTTAGACTTAAAAGTAGCTTGTATTTAAAATTGTATTGTTCCAATTATACCTACAAAATACACACAACATATACATGTATAAAATACATTATAACACTATAAAATATATATTTACATTATTTAAATTAAATTTAAAATTAAAATCATACTGAAACTAAATGTATTTGTTTGCCATATGTCTTTAGAGGACATGCTATCCTCATTTTATAATACCGAAGAATAGAAAAATAAAAGCTAGGTATAGAACTCAATGTAGCTCTTTTCTCTCTCTCTTTTTTTTTTTTTTTTCTCTCTTTTTAAACATCAGCTGAATTTTTAGGCCCACTGTGGTACTGAAGATGATATGAATATGGTATGGACTTGTTCTGTCCAGAGGGGGGAAGCGGATCACCCCCTCCACCCAGCCAGGCAAACGGCAGTGATGCCACGCAGGCTCATCAGGACGAAGCAACCCAGCGCTGCCTCGTTGGCGTTGGCATCTTCTCCTACGACAGCAAAGAGGCAACAGCCATCACGGGGAAGGGCAGACACTGAGTCTCCATCACCACCAGCCCACGATGTGGTGGCCTCCCAGGGCTCCTCTTCGCACAAACGCTGCTCAAGGCAGCACATTCGCAGCACCACTTCTCTCCCACCTCCCCTCCCGCGCACTCCCCCCACACACCGAGCTTTCCTTCTCCTTGCCTCTCTCTCTTTCACTCTCCCACCACAGCTGGTTAAAATTACGCTGGAATTTTGTTTTTCTGTCAAGTGAATTTGGACCTGGTAAATCCCTCCCAGCCATTCCAGTGGCCTCCCAACGAACATTGAGGCTGCATGTAATACACATGATTTAAGAAAGGTGCTGCTGGAGCTATTTCCGAGCACGTTCACGATACAGGGTTCAGGGCAGCCAAGAGGGGCTCCTGTGGCTTGCAAACACCCAGGGAAGGACGGCAGGGTTTCCACATGAGGAATGGGTGGGGGAAGGAGGAGAGGTCCGAAGGCATGTCATGTCAGCTGGAGCAGCTCACCTTGCAAGGACAATGCAAAAAAAACCCAAAACAAAAACATCCCGGGCTTGGAGAAATCCCAGCCCTTTTGTCTTGAGACCACAGGAGCAAACATGAAAACTCTCTGGTGAGCCAAGCCAACAGGGAGCTGTGGTACAGAAGGAGAAGGACATGTTCTTGGCTGACCTGGGGAAGCTAAGGGCTTGCAAAAACATGTAATAATAAATTGAGGCTACAAGCGTGCACCTGCACACATGTGCTTGTGCCCAGCTCAGTGCAGGGGGCTCCCGGTTTGTGCCTGGAGGCCACCACCTCTCAGTGGTGTTTGACCCACCTCTGCCTTGAGCTGGCAGAGCACAGTGCAGCGAAGCTCCATGTGTGTGGGGCAGTGGCTGGTGGAACCTGGCCAGGGGACATGCCCAGGCCTGAGAGCCTCCGCCGCTCACCTCTGCTGCTTCCCCGGGGAATGCACAGGGTCCCAAAACTGGTGTCCCCCCACCAGCAAAAGGCTTGGGCCACCTCCAATGAACTACAGGATCTCCCAAGAGACCAGGCTGCGGTTATGAGCAGGACTAGTTAGGAATATTAAGTCAAAACCAGTTGTCCACCAAAAAAGTCCTTCTGGGTAAAAATAACAGTTTTAGAAATAGGCGTACAGGTCAAAGAAATTTTGGGTCGAGGGAAACAAAGTGAGGCAATCCCTTTGATAGCATTGAAACTGCCCCATTAGAACATTTTTGGAATGGAACAATGCAATTTTAGCTTTCAAAGTGACTTTTTTAAAGACAATCACTGATGGTTAAAAATATTAAGTTTTTAAAAGGTCAGGAAGAGAAAAAAAGTTTCGCTTTCACACAACAAAGCCTCTAAATTAACCCTAAGTGGGTTTTATGAGGGGGCAGGGAGGGGAGGTAGGGGACTGTAAAGGGGCGATTTTGTTTAATGGAGTATTTCAAATTATTATAGGAGGGAAAGAAGGGGAACTGTTCCCTTTTGTTATAATTAAATACATGCATATTGTGTATATATCTATACACGTATATATGCATACACACCTCTTTTCCCTTCAGACCGAATATCCAGGCCCTCTCCGGGTTTAATTAATATCTGTTTGTGCTGGGCATGCAGACACAACCCCTGCCCTGGACAATTCCGGATCCCAAAAGAGCAAACCAAAGGATGAATTAGCATCTAAGGGGCAAAGCAACAGCTTAAACTCCCACAATGGGTCAGCGGCAAATCTGCAACCAGAATCCAAGGAGCTCTGGGTATCACTCACTGCATTATGGACTTGGCCAAGTACCTGAAGGAAAAGCTATTTATAAGGTGATGACTGAACAGTCAAAGAGCCGTCTACATGGGCTGGGTTGGATGTGAGCATGAAAGAGAGGAGAGAGATTGTGTGTGCACGCACGCATGCCCATAGGCATGTCTATGCCCACCTCCTGGATGGGTCTAGCAACCAGCACTGAAATTACTCAGAAGAGGTGTAAATAAAGGAAATAAAATCAAAGACAGAATCTTGGTACTAGTCTGTATTTCTCCCCACCCCCACCCCAAACACAGCAACAAAAATGGTAAATCAACTTTAAGGCATTTTTTTTTCCTCTTAGTCTAGTGCAAGCTTCAGATGATATCAGAAGTTTTTATATATAATCTAGATTCACAGCTTTTTTGTTTTTCAGTTAAATGCTGTGTTATGAAAGAAAAGGAAGTCATGTTTTGGTCTTAAACAGAAAGCACGCACACAGAAAGTGATTTAGATATTAATTTTGCAAACGTGATGCCTGCATTTTTATATGTATATAAATATATATATACACACAGAGCAAAGATATAGAACTAAACCCTGTGCTTCTACATCAAGTTTATATACTATATGTACATGTACTTATAAAGAATCCACTTACTGACTTTTTTTGGTGTTTGAAAACATGCCAGTAAAAAGCCAAAATGTCAGTAAACACAGTGGATGTCGTCACTGTTTTCCCTTTTCAGGTTGGTTTCCCTGGTGTACAAAGGTCAGCTCCAGCTCCAGTATAAATTATTACTGCCTATTTGACTCATAATAACATATCCAAATAATAACCAACACATGCTGGATGCTTTATGGATGAATAATTCCTATCCCAAAGAACTGGCAATTTAAACAGTTTAGATGTAGCAAAACTGGGAGAAAAGTCTCATTGCCCAGGCTGTGTGGCAAGGGGCAGAATAAATCCCGTGCCCAAGGCAGCACAGAAAGTTTCCTGGACTGAACTGCCACAGCCAGCGCCTCTGCACCCACCCCTTGCTGGACCCAAGGCAGGAGAAGCATGCAGGGAAGGCTCATGATGGTCAAACCTCTGCTAAAACCCAGCAAACCTTTGGATATTTCAACTCAGTGCAGAGCTGTCATGCTTTGAGATGGCCAAATGCATGTAGAGGAGTGACATGAGCTCAGATGGATGGGATGCTGCCTGCCCTTCGCAGGACACGGTTGGGCTTTCACCCATCCCTGCCTTGCAGGACCTGTTCTGGTTGAACACGTGGCCGAGACCCCACCAGCCTCCGTGACGCCCCGCAGCTCTTTCACACGTGATGAGCACAAGCACAAACCCAGACCATTCCTACGAGCCCATCCTCAGCCTTTACTGGCTCCGTCCCTGACATGTAAATAATGACATACCATTTCCACAGCTTTCCAGCCTATTACGCTGCTCTTTGGACCCTGCCTCCCATCAGAACAGCAAACCTGTGGCCCTGCATGACCCTCCTGGCGCAGCCAAAGCAAACCAACGTGCTATATTTGTTTTTCAAGCCCGGGCCAGGAACGATTCCCGTAAGGCTCAGCCTGGCTTAATGGAGCTGTGTCTGTGCTGTGCTTCTAAGCCTACATTTGGCTACAGGGCCGGAGCTGCTTTTTTGCCTGGCTTGTGTAGGAGGCAGCACTGTTTGCCGAAGGTAACTCCAGAGTGAGAAGAAGCAGCAGAAAGCAATGATGGGGTGGGGGAGGCAAGGAGGAAAGAAAAAAAGGGAGATGAGGGAAAACAAGGAGGAGGGGCAGCTGGGGGGTGCTCCCAACCTTCCCAAAGTATCACGGCTGTTCAGAGACAAACTTAGCTGGACAGCAGGTTTCCAGCGAGGAGCGCAGCAAGAGGACAGCCGGGGCTGCAGCCCAGTGTGAGTTGTCGCCGGGACCTCCTTGCCACGCCTGTGTCACGCCGCCGCACTCACCCCCTCCAGCCTCTTGCTCAACCACTGCAGCAGCTGGGATGTTTTCCTTGGAGGAGGCAGCTGCTGCAGTTGTTTGGGGGCATGCTGTGCCGGCGGCTGGGGGTGCCATGGAGAGCGGTTTGGTGCCGGGGTCCAGTGCCGTGACTGACAGCCCCGTTACTTCACGTCTCTGCATCACGACAGCCCTCGGCTCCCTTGCACGAATGGGGCTGCCCCCAGACCTGCCACCAGCTGCCGGGCTGCTGCCGTAGCAAAGCACGGTGCAGCACATGCCACAGCTGTTGCAGGGCTTTGCTGTGTTTTGCTGTTGGCCCTTTCCCCACAGGTCACACTCTTGGGCCATGGCTACCTGACCTTCTCCCAAAGGAACATCCTCAGGAGTACACATAGCGTGAAAGATCCAGAAATCACTTCTGGGTCCTTCGTCATGCACACGGGTAACACACGCCTACCCCCAGCCAGTCACTTATTTCAATCACTCCAAAGAGTGCTGAAAGAAATCTTGCCTTAAGATAGACAGATGAAATCCTGAGCTTTTTTTGTCACAATATAGCCTCTGTGTCCTATGAAGCCTCTTTCCACCCTGTACCTGTACCTGCTTTATCGCAGGGGTATTTGGTCTGCAGTGCAAAGAGAGTCCTGGATACTACCAGAGACCCACATGCAAAGACCTGCATACAGACCCTCCCAATATCAGAGCACAGAAGGATTTTTTTTTTTTTCCCAGAAGATTCTTTTTCCCAGCAGGATTTCCCCACTGCCAGCACTCAGCAGAGGAACAAGCAGGTTTGTCAAACCAATGACATTTGCAGCCAGTTGAGTGCATCGTTGTAGGCTGCACTTAGGAGGCAATAAGATACTAACTAGAGTTTCATAGCAAGTCGTGCTAATTGCATCAGTGAGGTGCAATTGTCCCCCTACACCGGTGTCTGTGCTGACAGCCGGGCACTTCGCCCTGCAGCCTGGTGCACGAGGAGCCCTGCACACCAGAGCAGAGCAAAGGAGTTACACTGAGCTCAGCACACAAAACCTGAGTGGTGCAACTGCTGCCGGACAGGAAAAGCTTTGGGGAGGATGAGGAAAGCATGGCTGTTGGACCCAGATCTACTTAGTGCTGAAACGTGTCCAGAGCAAAGCCAGAGAAAGAAGGAGGGAGATTGACTCTGCAAAGCTTGGCTTAAGAGCCAGAGCAGAAGCTGAGCTCGCTCATTTTGGATGTATTCGTACCGGGAAAACATTCAACTCCTTAGGAAGGGAATGGCTGTGAAGTTTGGACTCAGAACTAAATTTCTATTGAGTTTGTACTGTTTGAATTTCAGGGTATTTTTGGACTTGTAAACACTGCTGTCCCTGTCCTCTGAGGAAGTGCCCATTGGTGCTCGCAGGGCAGCCGTATCCTCTGCACCCACACTGCAGCCCACGTGAAATGTGGCTCCTTTGACACACAGGAGAAAGAGAGGGTCTTTGCCTCCAGGACACGGCAGCGTAATCAAATGCCATCACCCCGCAGCCAGCAGTACTCTGCATTCTCCCAATAAGCAACCTCTGAGCCCAGCAAACCTCATTGAGGCCATCTATAATGAGGATGAGACACATCGTCCTCTGAACGTCCTCAAAACCAGCAAGAAGCTACCCAGAAAACCATCAAAGAAACATGTCCAAGAGGCCTGGGTGCACCCCAGCCTCCCACGCTGAGGAAGGAGGGGAGGTGAGCAACCCGAGGACATCTCTTGACCACAGTGCTGAGGGCTGGTGAAGTCCTGCTCGCCCCCGTCACGCAGGCACAGCGGGCAGAACTTTGAAGAGCAGCTCTGGTGCTCAAGGCTAATGGGATCCTGCATCCCTGGGCAGCATGGGCTGGGGGGGAAGAGGCAGCTGAAGTTTTAATGGTAAATTTAAAATGTTTTTACTAAAACAGAGCCTCCACCCAGAGGGAACTGAACAACTCAGCTGTGCAGAAGGAGCCCTCCTCCTCCAGGGAGCACGTTTCAGGCCAGCCCGGGCACATGGGAACACAAGTCACCATTTGTGCCAGGGTGGCAATTAAGGAGCATTGAGTCAAATTCCTGACCACGGCCACAGCCGCCCATGGGCTGTGGCTCCGGGGGAGCCACGGTGCCCACAGCAGCCCTGTGAGCAGCATCTCAGAAATATCACCTCTGGCCGAGAGCTCCCCCGGAGCCCCCACCAGTGCCCAGCCAGCATGTGGGCATCTCCCGTGGCCTCGCCATAAACACAGGACATCGGGCTCCAGCCGAGATGTTCTGGCATCTTTCCCCAGCGTGGCGTTCAGCAAGCTAAAATTATGTCCCTGCTACCCGCACCCTTGCCAGTCCTGCTACAGGGACAGGGCACGGCTGCAGGAGGGAGGCGAGGGGCTGCAGGGCACGGCTTGGGCCCAACGTGGGAGATGCCCCCCTTGCTCTGAAAGCCCGGCGGGGCAGGAGCACAGGCAGAGCTGCAACTCCACCTCGGCACTGCCCGTTCCCGCCTACCTGCCTTGGGGAGGGAGGGAGGAGGCGATGGCCCCCCATGCCCCTTGGGACCTGCCGGATGGTCAGAGGCAGCCGATGCCGCACCGCTGCCCAGCGGGCACCACGCCGTCCTGCCTGCAAGGTGAGGCACAGGCAAGGCAAAGGCAAGGCAGGGCGTGCACGGCGAATGGCAGGGCTGGGGTTGCCTGAGTGCAGAGCGACCCAGACGGGGCCCCCTCGGCTTCCCGGCCAAGGCAGGACGGAGCAGCCCAGCTGCTCGGGCTTGGCTTCTCCTTGCATGGCAGCTGGGGGGGAGAGCCAAGCGCAGGGAGAGACGGGGAGCGTGTGCGTGCATGGGGGGCTGCAAACGCCCTCCCCTCCCGCCTTCCCTCGACTAGGGGGAAAAAAAAAATAAGGAATTAGTAATTAGAAGGTGAAATCAGGACATAAAAGAAGCAGAAAATCGTCTCAAAGGGTGCTTTTTCTTTTTAAAGGTTTCACCAAGATTTTTGCTTTTCCCCAGGGTGTCCTTTGCAAATCAGGCCTCACTGCAAAGGCTATTGGATATGAGTCTGACGTCAGCAGGGAAAAGGTCCCCAGACTCTCATTAGAAAGGGGAAGAAAAAAAAAAACCCTATCCTTTTTTTTTTTTTCCCCTGACCAATTTAACCTTTTCAGAACAATAAACAAGCTGGTTACAGGATGAAACCAAACAAGCAAAAGGGCTGTGGGCTCTGCTTCCCAGGGATGAGGGAAGGTGTGTGGTGGGCAAATGCCAAGGGCTTGAGCTGGCCCCCGTGTTCCCCATCCTGCCTGGCTCAGCACCATGGGGCTTACCACCGAGGGGCCTCTGGGCAGCAGCACCATGCCCATGCACGGGGTTGTTTTTCACCCCTTGCTAGTCTGGAAACTGAAGCTTATTTCACTACCTGAGCCAGTGCATTGGCATCAAGAAGGGTCCTGCAATGGTGTGGGATACAGGGGGGGCTGCCTTGGATGGGGAGCAGGAGCACCCAGCGGTAGCCAAAGGCAGCAGTGAGTTTTGCTTTTGGCTCTGCTGCCAACACAGCACATGGTGCTATGCAAACCAGTGAGCAGGGTGAAATGCTGCTCTGCTTTTCCCCAGCACCCATTCCCCAAACGTGCAGTGCCAATCCAGTTTACTGTAACCTTGTCTTGCTGAAGGGGGGAGACAGGTGAAATGCCACTGCAGGGGGTCCCCAGCAGTTCCCCAAACACCCCTTGCAGACCTCCCACCCATTTTGGAGGATGCTTGGATGTCAAGTTTCACACAATCCTTGCACACAGGTGCCATATAGTGTATGGTTACCAGCAGCCATACATGCTGGAAAGGGAGCAGCTTCTCATTGCAAAAGCAAGACATGAGTGTTTAGAGCCCTTGGTTGCCATTTTGGGCAACAACAGAGGTATGAAAGAGGCCCTAAGGGGCCAGGCTCGATCAAGAAGGTACCCAGCCATAAAGATTGTGCCCAAGTCTCTGGAAAATAAGAAATTCAACTTTTAAGATGGGGAAGGGTCACACCTAAAGGAAACGGGCTTTTCCGAATTATAAAAATGAGGCTTGTCAGCGTGCAGCACATGGGTCAGTGCTGATGGAACCTGGCCTGCAATACATGGGATGGGCAGTAACCCAAAGGGAACATCTGCTCACTGTATGGTATTTTGGGCCCGGTTTTCCCAGCCTGGGGTGGGCAGGTCTCGGTGAGCAGATCTGGCAGGGCTGCTCATGAGAACTGGGCCGCTGCCGTCCTGCAGGAAGCAGAGGACAAATTGCTCCAAGGAGGGAAAAAGACAGTGTGAATGGCAGATCCATCTGACGGAGGAAGGAAGACCAAAGGGCTGGGCGGCTTCTCCAGCCTCCCTGCTCCATCGGCTGCCCAGGCAGGACCCTGCCACTCCTCACCCCCCAGGCGGGCTTGCTCTCCTGGGGGATGCCACATGGCTCCCCTCTCCTCTTTCTGGGTGCCCTTCTGCCCCGAGCAGCCCCTTTCGCTTGGTCCTGTACCATTTCCCATGCTGTCTATGCAATGAGAAGATAACTTCCCACCTGACATGGTGGGACCCTGCTTTAAACCCTGCCCTGCACATCCGAAAGCCACAGCACATCCATCCCATACGCTCTCCCACCCCACACATCCTCGGCCCTCATCGCACTATAGGGATGCACAGCGCTTCTCCCTGCTCTGGATGCCAGAACTGCACCGGCGCTAGATACCAGTTGCCCCTTGCTCAGCTGCACTGGCAAGTGAGAGGACGAGAGGTTTGGCCAGATCTCCACCCAGCCATGTCCCTCCAGGGTGGAGAGGGAGGAAGCAAAGAGGCCGCTCGCTCCCGGCCGCCTGGCCCCCGAGCTTGGCTTGCCTGCGCTGGGGCGTGTGTGAAAACAGGGCTCTTCCCTCTCGTTTTTCCTTTCCATTTTGCACTTAGCCGTCCAGGGCGGCGAATGCGGAGCGTGTCAGCCCAGAAAGCTGGGATTGCTTTCTCATCGCTCCCCCATCATTAGCACCGTCACATCCGTCCTGTGGCGCTGCCACCCACGCTCAGGCTGAAGCCTCAGCCCTTCCCTGAGGTTTGACGGGGGTGCGCTGGCCTGGATGAGCTTATGGATGGACTGCAGGGACCTTTCTGGGACAGACAGATGATAAACCCTTTGCAACATGGCTAACATCTCTACAGGTCATGTCCTGGACATATTCTCAGCTGCCACTGAACGCAGGGGGAAGCAGAGCTCATCAGCAGCGGATAGGGAAAGCAATGTTATTATTTTTGGGATTAGGATGCAATCTCTTCCAATTGCCTTCTGCCCCTGCCGTAGTCCCTCCTGGGCCAGCCACAACTCAGAACTTCCTGAAACTCCGTGGGTTTGTCAAGGGCATCAAAAGGTGCTGAATCTTGTCAAAGGAGAGGGGATAGAAAACAATGGGGGGGTTCCCAGCTCCTATTGCTCACCCGATCCCCAGCCTGCACCTTTACAGACATTCATCTCAGCTTCCCCTCAGCTCAGTTCTCCCCTTTCACTTCCCTGCCCCGGCTAAGCCCCTAGCCCAGCAAGGCCAGCCCAACTCAGACATCACCTTGATTTTACCCCGACAAGGCTCACGGGGGGATGCCCACCCGCCAGCACCAAAAGCGGCTTTGTGCTGCACAGGATAATCCTGGGGGCGTGGTGATAAAGATCTCCTCATCCCCATGGAAATCGAGCCATGTTCCTCACATACCTCTGCTAATTCAATTTTACACTGTGTGAATAGATCTGCCAAACCTTTATTATTCTTTCTTGTTGAGATGTTCGCAGCAGAGGGGTATGGTGAGCAGAGGGGAAGGTGGGGGGCACAAGGGTGGGGTGGCCTCGCTCCTGCCTCTCCTGAGCCTGATCTCTGCAATAAATAGTCATGCTCGGTGCTCTTCAGGCATGTTTTAGTTACTCTCCTTTCAAAACATGGGGCTGAGGATGGAGGCAAAGAGAGGTCTGAGGCAAATATGTAATTGCTTAGAAACACCTGGGGCCGGAGGCAGTGGATTTTGGATTTAGGTGAGTGTAAGGGAGAAAAACACCCAGAGAGCATCCTCTGCAGTTCTGCTAATGTAGCTTAGCCTGGCCTGGACCACAGGTTGTCCCACTCTTTGTCCCCACTCCTGAGATGCCCCAGTCGGGACTCCCAGCCCTCTCCCCGCCCCCACAACCGTTACCCCATGCCTGGGTCTAAGCCCTCTCCACACCAGGACCTCCCCCTGCACACCTCAGTCTTGCCCTGCACTGCCCGCAGCCTTGATAGCAGTCATCCAGGGTCACGCATCAGCATCATCACACCTGGTCACCCCAGCCCCCTGCAATCCAAGCCAGGGCAGTGGGGACGCTCAGGGCTTTGGCACACACCGCTTCTGTGAGTGCTAGTTCTGTGGCAGGGACCTGGATCAGTGGGCAATGCCCAGCAGCAATAAAAATGCTGCAAAAAGTCCTTATGAAGTTCTATAGCTACTTGCTATTTGCAATAGCATCTGCAGCTAGATCACTCTGTAAAACCCTGATCGATCATGTAACATCTTACACAACACAGGGATCAGTTGCAATTGCAATGCATGGGTGCAAGAAGACCAAACAGATGCCCCTAAAGAGGGGTCGTCTTTTAAAGTCCATACATGAGAAGACCCACTCAGAGGATACACACAGGGAAACTTCCAGCTCAGAGTCCCTCAGTCTGCAAGGAGATTTCCTGGATGGGCAAATATTTGCACAAACAAATGAGTTTTCACAGGAGACTTGGTCTTCTGGAGACCTAGGTCTGGTCCAGCACCCACAGCTGACACTGGAAAGCAGACAGAAGGCAGCCTGTTGAGCCATTGGAATTGGAGATCTACGCATCCAATTGCAGCTTTCCTCCTCACTCAGGGCAAGCCCCTCAGATGTGGTCTCCTGCACGTGGTGCAGGATGCACAAGGCGGCAGGTCATTGTCTAGAACAAAGATCAAGCACTCAGTTTCCAAAGGGAATCTGATTTTTAGGCCTTTCTCTCAGAAATTTATCCCAAATGGAACATGGATTAATGAGTTCTGTTGGTGACCGAATGCAACTGTTCAACTGGACTTGGAAAAAATGTGAACCAAGACACCCAAATTACAAGGCACTTTGACAAAGCTACTAATGAGGGTGTGCAAATCTCCTCAAGTTCCCAGTCATCAGAGATGAGAGGCAGGAGGGGGATGAAATTTGGAAACTAACAAGTAAATATAGTTATTAGATAGAAACACACAGGAAAGATGGAATTCAGTATCGTTTGCAAGATTTAAAAAAAAATTATATGAAAAATCTGGTAAGTTCTAACATGCACAGAAAGACTAAACTTGAGGGCATTTTAAATTTAATTATTTTACATATTATTAAAGCTTTGATGTATTTCATACCTTCAAATGGCAGGACCTATAGTAAGTAGTTGTAATATCTCCAGCTTATCATGGCTACTTGAAATGCAAATTAACAACGTGTTCAAGTCTGATTTAACTTTCACATTCAATAACTCAGGCTTTTTTCCTTCTCTCTGCCCTTTTTTTCTAATTTTGTTGCGAGATTACGCACTAGTTTTCTTTTATACCTTAAATTACTCTTACGCATTCTCTACAGTAGTTCCACACTGAAGCTATTTGTTTGGGATTAGTTATACTTACCTAACTCAAGGGGTGCTGTGAGGATTACTGGGAGTTTGCAAAGGGCTCTGATAGTGGAAAGCACTATCTAAATGCTAAGTATTATGAAGTCAGATGAGCTATTTACTGACCCCGATTGGTAATATCCCCCCCCCCTCCAAATTGGACGCAGAAATTGAAAGAGCAGAATCCTTTTTTTGGAGAGACAAATAGTGACAGAAGGCCAAGCCAAGGTCCACAAATAAAAGAAATCCTAAAACATCACTTAAGGTCAAAAAAGGGCTGGGTTTATTCCTGGTATGAATAAGCACCGAGCAAGTGGCAGGACCCCAAGCACGGGCAGGGAGGCTGCAGGGGTGCAGGAGGCAAAAGCACACCTTGCAGGATCTCCCTTCCAGCCTTTCACAGTGATTCTCCATCATCCATTACACAAACCAAATACCCAAACAGCTCGTCTGGCCACAACTTGCAGCCTGGCTCTTAAACAGAGAGATAGACCAAGCTCCTCTTCTTTACAAAGATGAGTTTTACTGATGCACCATGACCTTTTTCTGGGCAATGGTATTCGATCATTTCATCTTGCAGTAGCACCTCGAGGTCCCAAGAGAGATCAGGGTCTTGTTGAGAGAGATTTTATACACATACATGCGAGCAGACAACTCCAGCTTCAGGGAGTTGGACTCAATGATCCTTATAGGTCCCTTCCAACTCAATATATTCTATGATTCTATGAAATACTATCACCATCATAGTCCCATATTGGCTCTGTACAGACACAGATGGCAAACCCCCCCCAAATCAACCCATGTCTTCAACAAATTCACCATGACCGTCTTTATTGAGGTGGGAGGGTTAATGGGAGCATGGCATCTTCCCTTCCCCAGTGCAGACACTGCACCCTGCACCTAGAGCTGAATCCCTCCCAGACATGGCCAGGAGAATCCAGACGGAGATGGAGGACTGAGGGAGAGGGGTGTGGGCATGAGGAGAAAACTGGCTGGCTGTACACATGGCAGGTTTTTGGGCAACCTTTGAGAAGAGCTTTGAGCGAACAGGATGAGGGGATGGGGACAGTGCAAGGATCCTTGTTTAGAAGCCTGTTATATAGGTGATAAAAATCTAAAGTGCTGGGAAGAAACCCAGAGATATTCAAGAGGTCAACAGCAAAGGGAAAAAGTGAGGGACCAACACGTTAGGGTTGAATACAGGCTCTGGGGTGGGATTCTTCCCCCAGAAAAGAGCCAGTACAAAGCCCCAAGCCCTCCCATTCCCAGGTCCTCAGTTCCTGGCATGGGCAGAGAGGGAACAGGCACCCGAACTCTGCCAGTGAGATCCTCCCTGGAGAGACACATGCCAGGATAGCCCCGCATCACAGGGCTGACAAGGAGGATAAAGACAGACTGTTTGGTTTGTTACTTCATTTTCCTACAGTGATTTTTCCCATTGTGCCAGCAATTGGTCATCAAGTTGAATTAAGGGGTCAGGAATGACCAATGTTTTGCAGTTGATGTGGCTGTGGCAATTTTGGTATTGGTTTGCTTGCCAGTGTGAACAAAGAGCCTGAACTGCCTCATCGAGGAAGCATTGAGATCAATTGAAGATCATTTTCTAATACGGGCCATAGACAATTATTTTCCAATAATTGAAGATTATTTTCCAATAAGGGCCAATAAGGTCTTCAGACCTGGCTCAAGACTCTGGCTGCTCTCTGCCAGATGCTTTGGCCAGCTGGCAGAAAGCAGCAGCATGTTTTGCAACCCAGCTACCTGCAGGGCTTGTGCTCAGTGCCAAAACCAGAGTGGAGAAACACGGACCAAGAAAGCCATGGCAAAAGGTTGTCATCTGCTCTGGGGACGAGCCGCTTCACAAAAACTGGACAAATGCTGCAGTTGTGTTACACAACCTCCCAAGCAAAAGGTCTTTTCCAACCTAAACGATTCTATGATTCTATGGCAAAGACAAGCTGGAGGAGAAACTGCCTGCAGTCAAATGTAACTGCACAGGGAAGCAAAAAGCAATGCCCCAAGTGTATTTTGCACTATCACCCACAGAAGGCTTGCAGGCTCCTGGCTGGAGCTATTCATGCTTGGCAGTGCAGCGGGGGATCCCAGAGAAGATGCAAGGCTGCCACTGTGCATGTGGGATGAGGTGGGGGGAGCTCACTGCGAGGGACACGGGTGCGGGAAAAGAATCTCAGAAGTGGAAACTTGTGCAGAAAGAAAACAGGACAACAAGCTTGGCAGGAGGTGATGGGGATATGCAGGAGGACGGATCAGAGGAAGGTTGCGTGGGCAGCCGGAGGGGCTATGATACTGCATGAGGAGACGGGCAAAACGGGCAGACATCTCGCACCTCTCAAATGAGCCATCGGACCACGAGGAGGGCAGGGGGATGGTGACTGGGATTAGCTGGTGACTAACAGAGGACTGTGTGTCCAAAAGCTGGTCCTTTTTCCCCCGTTTCCTTCTCCAAGTATATCAGTTGGCCTAACAAGAGGTATTACCTCCCCTAACAAACCACATCTCACTAAGTATTTCTCCAAAGTGTAATTCAGCAGGAAAAAGAGAGCACAAGCACCAAGAATGCACCCTCAAACGCAGCCTCCAGCCCATGGCTGGACACTGCCACCCAGACGGGAAACCCTCGTCCACAACCGGCGGAAAGAGAGGAGACAGCATCCTCCAGCCCACACACTCCACCCACCAGGGACCAACTTGTCTATATTGTTCTTTTCCCCAGCCAAAACTATTCCATGAATTTGACCTTAACTTTTGTAATAGTTTGGGGGTGACGAACATGGCATTCTTGACGTAGCTAATGTTTGTGAAAGAAACAAATGCAAAAAGAAATAAATAAGCAAACACCCAGCCGCAGACAGCGTTCGGTTTCGCTGTGGTTGACATTTACAGCCTACAGTAGCTGTGGTGACGATGACAAACAGGGGTGGCCAGCGGTGCTGCCAGGGCCAGCGAGAGGCTGGGTGGGCACCCACCCTGCAGGCACCCCTCCCAGCCCGCAGCATTGCTGCAAACTCTAACAGGCTCTTTTCTGGAACAGGCACCTTGGCTCTCTGGGTCATCACAGTGGTGGGACGTGCTTGCCTACAAATTCTTCTGGAAAGGCATGGGGTTAATTTGTGGGGGTAATGGCTCGGTTCAGCCTTTAATTCCCTCTGGCAGAGCTGATGTCCTGTTTGCCTGGCCTGCCTGACCTCCTACCCAACCTCGGGCAGGTCCCTCCACCCCCCTCCATCTGCTCAGACCATGGGCAAGGAGCTGCCCCAACACACACCATGCTTGGTGCAATGGGGCTGTCACCCCAGCAGGGACCATCAGCCCCACAACACTGGGTGGAGGGCTTTTGGGTGGTGCCCTCTTAATTATTCATGAATCAAGATAAGCTTCCTAATTGGGAAAAGAAAAACTCTTGCTGGAGATCAGCTGCTCAAGATGCGTTTTGCTGATTGCTCATAAGAGCAGAGAGAAGGGGTATGCTCCTCACTTTCTCTGCAAGCTTTAAGAGCACGCAGAACAGCGTTTGAGAGATAATTTGGTGGTCACAGAGGACTGGGTTTTATTTCTGAATTGAAAACTGGCTATTAAACATCATTTAAAGAACAAAATAAAAATAAAACAGCAATTTCTTTTTTTATTCTCTTCCTACCATCATCATTAACCTTCTATCTGCATAATATCCCTCTGCCAAGGATCTTCAACTGAGTAATAAAATTTTAGTACTTAAACCTTATCAGTGCTCTGGAAGGGAGTATTCTTCTCATTTCAGAAACAGGGAAACCAAGGCACAAGGAACTGAAATGACCTGCTCAAAGTCACTCTGAAAATTATTAACCAAGCCAGGAATAGATTCCCCAAGTCCCAAACCCCAGGAGGCAGTGCGCCCACAGGTACGCTGCTCTTACAGGCCAATTAGCTTTTATGGAAACGTTTAAGGAAACATTTCCTTTCACAGACTCTGCGTGCTAATTTACTCCCAAGCTTTGTCATCCGTGAGCAAGAGTATCTTAGTTTTAGGCTGCCGTGGAGCAACTCAGTCCCTTCCCTTGCTTGAGACAAACACATTTTCAGCAAGTAAAGATCTGACAACACAGCGCACCCCACTACACACTGGTTAAAAAAGGGCTGGAAGAGGTTTTTGTGTGGGTCCCTGCCTACTAGTTAAGTCTGATTGCAGGGACTTCGTCAAAGAAGAGGACTTTGCACAGAGACTCAACCATGGGGACCGCCGGGGCTCTGGGTGCAGAGGCACGCTTTGCTTTCCAGCACGCTGCTCTGTTTAGGTCTGCTCAGCTTGGTGGGGCAGAGCTGATTTTTCACCTAAATCCTCAATGTCACTAGCTAGCTCCTGCCTTTGCAGGACCCAGCAGAGAAAGGCAGGCAGAGGCAGAAGAGAGAAGGGCAGAAAGGATGGGAGCGAGCGAGCACGGCGCAGGAGAAAAGCAGACCCTTGTTTGCTTTCCATCTCTATCCGCTGAGAAACGGTTAATAGGTTGCAAGGTTTCCACCCTTCCAGGACGGAGCCTTTTCCTCCCCTTTCGAGTGCCCCCTGCCTTCCTCCTCCAGCGACTGGGAAGCTGTGACTGCTCTACACCGCTGACACCTCGGCTGCTCTGGAAACCCATGAACTGTTTGAGAAAGGTCAGCTGGCAGCCGCTGCATCCCTTCTCCTGCCTTCCCAGCCCGGACGGCCTCGGGCAGTGCAGGAGCCCCCTCTGTAGGCAAAGACCCACATTTACCAGCATCCCCTGCTTCTTGACATGCTCTTTCGGCAACACCCCCTCTTTGTGCACCCCAACCCAAACCCCCTCCGTGTGGCTGGAGGGAGAGCGGGACTGCGGGGCTCCGTACCAGCTGGGGATCGGGTCTCTGCTCCGCCGCTCGTTAATAGCTGGCCCCGTTACACACCCACATGAACCGAGGCTGGACATCCAGCGGGACAGCAGATTTGCCATCAAAACAGCCAACGTCTTGCCAGCTTGCTATTGGCAAAATAAAACAAGCACGTCTCTGTACGGCTCTAGGCTTCAGTATGTATCCTAGGTCCAGAGCTGCCCTCCCTCCCACCTCTCCAAAGCAGTCACCTACTTTTCTCTGGTCTTTTGCCAAACCCGAGGTCCCCAGTGCTGCATGAGCACTTTCCCAGCCCGAGTTACGGGGGCTTTGGTGCACTCCCTTGTGGTACAACAAAAGGAAACCATCCACCCCCGACGCTCCTTCTCCATCCTCTCTCCTGCACCTCCTCACCCCAGCACTACACATCATCCAGGTGAGACCCTCCAGCATTGCCACAGCTCCCCGTACAACAGCCTTAAACCCAGCCCTGGTTCAAAATGAGCCCATTTGGTCCATTAGATGTGCTGCAAAATCCCTCCCCAGGCACTTGCTGGGGCCAGCAGTGAATTAAGGGCAGATGAACACCAGACGGGAAGTAGCTGAGGCAAAATTCCTGCCTGGATGCAAACAAGCTCTGTCCTTCCCAAAAGAGGAGTCTTTCTGGGGGTGGGAGGTTAGCAGCTGAGTCAAGGGCTTCTGGCAGTTGTTATCAGCCACTACTCCTTCGAAACTGTTTGACCACAGCTTTTAAGAAAATGTGTCAGTTCGCCTGCGTTTACTGCTCTGTCCTCACCAGTTACAGTGCCTCCTCCTTGGAGATGCTCAGCCTGTGTTCACTGCATCCTTTTTTGATACAGCCAGCCCTTCCACACCCCTCCTGCTCAGCCACACACCCAGCGTATTTGCCAGCAGCCTCATAAGGATTTGCTAACCTAGAGCATGAGCCCCCTGTTTTGGATGGTCTCTAGTTGGGAGAAACATGCTCTTACCCACTCCTAGACCCCTTTGTACGAAGCCCCGAGATGTGCTATCGCTCACGCAGACATGTGCCCCATGAAAAATGGGGGGCACAGGCAAAATTAGAAAGGAAGATGATGAAGATCTAAAGCCAATTTGTAGGCACCCTGAAATAACTTGATTTCTCTAGTGTCCCGGGAGCACTTCTGTTCGAGACGTAACATTACTCATTTTCATTTGGAGAAGTTTCACCATGTAACAAAAATATCGCAGGCTCAGTAATGAGGCAAGAAATCGTGCTTACGTAGCTGAGCAAGTAACATCACTCAACTTTGCTGTCATTGTAGCGGAAGAAAAATGATTGGCGAATAAATTAATCCTAATAAATGTAGGATTCTGATCAGGCATACATAACCAGCAGTGTGTCTGCAGGATGAGCAATTGATGAAGTCATTGCTTCAAAGGTGCCTTGATGCAATTAGTCACTTGTAAAACATGCAGCAGAGGAGAAAATCCCGATCCTTTTGTTAAGGAGCAAGAAAATGCTCCATGTGCCGGAGTGATTTATGGGTTACAGTGCAGCAAAATCAGAGCACGCGGCAATTAGGGTCGTTCTCTCAGAGATGAAAGGCCGGGGGGAGATGAGTGAAAGGATGGACAGGATGCAGAAGGGCCAGATGAAGGCAAAACACCAACGCCATATTTCTGTGCTGTTGGTTTTTAACAGGGATTATTTCCCTTTTGCACAAATCATTGCGGGGGGAAAGTGGGCTTCACATGTAAAACTGGTGCCACTGAAGATGAATCAAGTCATTAATCACCAGCATGAGTATCTGTAATTAGAGCTGCCGGGAGTCACAGGAGCAAGAGTCAAAGGCTCTAACAGGATTATGGACCGATCTGGATTGTTTTATGGCTAGTATTAGCAGATAAAGGGAATCTATCACGTGCTTGAGGAGGTCGGCTGATGAGCATGGGGGGCAGGGAGGAAGGCATTTCCCATCCCTAACCCCACTGCCCAGCTTCGGTGTCCACTGCACCGTCTGCCCACCGCCATACACGCAGAGAGGAGTGCAGAGGTTCACCCCAGCATCCAGTAACCCAGGGGGAGAGGACCCTCCCCACAGGCACCGCAGCACCCCGGCTGCAGGATCAGCCCACGGCTGAGAGCTGAAGGGAGCTGGCTGACCTGGCTGTGCTGAAGCAGGGTCGGTCCCGGTGCAGCTTGGTGTGTTCCCAACGAACGCGCCAGCTGTTTGCGGCTGGAGGACGCAGGCAGATGCCGAGCAGCTGACCCTCACGGTGCACAGCTGGGGTGAGCGAGGAGCGCCTGTCCAGCTACCCACCTCCTGCACTACCCCAGCCTTGCCTGGACGAACCAGGTAGCTTTCCTGTGCGCCCCCCACCCCATGACAGGCCATACCTCCAGCTCACATGCTCCCTTCTCCAGCCCCACTGCCAACAAGCCCCAGCATGCCTCTCTGCAGCTGCCCACTTTTGGGACAGGAGGGAGCAGGGAGGCTGGGAGCTGAGGCCAGGCAGAGCAGGCTCCAAAAGTCCTCCCAGCCCTCCGAGGGAGATGAACATGCAGCATCTCTCTAGGTCTAAGGGCCCCAGCGCCCAATTTTAAGCAGTTATTGCTGCTTCTCCAAGCTCATCCTTGAGGACTAGAAAAGGTCTGGGAGCTTTCAAAGAAAGCTCCTTAGCTTAAATAAGGAGACAATGGTCTCATGCCTTTGTCCTCAGAAAGCAGGGTGCTGAGATGGGGCTGCGTTGCCAGACACCATCACACGATCCTGGGGGTATCTGGCAGATGAAGCTCCATCAGCTGCAGGGCTGCAGGAGGACCTCCAGTGAAGTCAGGACACCGAGAGACAATAGTTCCCGTGGCCACTGCATGTTGTCCCCACAAGGTGTGGGACATCCCAGGACACCCAGATGGGATGGCCATCTCCCCATCCATGACAGCTGTGCACCAGGACAGGGCAGACCTGATGGCTTCTTTGATGCCTGGGGTTAGTTATCGCTCCTGCTTGCCTTGGTCCCTAGCAGCACAGGCACATTCACCTGGGTTTGACACTCTCCATCTACCAAGACAACACCAAGGTTTTCTAGAGGAACTGAAAACTGAGATTTGAAATAATCTGCAGCGAAGTGTGAACTTTTGAGGCTTGAGAGCAGCAAGCACAGTAAGTATTAACTGTACATGAATTTAGACCCCTTGCTCTTAACTGGCTCTTCTGGATGCACAATTTGTGGCTGTTACTGCTGAGTGCCTCAATTTCCCAGGCCACACAATGAAGTTGGTGAGATGTATTGATTTCCACAGATGACAGCACAGGATAAAGGAAAGCCAAGCATTATCTGTGATTGTGTACAAGCTCTCCTCTCACAGCACAGCCATGCTGCTAGCACCTGCGCTCCTGCCCTCAGTGTTCTCATGAGCATGTGAATGTGCCACAAAGGGAGAGATGGACAGCGGGGTCCCTCAGCCCTACCTCAGACTCCTGACTCCACAGTCACCCCGGGCAGGTGTTCAGGGCCAGCACCAGGGAAAAAAAAGAATGAGCCTCATTACAGCCAGCAAACTGACCTAGCTGCACAGGTCCATGGGTCTCTCTGGAGTTGAAATTCAGGTCTTCTCAGTGGGGATAATGCTCATATTGGTGAAGCCCAGTCCCAAGGACAGCCAAGCCAAGGATGGCAGAATGACTGTAGGAGCCTGGCTGCTATGTAGGAAGAGCCATTGCCATGCTCTGAGCTCCAGTGAGGTGTTTCCTATCCCAGTGTCACCCTATTTCATCAGGGTGAGTCATCAGTCCACCATGAAAAACCTCAGGACCTTGCTTCTGTAGTCGTGATCAGAAACTTCCTTTATTAAATTAATGACCATCCCCTATCTGTCATCTCACTGTTAATAAAAAGAAACAAGGGCTGGAAGGAGTGCTGCAGACCAGTGCCTGGAGCCAGGCTTGTATCAGAACTCATGTCCAGTAACGCTGCAGATCTGCTCCCAGACACAGCACGCAGGAATGGGAGGAGGTATTAACCCCCAACACCAAACAGGTCTCCAGCATGAACATGGTGGGTTTCCTTTCTCTAATACCCCTCAGTACAGCTCCGAAACACTCATTGGGCCACAGGGACAAGCTCATCTTACTGGCTCTGACTGGACCAACATGATGATATCCTTCCTCAAATATATCTCTCACATGGGACAGATGAAAGTGTGCATGTGCTTAAATGCTCACTGCTCTAAATGATCCCCTCCGGGATGCATCAACCCCTTCCCCAGGACTGGCAAGACATGGGCTAGCAAGGAAGAAGATCTTACTTGGTCCAAACAGCAGTTCAAAATATGAAGCTTCTTCTAGCCCAGGGATCCTGGAGACATGACGCCCATTTTAAAAAAGATGTTCTTCTCCTCTGCAAACAAGCCCCAGTGGCAGGTCAGCACCATCCACCCCTCCCTCTGGCAAAGGAGAGGTCATGGTCTTGTTCTCTGGAAGAGCAGGATTACAGGGGTGGAAAGAGTTCAGAGACAGTCGCTCCCAGCAAAGACGAAGTCAATCTGATGCTCAGATAAGACCGCTCCTTGACCCCACCACACAGGCCTGATCAGTGGGAACCCAGCAGGGGAATGCTGCAGAATATCCACGCTATCCCCCAAAACCCAAACTAGCCACAGCAGTATTTCCTATTATGTCTCCATAACCTAATCTGACCCCCTCTAGGGTCTCCAGATTAGTATCTGAGAAAGCTCACAAGTCCAATCACCCAATTACAGGGAGGAAAGGTTTATCCTATCTAAACAGCATGAAATGTAACATAGACCCAGCTGTCCCCTCCCTCCTAAGAGCCAGATCTCAATCCCTAGCAAGCTGAACAAACTGGGAAGGGGTCACGGGGGAGATGGGGAGGGTCTCTCCCTGCTCTTGTATCATATGAAACCTGCAGGAGGAGCAGCTATTTTAATTGGCAAATCCCCTGACTCAAGGTTTAATCCCTCTCCATTTTTGCTTAACTTCCTCACATCAAAGCAACATGGGGAACAGACAACGTGTCCCACCTTGAGCCGCTGCCCAACAAGAGGAGCCCTCATCGTCTTGCTGAACAGGGAGGCAGGGGACAATGGTCCTCAGGACACATAGCATACACTGTCCAGCTTGGGAGATGCAGGGACGAAGGGCTGGTTACCAGCATGTGCCATCTAACACAGATGCACCTGGAGAATGGTGTGGGTTAGAGCAGCCTTGATGCTGGCAGGGCAGAGCAGGCAATGGGCAGGATCACAGCCCAGAATGGCTGCAGCGTCCCCACAGTACCTCCTGCACTGGGGTTGAGAGGTTTCAAATAGGACAGAATAGGCTGTCCCAAGGCAGCCTTTGTGCCTCCTTGGATCCCTTTCCTATCCTTATTCCCTTCCAGAGAAGCATGGAGGGATGCTGTCTAACTTTTTGGATTGTATTTCAGCCACCTGACAAAGCTGAACGCATGGGAAACCTCAACAACAGCCAGAGGAGTGGAAAGCAGATTCCCCATCCCATTCAGGATCTCATCTTGGGCTTTGGCTAGAATGAGAGGAACATGCAAAATCTCCAGAAAGATCCTAACCTGGCCGGGAATCCCGGTCTGGGCATCACTCAGAGCCCATCCAAAGGGAAGACCCATGTTTTTTGCTCAGCAAACATGCCCGAGTTTCCTCCCAGAGCAGGGTTGTGTTGCATCCATGGATGCCTCACAGCCTAAATTTTCCAAGTAGCTCAGGACTGCATTCCCAAGTGCCAACTTTGCAAATGCAGACTGAGCTTCCTTCCAAATTCCAGCCACAATTTATTGATTAGAAAAGCCTGTCTAGTCAATAAAGGCTCCTATGAAAAGGTTCCACTGAACTGCACTCACATGCCATGATCTGTCTGACTGTGTTAGCAGCCTTCACTTTTGATGCTTTCTGACAAGATGGATTTGTGGCCTTGACTTTTCCAGATCAGGAGAAACTTAATCCTAGAGGATAAAATTACAGACCAGTAAAAAAACTCCGTGACTGGCCTCATTAACTGCCATTTAAGAAGTTCAGAGCCTTCTTAGCTAGAAGGGAGCATCTACAGCTGTCCTTCGCCTTGAGGGAGACGTAGCTCTGAACAGACAGCACAAAGCCCTTGGCAAACACTGTGCTCTTAAAGTGCACGATGTACTCCTGGCACCATCCAGGCTGCTCTGTCCTCTGCAGTCAGCGGGGAATGGGCAGACAGTCCCAGCTCTCCACCTATGAAGTGATTTGGGAGAAAGCAAAGATAATGGCCAGTTCTGTCCAAAAGGTGTCTGGGCAGATAAAAATAAAAAAAACCTGGAACAACCATATGGAAATGTGAATTAATGAAATATTTCAGCAACTGACTCAATCCTAATTGAGAGCTGAGAACTCTCCACCTTCCTTCTGCTTTCCAGGATACAAAAATGACACTGGTAGGTGGAAATAACTACAGCTGTCCCAGTGGGAGAGAAATCAGTGCTTCACAGCGAGTGCAATGGCCAAAATTAAGCTCTTGCTTGGTGCTGTTACACAACACATCCCAGGAAGCAGCTTCCAAAAACTTGACCTTCTCTTCAAAGGCTTCTTTTTGAATCATCTTTCCTTTTCCTAACAAGTGAAGTGGATTCAGCACTCAAGAATGGTACTCTGGGTGTTGAAAACATCTTTACCTGTGCACTAGTTACAGGAGAGGCAGCAGCAATGACAGCTTCCATGCAGCAGCCCTGCCCTGGTCAGGCTCCCTGCACACCGACATTCGCAGATGAGGCCCTGCAGCATTTCCATCCCCAGCACATAAGTGAGCTAGCCCTCACCGAGTGGTGGCTGTGATCAGCCAAACACCTGCCCACTGAGAAACCAGCTGAGATGCACCAGGCAGATCACCAAGGAATGAGCAGGCAGAGGCAGCCAAGCAGTGAGTATAAGACTGGCAATGGTGGGTCAGCAGCTCCTGACCACCATCAGGTCCTCCTCTACTTTTGGTGATGTTCAAGGACCTCTTTTGAACATGAGTCAAACACACAGATGCGCCCTGGAAGAGCTGCCTATCACTCCCTCACTCACGGCTGAGCGCTAACCTTCCTGACCACCAGCATCACTGTGCTGAGAGCAGCGGTCTGGTATCATAGACAGGGAGAGCAGAAGAACTGCTCTCCTGAAACCAATGGGGTTTGTGGTCTCTTTTCCAAGTCTCAGTTTGTGATCCACCAGTTGCAGAGGCTACATCCCCTGGGCCAACTTACAAATCAAAAATCATCTACAAAAATGGCACCTATATTAATATAGGTGCCATAGCACTCCCTATAGAGAGAGCTTTGCCTCCACAGGGCTTTACAGAGGTAGTCAATACCATCACCCACACTCAATATCATTAGCATCTTTAACAACAATGGTTTAAACACTCATGCTTTAACATCCTCCACACCTCATTGGCATGAATTAAAACTCTGGATGTTCATGTATTTACTCGACTCCTGGCTGGACCTCAAGCTCCTATAGCTTTCTAAGTGGAGTCAACTCCTACTGCTCTCTCTGGTGCCCAGCCCATTTGGAAGTCAGGACTCTAAAGATGATTTGAAGGCATGTAATAGGAGCGCAACCTGGTTGTATGGAGATTGCACTGACTCCGTACTGACAGGCACAGTATTTGTTCTGGCCAGATAGTTTCTTCTCTTATTCCAGCCTATCACTGGTTTTCACACGACAGTACCAGCACAGCTTGCACACAAGAGGGTGTACTGGAAGCGACGTTGCCATAGCTATATCTGTACAGCCCTGGCCACCCAGACATGTCAGAATTATGCCCTACAGAACAGAGTTAAGTTATAAATAAGATACTCTCAAGCCTTAATTCAGAGCACAACTTGCAAGTGTACAAAACACTAAGCCTTCTGATTTTTTTTACAGACACGTGTATTCAAAGACTCCTCTGCAGAACAGCATTGCTCCAGAGAAGCCTGTAACGCCAGCGCAGTGACGTGCACAGGTTTTATATAACCATACCCTCAACTTCTGTACATCATTCTGCCCAGTCTATTCACCAGACACCCTCCCCAGCTTACCTGCCAGCTCTTCTCCACACCACAGTCCTGTATATAGAGGGCCCTAGTATACCAGAGGACTCTGACCAAGCTGCCAGAATCTGCATTCTCCTGCTCTGAGGCCTACATGATCTCCAACAAGCTCATTCAGCAGGCTGTGTTTCTGTTCTCCTTTCTTCGAGGATTACAAGCTACCTCTTCTTATGAACGTGATCACTGCCCAGCCACAGAGACGCAGGAGCAGCCAGGATCCCTGGATGTCATGAGAAACAATAAAGCTTGGGACTCTGCTTAGAACTTGCCTGTCCTTCTGGGACATGGCATCTCATGACCGACAGCAGCACTGCTGCATAAAAGCAAATGAGTAGTGTACTTTGTTGCATACTTTTTCCAACTAATAACCCACAATATCCCCAAGTACATTAACCCAGCTGTAGAAGTGGTACCACAGAAAAGACAGAGGAAACCAAACATAAGAGCCTACGCAGAACAGGACAGAAGACGATGGGCTGGGAGAGAGGTAGAGCCTAGTAATCCACCTTTTGTGATCTGCTAGCAGCAACACAGAGCAAGCAGCATGTTGTGGCAACATCGGATTCACATTCGCTGTCACCCTCAACCACAGTCCTGCTGTATGTGTGCTACAAGCACATTCAAAGCACGTTTTTATTTTTAAACCTTGCATTTTGCATGCTCACAGTGGCTGCCCCAACCTGCACCAGCCCCAAGGTGGGCCTGACCTCCCAGGTGGGCCCCAGAGATGGTCCAGGTGGTGTTAAATCAGGCACAGGTCTGGCTGCCCCTACCCAAGGATTTCACCCTTTGTCTTTCAGATGAAGCCTCCCACCTCAGCTCCTTGGCTTCCAACCCTAAAATCAGGCCAAGGATCCTTCTGTCCTACCCATCACAGGCTGGAGAATGCAGTGCTCCCCATGCAGGACCATCTCAGGCGGTGGGGCTCAGCTTGTCCAGGGGACTTTCTAAGCCAGGGCCACCACAACAAACAACAGCGATATCCCAGGTTCCCTGTCCGGCACAAGCAGGGACACGGCCTGGCTACAGCATCCAGAACTGAGACATAAAAACCACTTTACACCATGGTCATGTTATCCCCTTGTCCCTCCCCCTCATCCCCTTTGGAGCTTCTTAACTTCAGAAACCTTCCTCCAGAGGAGTGTTGGAGTGACAGAAAACATTTTCCAAGCCTAATATCAGTTCCAGATGTTCACAGCCATTTCAGTTTGTACCTCACCCTGTAAAACACATTTCTCCCTCTCCCTCTCTCAAGTGCAGCGCCTGCTTCGTCCATGACATAATGCGCTGGCGGGCTCGGCTGCGCACACACATACACACGCTCGCGCCCTCTTTGAGAGCCCCATGTTCAAACAAAGAGCATCACTCAACTACAAAGCCGTCGCACACATAGAGTTATGAGTAATTTCCACAAGCTTTAATAAACAGTTTGGGATGTAATTGCTCTCCGTCTTCTCCACTGGCTCCCGAGTGGAGAGCCGCTCACTCCCTGTGCGCTGGTGTTGAAAGCGTGGTTTGTTTTGCACACAAGTTCACCTCCTATTAGCTTCAGATGGTCCAAGGGCTGTGTTTTTCTAAGACACAGTAATAAGCCTCTTTAAAAAGCACGTACAGCCAGGGGCAGCCAATGCATGTGAAATCCCGGCTCCTTCCACCCCAACCTGCAGCATCGCTGCCCTGTGTAGAGCCCGGCAGGGAGCAGAGGGGATGCACATTAGACCAGGCTCAGAACTCCCTCCTGACTCTGCTCCAAGAAGAAGAGGAGCAAATGTTTTCTGGCTCAAGGGAAAGGGTACATCTTCCAGTTGCAAAGCAAGGGGAGGCCAAGGAGTTTTGCAGGGGTGAAAGAGTGGAGGCCTTTGCGGGGCAGGAGGAAGGCAGAGGCAGGTTTGGCAGGGGCCAGGTACCATCTAGCTTGCCAGGGGGCTGAAAAGTAGGTTGGCACAGATCTAGCCCCAGCAAATGCCAGGAATCCCAATAAGAAATGGCTGCAACTGTAATAAAACAAACAAAACCCCCATACAAGCACAAATAACCCATACATTTAAACTCAAGAGATCCAAGGGATGAATGGCAGCAGCCTCAAGAGCCCTCAAACCTTGCAGGATCCTCCCAGCCCAGCACTGCCACGCTTTGCAAATACCGATGGTGCACCTCCCGTCAACAGGAGCAACCTGCTCCTACCTGCCAGCAGCCAGAAGACCAATGGGGAAGGAAGATCTGCCAATATCCATCAAAAGCCACCCAAATTTCATATCCTACACGTCATGTCTCTCCCTTCCCCCTTCTGGGGTTGACACTGTTTTTGTGGATGCTGTTCAGATGTGATGGAGATGTGGTGCAGCACAACGTGTAGGTGATGGTGGTGAGGGGGTACCCATGGTAGGATTTTTGGCTGGGTGAAGCACAGTACCAGCCTTTGATAGCTGTAGCAGTCAGCATCTCTGCAAACCTGCGCGAGGTATTTGCAAGAATCAAGTCATCTGGCATTAGGGGCCTGTAAGGTAAGAAAGGAATGAAGGCAGGAATGTTGTTTGGTTAAAAACAACATAGAAAAAAGGGAGAGATTTAGGATTGGCTTTTCTCTTTAATTGTTAATAGGGTCATTCTGTCCCGAACAGTCCCCCAGAGCAGGGAAAGGGGAGGGCAGCTCGCCACAATGAATTCAATCACCTGTCAAACACATGGCAGTCATAAAAGGAAAATAATAACAATAATCTGTATTTCCTACTCTGGCTGCCAGGCAAAGATCCAGCCACTTCAAAGGAGAAACCCCATGTTTCCCCAGTCTGGCCTCACCTGACCAATGTGTGAGCAATCTGGAATCCCCGTCCAAAACAAAGCCCCTCCTTTGGTGGCTTATTTTCTTTCCCCGTTACTGGAGGGTGCCCCTCCAAAATAAAGAACAAGCCTTCTTCCATGCCGGGAAACTAGAAACATAATCCAGGTGCCATGGCCACATTGGGCAGCTCTGGAAGTGGATGCTGGCAAGGTGCAGGAGGAAACTCCTGCGGGACAGGACTGGTGTATGAGCCAGGAACCAGAGCTCCTTCTCACAGGGGTCTCCACAAACAGCTGAGGCCCCCCAGGATGTGGGGCTCTGGCTCTCTGCAGCAGGAAAACTCCAGCTCTTCTAGCACAAAAGTTTTGGATATGGTGATAAGAGAGGCTGCAGAAGCAGAATAGATGGGCCTGAGATGAACAGAGAGGGTGAAAACTTCCCTGTGGCTGAGAGCTGCAGCAGTTTGCTCTGTGGCAGCTCATGGCAGCAGAGGGCTTGGCTCAGAGGGTCTTACAAAATTAGTGAGAAGAAAAAAAGCTACCACCACAAGCTGAGAAAGCTTCTGACCAAGACCTAAGGACTGCCTGTGTGCAACTCCTGATCTTGCTCCGAATGAACTTCCTGAGATTGCCTTTCTGACAGGGAACACAGACAAATGTCTTGCCAGGATGTCTGGGAAGCCCCTGTAGGACTGCATGAGCGCAGCAAGGTTCCCCCTTCCAGCACCAGCCCTGTCCCCACCTTCAGTCTGGTTCCTTGCCCTTGCAGGCAGGCTGGATGTGCACGCCTCGCATAAGCTGACCAGGCTCCACCTTAAAACAAATAAGGTTTTTAATCACCCAAAGTGGTAGCGGTTGCAGAGCTTTGCTCCAATGACAGGTGGAAACCTTCTTCCTATGTTCCCTTACCTCGAGGGGGTTGAAATTAGGTACTGGGAGCATCCTGGGGAGGAAGCCTTCACACAGGGTAAATCTCTGCTTTGGTCAACAACACTGGCTGCCCCTGACATGTCACATGAGCTTCTTTAACAAACTACATCCCAAATCCTCGAGCAAAAAGCAGTAGGAGGTTTTGCCTGGCTTTCCATGCAGCAGTAGCATCACTCAAGGTCTCAAGTGCTATTTTCTGAAATACATCATTGATTCACCCAAATCAAACCCCATCCTTCACACCCATTCACCTTGCCCAGCACCTCCTGGAGCATGGCTTGAATTGCTGACAAAGCCTTTGTAAGGCACAGAGCGCTCAGGCCAAGCCTGAGCTAGGAAACAAACTCCAACCCAGGAAGTTTCAGGTTCCCCTGGAGAATTTTTGTGCTGCTTAAATGATCTCCCTAAATATTGCAGGCTTCAAGTTACTTTGGTAGGTGTGCAAGGCAACTTAAAGTGTCCTTTCAAAGGCTGGCATGCCATGCAGTACTCACTGGAACAGACCAGTAAAGCCCTTGAGTTGCTGAGGGCTGACCTTCCCCCCACACCCACCATCCTGTAGCATTTCAGACTGACCTGATCAAACAGTCACTTCAGTCAGAAACTCCAGCTCACAGCTCTCCTACCCAAAAAGAGCAAATCATTTACTTCTGCCACACTGCATTTTTGTATTTCCCCTTCCCCTCAACTACCCATGTCTGCAGAAGCCTTCAGGAACCTCTCCTGAATGGAGTGGTTCGATATCTCATGTAACCCCTTGGCTCTATGTACCATTCTCCACAAAAGCAGCAGCTCCCAGCCAGGTGGGGCACAGAATGCATCACCATGCACCCTCTGCACCAAGAGGAGCTTGCCCTTGCAGCTGCACCCACCTGTGTAGAGGTCTGTGTCCGTGTACTCATCCACCTTCTTGTGCTGCAGGACATAGTCAGACACCTTCGTCCCAATGGCAGGCTGCACATCCAGCCACTCCAGAGAGACCACAGTGCTGGAGGGCTCCACACTGGGGGAGAGCCGCAGGCTGGGCAGGAGACAGGAAAGAAACCAAATAAGATATCACCTCCTTTTCTGGGGAGGAATCCACCTCTACAAGCAGTGCAACTCCAGGCAGGGCTCACATTCATACACAGGGATGGGCAGACAGACCCACAACGACAGGGACCACAAAGGGACAGCCGGTAGGTGAGCATGGAAGAACTTCCAGTTGGAGGTCCAGCCTACTGCAATGTGTGTCCTTACCTCTCCCTGCTCCTGGAAAAGCCTAGATCATGCAACCACAACCACTCAACCCCAAACACCCCATTCTAAAGGAGCCTTCATCTCCTGGAAGAACTGCTGAACTTCAGCAGCCCCACAGGGAGCCAAGGACTAGCTGCCCAGGAGCAAAAGAGAAGGGAAGGATCCAGCTTAACCTTCATGCAACCCAGCAGGGTTGAGTTTACAGGATGGGAGGGTCCAGTCTTCATCACCAGTGAGCAAAGGCGAGGGAGAGAAGAAGCAGGTGTGGCTGTGAATTTACCCAGCTGCAAACAAGCAAGCCTCTGATGGGTGTGAGCAAAGCCAAAGCAGGGCAGCTGTGCAGGAGCTCCTGCCTGGATCAGGGACCACATGGGCAGGGGTGAAGGCAGAGCAGCTTTGTGCTCCTGGCTGTGCTAGCGCAAAGGTGTCCACTCTCTTTGCACCGCAGTAAATGACAACACGAAGTACAGGGCTACGGAGAGTCCAGCTCCAAACATACGAGTGTCTTTGTTAAACTCAGGATGGGAAATGAATCCCCTCTGAGGATACTGGCTCACTAAGAAGGTGTTCCGCTCCTTGTGGCTCGCTGGAGCCAGTCTTCCTGCTTTCTCAGCTAATTCCCCATCAGTTTGCTCCTGATTTGCTCTTGCTCTGACAAGCCACAATGAATTGCACCGTAATTCTATTTCTTTCAGCATTTGAAATCCCATTCTACAAGCCCTGCTAATCAGGTGATGAAAATCTATAAGGAAACCTTCCAGGGCCACAGCCGGAGCCAGGATATCCTAAAGGCATCAGTCACACAGTAAGGACTGCTGGACTGTGGCCCCGGGGCTCAAAGGTGAGAGGAAGGAGGTGCCCGTGGGCTGAGCCTGTGGGAAAGGGGCTGGTGCCGGGGGGCCATGACCCGCGGGAGGGGCTCGCACTGATACGTACACAGGCGGAGGGAGAGGGCTGCAGTTCGGGAGTCCGTTCTCATCGAAGGCGTTGAGGTCACACCTGCACCAGTCTTCAATAACATCGCCTTTCCCTGAGCACCAGTATGAGCTCATCAGGGCTCCCTTGAAAGCCTAACATGAGAACAAAAAGTGTGAACACATGTGCTAAAGACTTGGTGAAATCCGGCCAGCGGCTTGGCTGCGCGGTGCTCAGCATCAGGGGTGTGTGTGCACAGAGCGCAGGATCGGGAAATATGGGGGGGATCCTCCCCAGCTCTGCCACGGACTCTCTGCATGGCCCTGGGCAAGCCCCTTCACCTCCCTGTGCTTTAGCTCCTGCGTATCAAGTGATGCTGGTTCATCCCTGGGTGCTGCTTTTGGTGCGGGGACGGGGGGGCGTCTGCACGATCCTACAAAGGGGGTCTGTGATGGAGGTCTGAGCTGCTTGAAGAAACACAAACATAAGCCTGTTTGTGACACTGGACTTCATACATGGAGTACCTTTACACTGCTGCTGTGCACAATGAAACTTCCCATCCCATAGCTGTTGCTGTCCCCACTAAGAATAGAGTAATTCCTACGTCCCAAACAACACAGACCACTTCCATCCTTCTCATAGGTTTGTTATTCGTACGAGCTGCCCTCCTGCAAGCAAACTGCTGCTTTATTCACTTGCATAAGGAATACTCACAAGCAAAATAGCAGTACTTGGAAGAAAAAAATAAAATCCTGCAAAATACTTGCACGGTGTTCGCTGGGCAAGCAGTCTCCCCTCTGCAGGCTATCCCCAGCCTGACCAGGAGCCCTCCCGACCACTCCTAGTGATGCCAATGGCTCCACAGAATAACAGCTGTTCATCTCCTGGGGTCTGAGGCTGAAACACTTTGACTGAATACCCAAAGCCCTCCAGGTCTAACCCCATGGTGTCTTCCCTGTGCTCATCCTGCAGCTCAGGGCGCTCAGTGTCGGTCCCCACACTGCAGGATGGGGCATCCCCCGCTCCGTACCCTGCTGTGGTTCAGACTGCATGGATTTATGATGTTTTCTCCCACTACCCTTTGCCTGTCATGCCTAATTAAACCTACAGCTTGGAAGACAGCACCTCTCCCTACACACACACATAGCCAACGCTCAACCCGACCCCGTGAAGCCACAACGCCCTGCTAGAATAATCATAACACCAAAACTTCATCCACTAAAACAAACCTCTTTGTAATGCTTTTGACCTTTTAAAAGGCACATTCGGGGTTGAAACGCCTTCACGGGTCCTCATCCACGTACAGCAGCCTCGCTGCCAGCCTCCGCGCAGCCCAGCTCGCAGCAGCACTATTCCGCCCATTCAAAGCCGCCTGCGGATGCCTGGCCCCAGCGATACCGCCCACACTGCCAGGTTACGCCTTAAAGATAAAAACATGCCCTTTGAGGAGGACAGGGACGGCTCCAGCGGCTGCGGTGTTTAGCAGAAAACTCTAGGAAAAGCGCCGTCCCGGGGAGGTTTCTGAAAAGAGGAGGTATAAATAGAGCCTGACGTCAGGGCTCCCATTGTCCGGGGTTTTGTCGCTCTCCCCAAACACCCCGAGCACCTTTAACAAGGCGCCTCGAGGCTCTTGCGTCTGAAACATTTTCTGCTTCCAGGCATTTACAAAATGGGACTGTTACAGAAGGGAAAAAAAAAAAGGAAAAAAAGGAAGGAAAAAAACATGTGAAAGAGAGAAAATGTGACGTTATTTTATTTCGTTCTTTAGAATGTAACTGAAGCGCTGGGCTGGAAAGGGCATCGCAAAGTAATTGGAGAGCAGGGAAGACAGAGGAGTTCATCCGACACACAGATAAATGGGTGCAGATACACTTCTGTAGAGAGCGTCCGGTCTGTGCAGGATAAAAACAGAAAGCAATGCATGTAGATGGATGGGGAAGCATGTGCTCTCCCTAGGAGGCAGGATAAATACGTATGTTGTGGGTACATATGTGCACAGATGTGCACTGTGGGCAAAGACAGATGTTGGATGATCCCTGGAACTGCTGCACCATCACACCGATGGCACCCCTCTGCTGTCACCCTGTCCCCAATCCCTGCCGCTCTGCATGCTCCCTCCCTGGCCCCTAACCCAGCTCCTCCCTGCACATTCCCAACTGAGGGAAGAAATCCCACCTGCCCCATCCGTGCCCTTTAGCTACATCCAATAGTCAACTCCTTCCTTCTATTTTCTTTTTTCTGACGGTAAGTGCAAGGCTGGATGAGCAATCCCCTCTGCTCTGCCTGCCCAGCCTTGTGCATGTTTTAATTAGATCCTGCAGGTACCCAGCCGTCATCTGCCTTGTGTCAACCTTCACACAAACGAGGTTAGCTAATCGATGCGTCCTTCAATTGCACTCATTAAGGCGAGCGCACCTACGCACACTAACCCGGTTACTCAGAGCACGGCTAGCCCCCGGTGCTGGCTGCTGCCTCCATCCGATTTCCAGCAGCTGGCTGATGTCAGGGATGGGCTGGGGTGGCCAGGCAGCCAGGACTCGCCTTCCCTCACTTTCCAGTGGGATTTTGAGCCAGTGGTTTCCAGGATTTTCCCGTCAGCGCCGGGGAGCGTGTGTTGAAGGGAGGGGAAGTGGCAAAAGGCAAACTGACAGGGGGGAAACAGATAAGATCATGCAGAAAGAAGGGATGAAGCTCCCCACATGAGGGTGTTCACCCTTGGTTTAGGAGGCTCTGCACCAGCCTGCTCCCTGGGGACACTCACTTGCTCCACAGAAACTCCAGGACAAATGGAGGGTCTCAGTGAGCTTCAAGGACTCTGTGGTCTTCCCAGCCCTGAAGCCAGGTACAGCTTTTGCTGTTCACACACAGCCCGCCCTTCCTTCCCTCACCTCCCCCAGCCTGGTCCAGGCTCTGGCTGTAGCGGCAGAGGCTGCTCGCAGGCCCTGGTAGAGATCAGCTGAAGCCGCCTTCCCTTGCAAAGGCAATAGCTTTAACCAGCCCAGCCCCAAAGGCACACTGCAGGCACGTGCTCCTCCACAGGCGGCAACCACATGAAAACCTCTCTTTCTCTTTCTCCTTCTGACAGCATAGGTCAGGAGGTACGGGACTGCTTACACAAACCCAGGGGAATGGCAGCTGCCACCCAAAGCAGAAGCCCAACAGCGCAGAAAGACCAAGAGCAATGGACAAAGGATGCAGCAAATGTGCTGAGACCCATCCCGTGGGCAGCTGCAGCCTTTGGGAGAGCTGCAGGTGGGAATGCACAGGGACCTCCCTGGTCTGTGGTGGCTGAGGACCACCTTCCCCTCCTGCCTTGGAGCGGGCACCTCCACATCTCCTGCCCTTCCCTGCTGCCATGCTCGGAAATGTGCAGCAAGCTCTCTCCTCCCTGCCAGGAGACAGCACATACAAGACAGCCATCTCCAACACGACCATCTCCACATCGGATGCTTTGCCATGGTGGTCATGCCAAGCTATCGAGCTGGAAAAACCCAGCAGGCTCTGCAAGCGTGAAGGGCTTCCCAGGAGCAGCCCTGCCTGCCGGGGATGGCAGAGTGGCCCCCAATGCGCCATCCTACGCTTGCCAGCCACTCCCCAGGATCTCAACGCCCCTCTGTGCCCTAAAGCAATTTTATCTTTCATTTAAAAGTATCCAAATTGTATTGTTTCCCTGTGAGTCAGCCCATTTAGTTTATGTCCTTCAGTGCCAGAGGGGAAATTTATGAGATGAGAAACTGGCTCGAAACGTTTATTTTCTAGATGACGAGTCATGCCATTAGATATATAGCATTATGAATCATAGGAACAGCATCTAATTTGCTCTTAAAGGTATAATAGGTCTGACTTCCCACACCCATACACACACATATATTGGATTGATAGTTCCCCCATAGGATGGCTAGTTCATTTGTTTTGACACAAGCAAGACTTACAGGACCATAAAGTCCCATCTTACCATAAGTTAAGCCTATTCATAAAAAAAATATTAGGGAAACGAATGATCAGCTAAGCACATTTATCCTACACTCGATTGCATATGGATCTTTCTCCTGTTGTTATTTGTGCTCAGGGGGAGGCCATTTGGCCCCATTTTATAGCTTAGACGCGCTGCAACAGAATATAGGAGAACATTTCCTTTGTCCTCTGTTAGACCTGGCTGATGGAGGGAGAAGCATTAAGTTATTTCTGACCATGGGTTTTCTGTTGCCATCCCCAGAGAGGTAAGTTACAGGACATGAAGGAACCTTTCTGATCAGCATTTGCAGGACTCCGCACGCCCCCCAGGGGCTGGTGTTTCCAGATGGGGTACTGGAAAGGGCATGTGTTGGGTGCTTATCTGTGAACATCTGGTCTTCTCCATGGCTGACAGGGATATGAAAATCTGGATCAATTGTTTCTTTGAGCCTAGGTTTCTTTGTGGTTGGTATGCACACCTACCAGTTTCTGGAAACATTAAAGAGGAAATACAGGGAAATGAAAAAATAACCACAAATGAGCACACAGGCTGGACACAGACATGCTGAAGATATCAGAGATGACCTAAGACCTGGCAATTTGGTACATTTTGGGTTTTGCACTAGTTTCCCTGGTCTTTGTTTGCTTGTTTGTTTTTCTTCATCTGAATTTAGAAGGAAAGGAAGAAGAGTGGAAGCAGGCTGGGTCATGCCAGCGGACAGGCTCAGCCTCACGTCCAGAGACACAGCAGCCAGCAGAGACATTGTGTCCCTTCCTGTTTGCGAGACGGAGATGGTGCCTGCTTACCACCACCACCTTCCTCCAAGCACAGGCAGGTGCCACTGGAGGAGGCAGAGGGCTGCCTGGCAAGGTGCAGTCAGCCAGCAATGACACCCCATATGGTGCCTGACACAACAGGGCCGCTGACCGGAGCTCCTGGACACTGCCATGCTCCAAGCAGTCTGTAGATAGCAATAGTAATACTGACGATTCATCGAGGGAAAGAAGACTCTGGGATGTACGCTTAAGCAGGGATTTCACAGTCTCAACGGGATGCTACTGTGATGATAGAGTGGCTGGAGGAAAAGCTTTCCATGCCCTTACAACAATGCTCAGTGACATTCACAGGAGACAAATGCTGCTCCTTAGTCTTAGACATCTCTGGGAAGAGGGGGGCAGGGGAAGAGGGAGGAGGAAAACTAAGGATTTCCCAGGCCAGAGACTCTTTCCAGGATCACGCAGTTCGCGTCTGAAAGTCTGCTCCAGGTTCACGGCAAAGGAGGATGAAGTTTCCCTACTGCTGTTGGCAGGTGATCTCATTTTGTGCTGCTCACACCCTCCCTGCCTCTGGCTGCCTGTCCCCGGGGAGCAGGATCACCAGCACTTCATCCTGGGAAGGCACATCAGTGGTTGCCGGAAAGGTCAGGGTGCTGGAAGGGACCCAGGGTGGGCAGCATCCTGGTTTCTGTTATTTATGGGATCCGAGGGAGCAACAGAAGACACTGTAAAACCTGGCAGCAGGGGAAATAAAAGCCTTTGCATTGCAGCGAGGGTCCCGTCCTGGGGAGCTGGCTCCGCTTTCACACCTCGGCTACAAAGCTCCCCATTATAGCACGATCGGGGCGGTTACAATGCAGCTATTCTTCCCCTGGTAACGCGAGTCGGATGTGGGCTAGAGCTGCAGCAGGATGCTCAAGTGTGCAAGGAAGAGGACAAGGGCCAATTAGCAGATATTAAAACAAAGCAAAAACAAATAAAAAACCCCACACCCCAGACCAGAACAAAACCCCTCCCTCACCTCAACAATACAAACGCTGTCCCCATTCGCTCTGGCTCCCTTTCAGCTTTGGTGGTGGAAAAAGAAATCCCTGGCACCGGCTCTCCACGCCTTCAGGGGCTGCTTCAGGGAAGCTGCATATGTGCGGGGAGGATCGCTGTCCTCCAGTAGCTCTGCCGCCTGGTGCTACATGGGGGCCAAAGTGAGCCCATGGCCTCGGGGATGCCTCTTGCCCTGTCCCCATAGAATCCTGCAAAACCTTACCCTCCTCCTGCCATTCCCAGATGGGCAGAGGACATCAGGAGAATCAGCCCTGAGATACAGGGCAATGGGAAGGGGCCCGATATCTACCATACTGAATGGGATTCAAGGGGTACAGCCAAACCCTTCCCTGAGAGATAAGTCTCAGTTTGACTTCTCCAGCCCCTCCCTCAATTCCTCTGCCTTCTCCTCCTCCACCTCTGTCCCTTCTCCTCAGGTGTGTGTTTCTCCTAGTCCTGCTCAAGGCTAGGACTGATCTCCTCCAGGCATGTCTCTGGTCTCCACTTACAGAGGTTTGGTTCCTTACAGGCTGAACCAGGACAGCTGTATGGACAACATTTTACTGAACAGAGTCAAGGGCTCCTCTCCTAGGCACAGTTATAATTTCAAAGGCAGCAGCAGAGCCCAGACGTTGCCCAACAAGGCAAGCTCCTGCTGCAGGAGCACAGGGTCTTGGGGCACCAGCACCAGGATCCTAGATTTCTCTTTTCCATCTGATCTGCCTTTCGAGGGCAAGGTCGACACCAAAGTGGGGGTCACAGCACCAGCGATAAACTTGGATAGTACAGCTCCTTGCCCAAGGGCTGGAGACCCACAATGGTGAGGCCGGTCCGCACAAACGAGGGTGGGCTCCCCACCGCCCTGATGGACAGGCAGTGATGGAGGTAATATGGATGCATTTCACCCCTTGGGCCCTTTAGACCGTCCATCCTGGTAATTCAGGGTTGATATAAGTGCACAGAAGTGCTCTGGGTACACAGCCAGGGCACAGCTCCATCGCACTGTGCAAGTGAGAGACAACCTTGACCCCGAGACCCAACCAAGAACTACTAACAGAAGACATCAAAACCAGTTACGCTTTGCACTTCTGCTGAAATACAGCCATTGGAGCAAGCGAGCAGCAAGGGCGCAGAGATCAGCTGATGCCAGAGGAAAAGCAACACCAGTTTGTGCAGCTCCCTCTGAAACTGCCACCACCACTTTGCCATCCTCTGTGTGAGCAGCTAGCCTGCCCCAGGGGGAGGAAGGACACATGATCCCATCATCATCAGTGCATCCTCAGAGAGAGCTGAGGATAAGCAGTTTGAAGGATGGATGATGGGATAGATGAAAGAGGAGCTTTGCCCTCTCTTTGCCCCTGCTTGCCTTCTGGTCCGCGATAAATCAGCTGCCCGTAGGAGTGGGCTCAGGCGGTCGCTGGAGCCGGCACAGCGCTGGCCTGGGACACAAGCACAGGCTGGGCACACTTGCTGCCCGCGGCTCCCCTGCTCCTAAATCCCAGCGCCCTGGCCAAGACCACCCTGCCAGCCTGGGGACGCTGAAGTGCTCAGTGGTGGCCGTGCTCTCCTCAGCAAGAGATGGCTCCTCAGGGCCAGCAGGCGCTCGCAGGTAAGGGGTGGGAAGGAGCGATGGGGAATTTTGCTCCAACCTCAGGAGCTGCCATCCCAGCGGGCAACCCAGCAGGGGCTCTGCAGGCCCCCGGCATGCAGGCACCACTGGCATGAGCGTACTGCGGTCCACGCACAGGCAGTGAAGCAGCTCTTGCTTAGAGCCCTGCCGGGGTCCCAGCCACATGCCTGGCTCCTGCTGAGGCCAACAGGGCCAGCAGCGTGGGGACGTGCCCCCAGGCAAGCCCCACATCCCCTCCACGCTGCGGGCTGGGTTACGTGTGCTGCAAGGAGGCTGTGGCTTCAGGCAAATGCTGAGATTACTCAATTTTCAAATTAAATAAAGGCCCTAGGGGTCTCCTAAAAATCCAAGCTTCACGTCCATTTGTCTCCTTAAATACAAGCAACAGGGGTTTGAGTCCATTTCCCACCAGGAGCGAGACTGATCTCTCCTGCCCCGCTTCCCTGAGCCCCCCTTGCCACACCACCCTCTAAGCACTTCTGCAGCTGGCTGAGCTGCTCTGCGGGAGCGGCTTTATGTTTGTTTGGGTTTTTTTTCTGGGAAAGGCACAGACCACAAACAGAAGGGACCACACTACTGAACATGCCTGCCCCTTTACTCCCCAATGCAGACCACAGCTGCCCTGTGGCCCCAGGCACGCATGCGGGCATCCCTGTCAAAGGTGCTCCTGGATGCACGGAATCTTCCAGGTCTCAGTGCTGTTCCCTGAGCTGGTGCTGGCAGTGGGAGGGCGGGGGAAGCAGGGCATCCCCACTCCTCCCGGTGCCTCTCAGAGTTAGCTGCCTGGCTCGCCTTCCTTGCAGTCCAGTCCAGGGGACAAGGAGTTTTGCAGAATATGCAAACCTGGGGTCTCACTCTCTCAGCCCATGCCCCTTGGTGGACTCCAGGGCTATGCTGGGCAGCAACAAGTATGTTGCCTATCCCATGGGGTGAGGGCAGGCAGGAATATGTTGACAGTGGAGGAGGAAGGCCACCAGAGCCTGGCACTCTTGCTGGGGTGATGTGCAGCTCTACTCTCCTTTGGCTCTAGGATATTCACTAGAGGGAACCAGCCAGGGTCACCAGGTCTCTCTTCTCTCCCATCACATGCACTCAACAACATCCTGCCCTTGAGGTGTCCAGGGGCATTTTGCCAGCAGAAAGACCCACAACAGATAGAAACTCTTTGCTGTTGGGCCTGGCCAGCCACTGACACTGGTGGAGGCTTCTTCCACAGTCCTGCAGTGGAGAATCTCCTCCAGTTTCATCTGGACACAGCAGTGGAGGGACCACTGCTTTGACCACACTGTGGTGTCTGCACTCCTGCAGAGCACAAGTGAAGCAGAAGAGAGATGTGGGCAGATGGCATCAATCAAAATAAGACAGAGGTTCCAGAGATATCCACAGAAGTCACTGCCAAGGTCACAGCTTCTCTGTCTCTTTACATCTCTTCAACTCATGTTGTGAGCATTTAGACTGAAGAGCAATGGAGCTATAATAGCAATGGTGCTATAAACCTACTTGGACTAGTTTAATCTCACCATCGGATTGGGGCCGGTGGAGAGAGGACTCCAGCATTGCCTCTGTTCCAGCAAGCAGTCCTTCCTCTGAAACCTTCCACCCACAGCCACATCAGCCATGACTGCTATGACAAAGCCATTTAACAAACCCCTTCAAAAGGTGCCTGGACTTTCAAACACATTTCCTTGACCCTGGGAAGCTCCTTCCCCACCCCATCACTGCCAAAGTCCCCAGCCAGGCTGCAGCTATCAGCAACCATGCAAGTTCTCTGACCAACGCTGTGAAACGTCAGGGGGAAACCTCCTAGCAGGGGCTCAATCCATAAAATTTTCATTGCACACAGGGAAAAGAGGGACTATCAATAACTGGCAGTGCCCTGCTCTGGGAATCTGAGACTCTGTTCCTCCCCACTGCTAGGAGCAGGAGTGATGCTTGGGCAGGACTGGGGAGACAGACCAAACCCCTGCTGATCACACACAGCCAAGGGCTTCCTTAAGCTCACAGCACAAATGCCTCCAGACAAACATTCCCTGGGCAGCAAAAGGCAAAACCTGACTCCTGGAGCCCTTCTAAATTTCAAGCCCTTGCTTCAAAGCAAAACAAAACCAGCAGTTCCCAGTGACATGGAAATAAAGAGTTTTCCAACTTATTTCACGTGGGCAAAGCAATATATTTTCACCTAATCTCTCTCTTGGAAATGGTCAGTTTTAGCTGAAATCAAACATGCGTGCATAGAAAAATCGCAAATCAGCCTAAGGCAGGCACCCAGCATGGAAACTTAAACCCCAGCACTTAGAGTCTGGCAAGGTCATCAGCAACTGAGAACATGGCCTTGTACAGTGCGGTAGTTGTAAATTTTAAGAAGTGTGTAACTCACTGCACTGAGGCAGACGAAAAGACAAACCTACAAAAAAACCCCTGCACATACTGGGGCAAATGTGGGCAAAATGCCTTTACTGGTGTCTTGCCTTATCTCTGCTGCTAGGCTTACACAGGAAAACTTTCAGCAAACTTTATAGATCTTACCATCCACCTTATTAATGACCTCGCTTTCTCTCTGTACATGTATATAATTATCTATGTGGACATATATGCAAAGAAAAAGATCTTCATTGTTTACAATTATTATTTGTTTGATACTATGGGGGAATTGGGATCTGCTTGCAGTTTCTGCAAGGTCAGCATTTGCTGTATCGATTGAGTATTAGCCACACGAATGGGGAAAAGCAGGCAGGGGAGTGCTCAGCTGTGGATGCTATGCTCAGAGGTGCAGGACTTGGCTTGGCCCAGGCATCTCCAAATCTTGTTTATGCCACAGGCAAAAGCCACTCCGCTAGCGCCTGGGACCACCCCCAGGCCTCCTACTAGATGCTGAAAAAGGACATTTCATCATCCAGACCGTACACGAGATGCTCCTGACAGCACCCGCCCTTTGGGAGCCTATCCCGGTGTGCAAAGAGAGGAAGTGGTCTCAGCCGGTGGCTTTCCGGCACGCTCGCAGCAGACCAGGGCACACCGCTGGGTCTTGGCAACAGGGTGATGCCCCTGTGAAGATGGTGGCTTTCCACCACACCCAGAGCCCTTCCCTTTCCTGGTTGCCCTCCCTCCCCACTCATGGTGGAAGGTGAGGGGAAGGCCATGCTCCTGACTCCATGGGCACCCCTCATCCCCAAGCTCACGATGCCGTGAGAGGTGCAGGGACACATTCTCACACAGGCAGCACTAACCCCGCACTAAGCCATCCTCTCTGGGGCACAGGCACGGCCACCATTAGCTCCATCTCCTCCGGAGAGGCGGGTGCAGCTTTGCCTGGCCCAGGCCACCCGGCAAAACCTCCAGTGCCAATAGGTGAGGTTTGTGCCATGGTGGCAACAAGCCCCTCCAGCTGCCATGGACTGATTACAGCTACCAGGCACTGGGACTCATCAAGGGGAGGAGAGGGAGAGAAATAACTCCTCTGCAGCAGAGAGGCTGAGGGAGAGAAGGGTGAGAAGCAAGCTGGGGAGGAAGGGATAGAGGGAGCAGGACAGAGGATCAGATGAAGGTTTAAGAAGCGAGCAAGAAGGGGAAGTGCTGGAGCTGCTGCGAGACAAGGGATTCATGCTGAGGGAATGGGAATGGCCAGGAAAGAGAAGGAGGGACCGGGAAGCCAAAAAGCATTTCCTGTGTCCTTCTGCAGCAAGGGTGGGGATGGCCTTGGATGGGCTGCAGGGACGGAGGGGATGCGAGGGCCTGCCATCAAGAGAAGCCCACAGCCAAAACAACGAGACCCAATCCAGCTGCGTGCCAGGGGTCAGAGAGGCCAGCGTGCACCCACCGGATCCCCACCCCAGGACCTGCCACTGTGGATGGAACAAGGTGACCTGTCCTGGCTCAACACTGCTCACTGCCAGCTCCCGGTGTCCCCTTAGCACCTGCTCCGGCAGCATCCTCCGTCCTGCAGTTACCCGAATCCCTCGCCCTGCCACCTCTAACCCCAGCACTGCTGACTGAGAGCACCCTGGGTGAAGGGGGAGCAGACTCACACACAGCACCCTTGCACAGACAGGCTCCCTGGGGGTGCCCCCCACCTCTGGGGGAGCAGGTGCAGGGAGGAAGAGGAGGGATGCATTGAACACAGCCCTCTGGAAGACGGCTGGGGCTTCTCTTGTTTGGTTGCTTCATTGGCGTTTTGTTTGTTTGTGTGTTTGTGTGCTGGTTTTCCCAGAGCCTCAGCAGAAAGCACAATGCAGGCTGTCTTCCAGCTGCAGCTGATGGGGCCATCCCTCCGCATGAGCCAGGGGAGGGAGGGAAGGAGGCTGCTACTGGTGAAACACAGGCTCCTGCTCCCCAGGACAAGGAGGCACCCCAAGCGAGCCTGCCTAAGCGAGCCCGGCAGGGCAGGCAGCATCGGCAGAGTGGGGGGGACAGGTGAGGAGGAGGAGGGGACCTTGCAGCCAGGGCCAGAGAGGCAGGATGGCATTGCCACCGAGGCGCAGAGCTAGGAAGGGGAGCTGGTGGTGAGCAGGGTCCATGGAGATACCCCAGATCCTGCTGAGCTCTGCTTGCTTTTGCTGTTACCCCTTCCCTGCTGGCTAACCTACCTCTTGTACTCCGAAAAGAGCTGTCTTCTTGCAGACTGCTGCTGAGAAGCACTTCTTTCCTGCCTGAAGGAAACCAACTTTCCCACTGCTCTCCCTGTACCTGTAATGCCTCATCCCAGCACTGCCTTGGACATGCTGATAACGGCAGGTCAATGTCTACACAAGAACTGCCCAGCAGAAAGAGCAGGCATAGGTAGAGAAAGGATGCAGGACGAGAAGATAGTGGGAGAAAGGGAGTTTGGGGAAAAGAGCTGGAAAGAGAGACGAAACGAGGTATGGGAGTCAGGCATGCCTGTATGGAAGAACCAGGAGGGTTGACAGATGGGAAAGCAGGAACAAGATCAAGAGGTAGACAAGAAGGGACAGTCCCCTTAAAGGACCTGGGTGCCAAGAGAAGCATGGGGGCTCTTTTGCCTGTGGATCTGGGAGGGGGGTGAAGCATCTTTCCTGGTGGTCACACCTCCATGTGCTAAGATTGCTTCCTGACCTGCAGACCTCCGCGTCCCACCCGCAGCTGTTGCGCACTGGCTCACTCCAGGCATCTTAATCAAGTGCAGGCGCAGTGCTAATAAGTGACTTTAAGCAGGTCTGTCATTTTTGACTTGGGATTGGGGTTAGAGGGCTGCAGAGGGGGGCGGGGGGTGGCAGCGAACCGAGAAAGTGGGAAATCAATCTCCGTAAGATTAACACTGAAGTTGTTGCAGGAGGGAGAGGAGCCCAGTCCCAGGGAAGGGTGACCTCCGGCTTGGCTGGTCCCTCCTGGAGTAACAGTGACCTCCTGTGGCTGCGGGACTGTCCCGAGGGGCTAGTTATTCCCTCCCTCTGCATCGGGGCTTTGCAAAGCCACACTGGAGCCCTACAGGGCTTTGGCCATCCCTCGCACAGCTACAGCTGAGATCTCAGAGCCAGGAGTGAAAGACTGACCTGATACCTGGCTCCTAAGACCCCTCCACAGGACGCATCCTGCACACCGGTGCCTGCTGTGGGCAGACACGAGGAACGGCCGCGGCCCTGGCTGCTCACAGCATTGCCTTCGCCATCCTGAAGGCAGGGAGGCACAGGTCTGTGAGGGCTGTAGATGCTGGGCAGCAGGACCTGGCAGCCCCATCACTGACACTACCCTGAAGCACTCCCCACCAAACATGCACACAAAAACACTGCCCCGCTCTGGGGAAACCCAACATTTATGCAGAGACTGAGGAAGGCAGACTTGAGAAGAAGTGACTAAGGCAGGATCATGGTGGTGGAGCTGGCCCATCACCGGCTCACTCACCTCCCTGGTATCATTGTCCTGGATCAGAGCATACAGAGGCACCACTCGGTTGATCTCCAGCAGAACCGGTGTAGGGCTGAGCTGCTCCTTGCCAGGGCGCCGGCACAAATGGCAAGTGGATGGGCAGCGCCCTTTCTCCTCACAGTGAATCTCCACACCTGAGATGAGGTGGTCATCAGACAGCATCTGTGCTGTCAGCAGGCCCGAGAGATAGGTGATGAAGGGCATGGATTTCAACTCCTTCTTGTTTCCAAGTTCAGTTGTTTCTGGTTTAGGGAGAGGGAAGAAACCAAACAACATTAAATAAATCTCAGCACAGTCATCCCAAACCCAAACTTTGCTGTAGCCAGGATAAACACAGCTGCTGAAGGTATAGGCCAGGTGGGAGCAGGAAACCAGAAAGGTCAAGGAGAGAAGGAGAAAAACAGGACTTGCAGGTCACTGCTTGGGAGTTGGTAGAAAGTGTGAGCATTTCCAGCTTCCTTTTTTGTAACTTGCATATTCACTTTCTGCACTTCAAAATGAAACAAAACCACCCAAGCACATCTTCCCTGCCAAAAAGAAACCTCTCTAAAGCGACCAGGTCAAAGAGCTGAGTGCCCTCATCCCTACCCCAACCCCGGTCCTCTTTAGTCCTTGCGGTCCTTAGCTTTCTCTTTTGGGTGACACAGTATCCAGGGCACTGAGACAGACCCAAAGGAGGCTGCAAAGAGACTACATTGTGGGATGAAGCCCCTTGGCAGAGGGGGTAAGCAGGTACTGGAACAATCTCACCACACGGGGAATAGACGGAGGCATTTCCAAAACCAAACTGTCAACACTGCTTTCAGGAAATATTCAGGCCTTTGAAACCCATTGTGAAACTTCCTGGTGGTCTTAACCACAGGAAGGTAAACCTGGAGAGCCTTACTTTGTTCTGCCTTAGTCCAAACACTTGCTAGGGACAAGGAAAGCATCACACCTGGTGGTACCCTGAGCAAAGGAGCCAGGACTCCCATCTTTGTCCTGTACACTTCTATTTAAACTTTTTATCTATAGACACTCCTCTTGGGTTGATCCAAGAATGAAGGCTCAACCTTCATAACCTGGTGACAGACCTACAGAAGAAAAGCCTTTTTCTATCCTATGCCCAAATGAGGCTCCCAACACCATGAGCTGGATGGCTGTTGCCTCCAGCAACAACCTCCCAGTCCCCAGAAGGAGCTGTAGAGGAAGAAGGATTGTCTCAGTGGCCTCAGCTTGCAGTGACATGCAGCTGATCTGGCAAGGCACTAGTCAATTAGAAATACAAGTAAACACAGTATTCATTCATGACTCCTAAAGCCCTTCAGGCTAGGGACAGCCCTCCCCTGCTGTCTGGCTGTCAGGAAACACTTCTGTGCGCAGGATCAAAGCTGTCATGGGAAGAATGAGCAAATTCAAACCAACCCGTCTTTCAGTGGGATAAAACGGGGACAGTTGCTAAGATAAATTAAAACAAGGCTGTCAGGAGATGTCTCAACATCTAGGGAGACACTGGTGTACACAGACATGGAAAACGAGAGTTGGAGCTGGTTCTTGGAGACATTATTTTCTGGAAGAGCAGCTCCAGGCAACTTCAAGCCTTGTAAGGGAAAGCCATGAAGCCATGATAAACTGGGTGGCTCAGAAAGAGCAAAGCTACAAGGCGATACCATGAGCCTCTGCTCACTTCTGAGTAAAAGCAATGTTTTTTTTAACATCAGTACTAAACTACATTTAGAAGAGAAAGCAGGAGATGACAATGACACTTCTGGGCTGCAAAGCTTCTTCACCAGAGCTCAAGCAGTGATTTCAGCAATCCTGCATGGGGAAAGAAGTTTTGGAGCCATGCTTTAAGGGAGTACATGAACACAGAGCTGAAAAGAAAGTGGAATCGGTTATCTCATGATTGGCAATAGGATAGCAAACCTTCCTTCCTGAATTACTGGCGTTATAGCTAAGAGTTATAGACGGCTAAAATCAAATGCCTGGATGTGTCCTTAACACAGGCTATGGCTTAGCCTAAGCTTAGCTAAGGCTTGCCTGGAGACGCGGCACAGAGTTTCAAACCTTTCTAAAAGGCTTTCTGAAAACCATTGTTCAAATTGCACATATAGGCTTCCACCAACACCTGGAAGAAGATCTGGACACAGCCCAGGCTGGATGGGCAGCATGGTCCAGCTGCTGGAGCTCTGCTCTGGAAATGCCTTGCTGGAGGCTCTGGTCCAAGCTATCTGCTCTGTGCTTCTCCCCCTGTGTCACCTGTGCTCTCTGCTTTGAAGCACAGGGCACAGAATGCATGTTCACACAGTGCTTGTGGTCTCAGGTGCTCTTCCGAGTACAAACAAGCAGTAAGGAGTGGGATGAGTAAGCAAGAAGAGCAATCTCCCTTGGTCCTCCTCAGTTACGGTCTGTGTTTGCAAGGAGCAGGCTGAGGCAAGTAAGGAGTAAAATAAACCTCTGAGCAAGAATTTTCCTCTACAGGAGAGCACTAACTCTGGGGACACCCAGCCTGTGTGCTCAACAGTCTCCCTGCATTGCCCTGTGCTGAGGGACAACCTAACCAACGCAGCTGTAAGAGCTTAGACTCAAGTGTTTGCATTAGCTGCCCCATCCGGGAATACAGAGGAAGCTCCATGCAGCAGTACACCAGACATAGAATCATAGAATCATAGAATCATCTAGGTTGGAAAAGACCTTTAAGATCATCCAGTCCAACCATTAACCTACACTACCAAGCCCACCTAAACCAATCAAGGGCAGACTAGACTAAACCGTATCCCGAAGTGCCACATCTACCCGTTTTTTGAACACTTCCAGGGATGGTGACTCCACCACTGCTCTGGGCAGCCTGTTCCAATGCTTGACCACACTTTCCGTAAAGAAATTTTTCCTAATTTCCAACCTAAACCTCCCCTGGCGCAGCTTGAGCCCATTTCCTCTCGTCCTATCGCTAGCTACTTGGGAGAAGAGACCAACACCCACCTCACTACTACCTCCTTTCAGGGAGTTGTAGAGAGCGATAAGGTCTCCCCTCAGCCTCCTCTTCTCCAGGCTAAACAACCCCAGTTCCCTCAGCCGCTCCTCATAAGACTTGTTCTCCATACCCTTCACCAGCCTTGTTGCCCGTCTCTGAACATGCTCCAGCACCTCAATATCTTTCTTCTACTGAGGGGCCCAAAACTGGACACAGTATTCCAGGTGCGGCCTCACCAGCGCCGAGTACAGGGGGACAATCACCTCCCTGCTCCTGCTGGCCACAGCATTCCTGATACAAGCCAGGATGCTGTTGGCCTTCTTGGCCACCTGGGCACACTGCTGGCTCATGTTCAGCCGGCTATCTACCAACACCCCCAGGTCCTTTTCGGCCAGGCAGCTTTCCAGCCTCTCTTCCCCAAGCCTGTAGCGTTGCATGGGGTTGTTGTGACCGAAGTGCAGGACCCGACACTTGGCCTTGTTGAACCTCATACAGTTGGCCACGGCCCATTGATCCAGCCTGTCCAGGTCCCTCTGCAGGGCCATCCTACCCTCCAGCAGATCGACACTCCCACCCAATTTGGTGTCGTCTGCAAACTTACTGAGGGCACACTCGATCCCCTCATCCAGATCATTGATAAAGATATTGAACAAGGCTGGCCCTAAAACAGAGCCCTGGGGAACACCGCTCGTGAACGGCTGCCAACTGGACTTAACTCCATTTACCACAACTCTCTGGGCTCGGCCACCCAACCAGTTCTTTACCCAGCGAAGAGTATGCCTGTCCAAGCCGTGAGCTGACATGGTTTCCCTGCAAACAGTGGGCTAGACAAGGAGGGCTGTCCTCCAGTGTCCGTTCTGACAACACAGCCCCTTTAGCAAGAAAAAAAAATGAACAGGAGCTCATTCAACATGTCCTGCACCACCCACTGCCCCCTTCACCCATCACTCCCAGGAAAGGGCACTGTAGCCAGGGGTGGTGGAGATGATGGTTTCAAGAGCTCTCCAAAGGGACTGGCATTAAAGTGAGGGTTCCTCTTTTCTCCTGAAGGAAACCCAGATGGAGCAAAGCCATTTCAGGAGCAGCAGTCACCAAATGGAGCTGCCCTGGGGGAAGAGTAAAAGTCTGCAAATTAAGGTAGAAAACTGAGTAGCGCAGCTCCCCTTCCATAGCAGCCATGTTCTCAGCAACAGAGGATTAACCGTGGAACCTGGTGACTCGTGGCAGGCTTGTCAGCAGAGCAGACTTCACAGGTAAGGTGGAAATGGCTATCTGCATTTAATCCTCTTTGTAACAGTGGAAGCCCCAGTCACTTTGGGGAAAAGGACTGCTTTGCAGACTGGCTTCCTGGGGACGTAAGGAGTTACTGCAGCCAAGCTTACTGGTTCAGTGTGCTGGCAAGGGATCCACGGTGTTCCCTTGTACTGAAAAGGCTCTGGGTACAACTCCAAAGGAGGAAAATGAAATAGGACGTGGCTCAGCAGAGGGAGACGGGCTTCACTGCCAAATTGCCAGCTCTCATGCAGACGAGCACTTGGAAGTCATCACCACTGGATAGCAATTCCTGGTAGCTTTTGTGACAAAATAATGACCCCATTTCTGCTCTTAAAACATATCTGAGAGTGCCAGCTGCACACCCTGCTTGTGAGCCAGCTCCTCCAGAGCTGGGGAGGACTGTTGTTCATCTGCTTGCTTGGGGGGTGGAAAGCATCAGCTCCAGGTGCCTTCAGGACTGCACTCACCCCTAGAAAGCTGGCATTTCCTTGACAGACACCATGCTTCCTTCTCTTCCCACCCATATTACCCACCACTCACGGCATCTCACAGAGGAGTCATTCAGATCTGGGAGGTATTTTCCCCCAAAACACACTCCTCTATTCCTGGGCCTGCCATTGCAACTGTAGCCCAGGCAGAAGGGAGCAGAGTCCCTCTATCTCCCTCTCTCCTACCTCCAAGATGGGTTTGGGTTATTTGCTCAGCTGCCTGCACACAAGGAGGGTGTTGGGGGGCCAGCCTGCTCTCCCCACGGCAAACCCGACAGTGAACTGGAGAAACCCTGCATATTCCTGGAGGCTTGGTCTGGTTTTTATTACCTAGTCACTGTACAGCGTTCGTCAGCACTGAGGCCCAGCTGACTGGCTTCTTCTCGAATGAAAATATGGGTGGCCCAACCGTATTCCTGATGAAGTCAAAGGAAGTTTTTGCCATTGGATTGGAGAGAATCAGAACCAGACCCTGCAATGTACCATTGCAATGCCATCTCCAGCTGCCACTGAAGCCAACAGAAATACTCCTGTTGTCTTTGCTGCATGCTGTGTCCAGTCCAGAGTAAGTAAACCCAGCTTTAGCGTTCAGGTCCACACTGCATGAACCCCATGCAGAACTGGATAACCTCCCAAGGCACTCAGATTGCTCTTGCAAAGCCTCTGCTTGGGTCCCAGGGAAGGGCTTTGCAGGTGACCACTGCTAGGGTGCTCCAAAGGTCCCGTTCTGGCAGGAGGAAGAGGCTTGGCTGGAGGGGCTGCAGCGCAGCAGCAGTGAGGACACGGGGAGTCCTTCTCAGCTCTTGCATCTGAACATGCTTTCCTAACGCTGCTGGCAACTCAGTTGAATCCTGGCAACATCTGTTTGGAAGCACAGTGCCGCGGATGTGGTTAGACGCATCACGGCAACTTGTGGGAGTTATTAGTTTGTTTGTTTGTCTGAAATACGTATTTAAAAAAAAAAAAACAACACAACAAAACAAATAAAACAACAGCCTTCCGCTAAGCGTCAAGCGTTGCGTAAGAAAGGGAGGATGAGCAGCACAGGGTGTGCAGAGGTACTGCTCACCCGTTGGGGTGCCTGGCTGCGTCTCTGTGCTCCACCAGGATTTAATAACCCCAGAGCACGAGGTGACTGCCTGCACAGTGCGCAGGGGTCCCTGCTAGGGATGCAGCAGTTGCAGATGTGGGGAAACGCTTCCAGTGTTACCAGCAGCACCTCCTAGTGCTTGGACAAGAGGGAAGCACAGCAACACCACTACTATAACAATAACAAAAGCATAATACCTAATTCTTTTGTATTGGAGTGCTATTTTGTCTTGAGAGCTCCCAGAAGATGATGGGTTTGCTAGTGGTCCAGCATTTTATACAGCACCTCTTCCAAAAGATCCCAAGTCATTCCAAAACTGGGAATCACTCCACTTACCACAAGAATGCAGCCACATCAGGGGTAGGATGTGGTAGCTCTTCAACAGCAGAAAAGCTTGGAACAAGGAGAGGAGAAGGCTCTCCAGCTGAAGCTGTAGAGGGAACATCAGGAACAGACCCAGGTAGGAATTCCTCCAGGCTCAGCAGGTTAACCCTGCTGACACCGACCAGCTGCTCAGCTGGGCCTGATTTAGGACCTGGGTTTTCCATTTCATGCAAGGAAGATGTAATTCTGGTCCACCTCCCCTTTACACCACCCTCCGGCTGGACAGACCTAGTACCACCACGGGCAGGGCAGTGGGGATTTATGGCAAATACACATCTGCTGGCACAGGCTGCCCGTTTATTACCTGGTGGAATAATACCCCATTCGTCGGCAAATCCATCAAAAGGGAGTTAGAAAGAAAATCAATAGATGTGTTTGCCTGGGAATTTCTCTTGCAGTGAGATATTGTCAGTGTGGTAACCAACAGGTCTATGAAGAGCTCGGACAGATTTAACTCTGCCCGTTGTTAGTGATGGGCAAGCACTGCTCAGGGCTGCGAGGAAGGCGTTGGAGCAATGTCCGGGGGAGCCAGCGGCGCTCCTCTGTCACATGCATCCACGTGTGCAAGAAGCGTGGTGCCAGCCCCTGCCGCTGCCCGGGAAATGCTGTACCAGCAGCGGCTCAGGCCGGCTGTGCCGAACTGCCAAGCAGCCAGCAACGCCCGCGTCCCCGGGGCTCACACCCGGGCTGGGACAAGGGAGGGCTCACCTAGGAACCCATACCCATCTTTTGGGGGAATGCAGCCGTCCCGTGGCATGGCATCCCGCGTGGGAAGCTCGGGTGAAGGCACGACTACAGCCTGTCCAGGAGGGACGCGGCACGCGAGTGCAGACCCCAGAAGCGTGCACGCTGGGGGCTTGCAAGCAACCGCAGGCGCGCACCCGTGGGACACCTCCGCCGAGCCCTCCGGAGCAGCTGAGGGGGCGGCGTGGGGCCCCGCCACCGGCGTGGGGCAGCGTGGGGCGGCGTGGGGCAGCGAGGGGCCCCGCCACCGGCGCGGCTGCGGGGCAGCCGTGGGCACGGCGGTCGGTGGGGGCCTGCTGCCCTCTCGCGGCCCCGCGGGGGGACGACTCGGGCCGCAGCTCGGCCACCGCCACTCGGCCACCGCCACTCGGCCACTGCAGCTCGCCCACTGCCGCTCGCCCACCGCCGCTCGCCCACCGCAGCTCGCCCACCGCCGCTCGCCCACCGCCGCTCGCCCACCGCAGCTCGCCCACCGCCGCTCGCCCACCGCCCCTCGCCCACCGCAGCTCGCCCACCGCCGCTCGCCCACCGCCGCTCGGCCACCGCCGCTCGCCCACCGCAGCTCGCCCACCGCAGCTCGCCCACCGCCGCTCGCCCACCGCCGCTCGCCCACCGCCGCTCGGCTACCGCCGCTCGCCCACCGCAGCTCGCCCACCGCAGCTCGCCCACCGCCGCTCGCCCACCGCCGCTCGCCCACCGCAGCTCGCCCACCGCCGCTCGCCCACCGCCGCTCGCCCACCGCAGCTCGCCCACCGCCGCTCACCCACCGCCGCTCGCCCACCGCAGCTCGCCCACCGCCGCTCGCCCACCGCCGCTCGGCCACCGCAGCTCAGCCACCGCCGCTCGCCCACCGCAGCTCGGCCACTGCCACTTGGCCACCGCAGCTCGGCCACCGCCGCTCAGCCACCGCCGCTCAGCCACCGCCGCCCCACAGCCCCTCCACGGGCACCTCCGGGCCTCATCCTTCAGGGAGCCCCTCGGAACGCCGAGTCTGGCATCACGAATTGTAACAGCCCTGAGCGCCCATGCGGGATAACCTCCTGAAGGTGATGGTTTGTGTCGCATTTTCTCCCCGTTACGTCTGGAGAGCCCCATGCTGCCTGCCTGCCTCTGCCCCCCGGGCAGCCTCCCGCTGCAAACCCCCCTCTCCCTGCTGATGCTCTGACCGCTGCTCCCAGCCGATTACCCTAACTCAATTAAACACAGCCCCCTCTGCACACTCCGAGTGCCCCAACGCCCAACCGCAAGGAGCGGCCAGAGTGCCGCACCGCGGTGTTTGCGGCTCAGCGGCACGCGGGACCCTGCCTGCCCACCGGAGCCACTCCACCCTGGGCCTGATCCTGAAGGCACCTGCAGCGAGAAATCTGGAGGCAGACCATCTCCTCTGCTCGCAGGTTGGCCGGGCAGGCTCTACAGTAACCTCAGCTTCAGATGAGACATTTGGTAGTGTAGGTTAATGGTTGGACTGGATGATCTTAAAGGTCTTTTCCAACCTAAACGATTCTATGATTCTATGATTCTATTTACAGACTTGCAAGGTTGTGGTATTAAGAAAAAAAGCCAGGAGGGCTTTTAGAGACCACTGATACACCTCTATAAAAGGGGATGGTGCAGGCATCACTGGCGAGCTCATGTTATCAAAGAACTAGCTCTGCAGAACCCTGCATGGTCCCCCCTGCCACCCCTCTGCCTGTACCAGCTCTCTCAGGAAAAGCAACTGAAGCCCTGCCCTGCTCATCTGACCCTCAGCAGCACCTCAGTGCTTGCCCCCCCCAGCCTCTGAGCCACTACAGCCTCACAAAGATGGCTCCATGACCCCCAAATTGCTGCTGCTGCCCCCCACGGGCTGCTGCGTAAGACCCGTATCCGCAGCTGGCTCCCTCCCTGCTCCAACACACCCACACGCCCACTTCCCATGGGACGTATGAGACCTACCAAGCCCTGCCGGCTAGACGGCCGTCAGCATGGGGCAGCCCCTCGGGACATGCCGCCCTGCCAGGGGGTCGGGGCTCACAGCCTCCCCATCCTTCCTCATCATGGCACAGGGTCCCCATGCGCCGGCATGGCTGGGTAACATCATTGGCTCATCGTTATCACCTCTAACCAAATCCAGAGAGTCCTTTGTTTTCTCCCCAGGATGTATTAGAAGCTTATTTTCTTATTCCTACCATTATTTTTCCCTCATATTGTTCATTTTCAGATGTCCTCTCAGAAAATCTGCCAGACCGCCCTGGTTCAATGCTAACGTCCTTTTATTCACTGGAAAATACACCAGGGGCCAGAAGAACATTTCCCTGGTGATGCCAGGAGCCAGGAGTGAACCCCATGTCCCCTCCCCGGGAACAGCAACACCCTCAGGGAACCGCTGGTGCCCGGGGGTTCCCACTGAGGATTGCTGCTCAGGGCCTGAAGCATGGCATGAAACAGGAGACCATAAATCTCATTCATTTTCTTTTGCAACCCTGTTCAGGCCTTGCGTCTGATCTCTCTGCCTCTGAGTGTATCTGCTGCCCACATTGCTGATCCCTGCTGGTCCTGCTGCTCAGGTGTGGATCCCTTCCAACTGAACTATTCTATTCTATTCTATTCTGAATAGAAAAAAGTAGAACAAAATACCAAAACCAGAAGGTGTCAAGAATTGCTGCATTACGCTAGTGCTTTCCTCAGGGCTGCTTGGTAGCTGCTGGAGTCTGTGAGCAAGCAACCCTGGAAACATGCTACAGCTTCTGCTGAAAGGTCTGGGCACAGCCCCACAGCTGCTGGCACAGTGCCGGCTGCACCGCACTCCCGCCCGGGCACGCAGGCGGAGGGGCCACAGGCAGGGTTTACGGGAAATGGTTAAACCGACGGCTCGCCTCCTCCCCAGGCAGCAAACCGCTCTGAGCCTCCAGACCTTCACCTGCACATCAGCCTGCGAGCAGGGCTGACTGCGGGATCCTGCCTGGACACCACTGCAGCCAGCGGTGCTGCCAGCAGCACCAGAGACGCGGCACTGCTGGTGTGTGAAGGACATGGCTCCCCTGGTCCTGCCTGCCCAGGCCTGGGCTTCTCCCTGCTCCCACAGAGGCAGCCCCAAGCCCCGACATTTCCTGATCTGCTGTGCAGACCCACATGGTCACAGTAAAACTGGTCTCTCCACCATCCGTAAAGCAGTCTCATGATGGCCGAGCGAAGCCAAGCTGGAACAGGACTGGTGCTACTGATGGCCCTTACAGCAGCACGACCCTGAGACACGCCAGGGCAGAGCAGAGCCACGGTCCAGTGGCGAAACCCCTGCCTCCAGCTCCTGCCGCCAGCCTGCAGGCAGCGTGAGAGCCCGTCTGATGGGCGGAGAGGTCAGAAATAAAGGCTGAAGGGACGAGGAGGAGGAGGAGGGAAGAGGCAGGAGGGAAGTGACTGATTTCTATGATTAATGACTCTGGTCATTAGTCCTGCGGGGGTGTAATCCTTTGCTACCTCCCAGGCGTGAGCGGAGGAGTCCAATGACCGGGCAACGCAAGCTTGTGTTTCGAGGTCAAATCCCCTAACTGCTCGATTCCCTGTGAACTGATGATTTCCTGCCTGTGCCACGGCAGCCGCACCGACCGCTGGCCGCCAGTGCAGAATCGGGGCCACTGTGGGAGAGGAAGCAATATCAACCAGGATGTGCCTTGAGCGAGTCCTTGCACAAGCAACTGCAGCTGCCTCTCTATTCACTGATGATATTTATGCACATCACCCAATCAACTGATTACATTTGCTATTCTCTACCTAAAAATAGCCCTTTTAGTCCTGGGAGTCCACAGGCCGCTCCAACGCAGTTTATGAGAACGGACCAAGACAGACAAATTTTCAACAGGCGATGCAAAACCCGACACATGTGCAGGACCCCCTCAGGGGGACGGGAAGGGGCTGCTCCGGCAGCAGTACCGGCTGATCAGGGAAAGGACACGGACCGACCCGTGTGTGACCAAACTGCATGTAATGAAACAAACAAAAAAAAAAAAAGAAGAAGAAAATGTAATTCTGCTTCCTTTTTTTCCTCTTAACTTTCCTGGATAGAAACAGCTACAGCACAAGCGCGGAGGATGGAGCCCGGCCGACCTGGGAGCTCCCTGGGCGGGCAGGTCGCTGCTCCAGCCCCCCGCGGGGGCAGGCCCGGGACCGGCCTGCGGGCCCTCCGCCTGCCCTCACCGATCTCCCTGCCCGCTGGACGGGACCCCCGCAGCCTCTCCTCCTCCCCCGGCCCCGCCTCGGCCGCCGCAGCCCCAGCCCCGGCGCCGGCCCCTGCCCCGCCGCCTCCCGGGACTCCATCTCCCGGCACGCTCCGCGGCCCGGCGCGCACGTCACGACGTCACGACGGCGCGGGGCACGCCGGGGAGCGGCGCGCGTCCCGGGAGCGGCGGGCAGGTAGGGCGCACCCCGGGCCCCGCGGCGGCGGCGCCCCCTGGAGGCGGGGCGGGAGCGCGGGGCGGCGGGCGGGACCCCCCCCACAGCCGCGGGCCCGGCGCCGCGCCGGGACGGGGAGGGGGCGGCCGTGTCGGGCCGGGCCGGGCCGGGCCGGGCCGGGCAGCCCTGCCTGGACCCCCGCCGGGCCGCGCCTCCGCCGGACGGGCGCTCCCCGCCGGTGAGAGCCCCTCGGCGGCCGCGCCGGGGTGTGTCCGCCCCGCCGAGCCCCCTCAGGCCGCCGCCGCCCCGGGCCTTGCCCGGGCACCTGCTGCGGCCCAGCGGAGGCCGCGGGGGAGGCGGGGGGCTCTCGCCCTGCGATTAGCGGGGCGGTTGGCACCGAGCCGAGCGTCCGGTCAGTCTGTCCTCCCTGAGAGCCGCCTGTCCCCCTCCGGGGAGCCCGCACGGTGCCTCCGCACCGGGCCGAGGGTCCGCAGCATCCCACCGCTTCAGGGCGCGGACGCTGCTGCCAGCGAGAGATGCTGCCAGCATCTGCTCTGAGCAGAAAACCCGAAACCCCTGTAGCGTCGTGATGGTTTTGTAGTCTTCACTCAACCATTGTTATAAACGCTGCCGGAACAAGTCACAATGCAGACTGTGCGGCTTCACCCTGCCATTTTAACTTGTTAATGGCACAAGCTATGCATTACAAGTGAAACCGGTTGCCTCGCCGCACATCCCAACTAAAAACTACAAAGTGAGAAGAGAAGCTGCGGCAGGAAATTTTTTTGAATATAAGGAAACCAAAGTCACTTAATTTACAGAGTTTTACAGCTTGATCCTCAGCTGAGGCTTTCTCTAATACCCTGCTCTGCGTCAGAGGAACTACCTTGGGAGGGACCGATACGCAAGAACAACTCGCTGTTGAGGAAACTTCCATGAAGGCACAGCCGAGTGCAAGATAAAGATAAAAGCGCAGCAGTAAAAATAATTTCACGTTACTAAGGCGCCTGCTGGCATTCCGATAAAAGGGGGTTATATATGAAAAGAATGTCATACCAATCATCTTTCTAAAAACCGAACCTAACTTAAAACCAAACAAAATCCCCTCTGCCATTGTTCTTTAATGAAAATTCTTGTTTTAAAGGTGGCTTTTTATGTAACTCTTTGGCGTATCTGGTGTCTGTGCTGCTCCCGCATCCTTCCCTGAGCAAGTCTTTTGACATATTTCCAAGATAAATAAGAATAATGGATCTGGTATCCTGTGTTTCCGTTTAAAAAATAATTTTAAAATACACATTTTTCGTCCCTCAGAGGAAGGTTTCTGATGTACCTGGCAGTGCCCAGGCTTCTGCTTCCCCAGCTGAGATATATGCTAAGAATAAAAGGGAAGCATGTTCAGTGCCAGTGGCAGCAAGCGCCTGGACTACCACTGCTTCCCGGGTGCCAGGGATGTGATACTCGTCATGCCACCGTTGAGCCAAGGGTCAGATCCCAGCGTGGGACTTGGAGATTCTGCTACGCCACTGAAAATCCCTTCCTGAAATGTGGGCTTTAAAGGACTGTGAACTGCAGCTGATAAATTAATTTTTTTTTTCTTCTCTCTATGTACATAAAGAACTTTTCTTCATTGCAGTTGTCTTCTTCCACTTGAGCAAGTGGTAAACTGAAATACAGTGAACCTTTCTGTCTGAAATGCTCCTGAGGATGAAGCAGACAAACCCAGCAGGGAAGCGAGAGCGCTGCGTGCATGCAGCCATTATTCAGAAAAAGCTGTCTGTTCACATCCCTCCGTGACTGTCTCTTCATTTTAAAGACTAACTACTTCCTTCTCCTCCTCTCCCCCTAAAAGAAATGTTTTCTTCCCCATTTCTTTTAATGTCTAAGCAATGCGATAGGAAAGGTATTGAAACCCAGTCTACTGAATAATAACTTAATGATGTGAACCCTGTTCTGTTCCTTTTGAATGGACGGCTGCTTTAGCAAGAGAGCTGCTGGGATCTGCTCCCTGCTGTGAGGGATGTGAGGACGGAGAAACCTGGATTGAAGCTGAACGGCAACCAGAGTGGTATAAAACTGAATCAGAATGCAAGAATGAGGCCAATGCTGCAAGACTGTGAAATAAGGAAAAATTATATGCAATTAAGCTAAGTTCAAAAACTAATAGTGAACACTTGTAGTATATATTAATGAATGTTTGGAGTTGTCTGTTAACTCCATTATTGCTAATACCTGCTAGAACACTGCCGCGTTGAGCTGTGTTTAATTTGCATGCTGAAGCGTGATGCAGCATGGCAGAGGTTAATGAAATACACTGGCGTAAAATCTTCGCTGTGTGTTTTCAGTATGTACAGTCATTCCCCAAATGAGCAGAAGCTGACAAATCATTCCTTCTAGTTTCACTTTCTGGCAAACGTCTGAAACCTTGAAAATTTATTTTGGCTATCTAGAAAAGCAGAGTAAAACAACCACATTTATTTCGTTCATATCTGATGTCACATCTGAATGCAGGTCTCCAGAGGTGATATATTAATGTCCTAAAGCGTTGCACCATCTGGTTCCTCTTTTGATGCGCAACATTTTGAATGCTTGGTTTAATCTCCCTGGGTTTCAGTAAATTATGTAAACTCAGAGGCTTGGCAGCGGGAGATGGGCACCATGAGGAGATGATTCAGTCATCAATATCTATTGGGCTTCCTTATTGCTGCCATTACACTTCCTTCAGTTCTGCTTATAAATTTTGCAAGTGAACAATTCATCGTGCTAGGAGCTGTAAGTTAGTTCTGGAATTTGCCCACTCTGAGATTAGCTGTGACTAATCCATCCTTTCCAAATGTGGAAAAGCTAACTGGGCTTCTTTTTTCCAGGGCTGGGTGATAAATCAGAAATAAATTGCATGTATATATAACTGCTGGTGATGACATAAATCATATTTCCTTTTTTCTTTCTGGACAGAATCAGTGCACCTTGGAATAGATGCGAGTACAAGACTGCACCGGCTAAAGCTGCCTTGGAAAGCCATGGCTGCCGCCCCTCATCTCAACTCGGATGCACTCCGAGAGGTGCTGGAGTGCCCCATTTGCATGGAGTCCTTCACTGAGGAGCACCTGAGACCCAAGCTCTTACACTGCGGGCACACCATCTGCAAACAGTGCTTGGAGAAACTCCTAGCAAACAGCATTAATGGTATACGGTGCCCCTTTTGCAGCAAAATCACTCGGATCACAAGCTTAGCTCAGCTGACTGACAATCTTACTGTGCTGAAGATCATAGACACCAGCGGACTGGGGGAAGTGGTGGGTCTTCTCATGTGCAAGGTCTGTGGGAGAAGGTTGCCAAGACACTTCTGCAAGAGCTGTAGCTTGGTTTTGTGTGAGCCCTGCAAGGAGACATCACACATGCCCCAAGGGCATAGAGTCATTGCTATCAAAGAGGCTGCTGAAGAGCGTAGGAGGGAATTTGGGATGAGGCTTGCCAGGCTTCGGGAGCTCATGGGTGATCTGCAGAAAAGAAAAGCATCCCTGGAGGGTGTTTCGAGAGACCTGCAATCTAGATACAAAGCCGTTCTGCAAGATTACAGCAAAGAAGAGCGCAAGATCCAGGAAGAACTGGCCAGGTCACGAAAATTCTTCACCACCTCTTTGTCTGAAGTGGAGAAGGTAAATAATCAGGTAATGGAGGAGCAAGCTTATCTGCTGAACTTAGCAGAAGTGCAGATAATGTCTCGCTGTGACTATTTCCTTGCCAAAATAAAGCAGGGGGATATAGCTCTCTTGGAGGAGGCAGCAGATGAGGAAGAACCAGAACTGACAAACAGCCTCCCACGGGAGCTGACTCTTCAAGAGGTTGAACTCCTTAAGGTGAGCCACGTGGGACCACTGCAGATTGGGCAGGTGGTGAAGAAACCCCGGACCGTTAATGTGGAGGAATCGCTCATGGAAACTGCAGCATCCTCGTTGGCATCATTTAGGGAGCCTGACTTGGTGCAAGAAGAGGCCAGCTGCACACCGAATTCCTCACCAGCCAAGCCAAGGATGCCTGAAGCAGCCACGAGCATCCAGCAGTGTCACTTCATCAAGAAGATGGGCTCCAAGGGCAGCCTGCCAGGGATGTTTAATCTCCCCGTCAGCCTACATGTCACCCTGCAAGGCGAGGTGCTTGTGGCAGACCGAGGCAATTTCCGAATCCAGGTTTTTACCCGCAAGGGCTTTCTGAAGGAGATCCGCCGGAGCCCTAGCGGAATCGATAGTTTTGTATTGAGTTTCCTTGGAGCAGACTTGCCCAATTTGACTCCCCTTTCTGTCACCATGAACTGCCATGGCCTGATAGGTGTGACTGACAGCTACGATAACTCTGTCAAGGTCTACACCATGGATGGCCATTGCGTGGCTTGTCACCGGAGCCAGCTAAGCAAACCCTGGGGCATCGCCGCCCTGCCGTCTGGGCAGTTTGTAGTGACTGACGTAGAAGGAGGGAAACTCTGGTGTTTCACAGTGGACCGCGGCGTGGGGGTGGTGAAGTACAGTTGCTTATGTAGCGCAGTGCGCCCCAAGTTTGTCACCTGCGATGCTGAAGGGACCATATACTTCACTCAAGGGCTGGGACTTAACCTGGAAAACCGGCAGTACGAACACCATTTAGAAGGAGGCTTTTCAATTGGCTCCGTCAGCCCAGATGGACAGCTGGGACGCCAGATTAGCCACTTCTTCTCTGAGAATGAGGATTTCAGGTGCATTGCTGGCATGTGTGTCGATGCCAGGGGAGACCTCATTGTTGCTGACAGCAGCCGTAAAGAAATCCTGCATTTTCCTAAAGGAGGTGGCTACAATATCTTAATCCGGGAAGGACTCACCTGTCCTGTCGGTATTGCCATTACGCCCAAAGGGCAGCTGCTGGTGCTGGACTGTTGGGATCACTGCATTAAGATCTACAGTTACCATCTGAGAAGATATTCCACCCCTTAAAGGCATGTCTCTAGATAAAGCCCCTTTTGGCAGCAGAGATTCTTCCAGACTCATTGCAATCTGATGGGAACCGGCATTAAGCGTTCAGGAAGATTGTGCCATAACCAAAGGGGGTTTGGCACAGGGGCTGTCATGTTTTGTGTGTAGAAACAAAATAGCTTACATGGTGGTGGTGGTCTGTTTTTTCTTCTTTTTTACATAAAATCCATACAATAAAAAAGAACAAGCGTGAGGGAAAGGATCCATCTTCCTGGAGTATTCGTTCCTTGCTAAGTGACTGGCCACTCCATAAACCTTCTCACCTCCATTCGCTACATCTCCTACACTTCCAGCTTCAACCATTGTATCTTTCTTTGTGCCATAAACACTGACTGACTGCTCTAAATCACCTTCCCTTAGAGGACTGGAGAGGCAATCCTCTTCTCACTGTGGTACTCGCAAGGAACTTGGTAGCAGTTGTCTGGGCAACTACCAGAGAAAGCAATTTCTGATTGCAACACTGCATAAAACGAAATAGCCCTCTTAAACTGCGGGGAGATGGAGCTTTACTTTCAAACTGACGAGTGAGGGTTTTCTTTCTCTGTTCTTCTGGTATTCAGGAGATCGTCCTGTCGTGCCATTTTGTGAACTGTGTCTGTTCAATGTGAAGTGAGTACTGTGCAATCATGGGAGACCGAGCTGAGCCAGAAAACTGCCCTCTGATGGCAACAGAATTTTTATTACTACTAAGAGTTCTGCTAGGTAGAAGGAGGTAAAAAGGGAGGGGGCTGGAGGAAAAAAAAGTAAGGGGGAACCTAGAGTTGATATTTACTGTTTATTATTAAATGTATCCTGGAAACTCTTTGGAAGGAATGTCTGGTATTTAAAGCTTCATGGGGAGGGGAGAAGGGCTGGGGACATAAGACTGGGAGATTGTAGTGAATGAGATTAAATGCAACATATTGTATGTTCACCTGCACTTCACTACTCTGCATTCCAGACCATTGCATTTAGCAATAGGTTTCCACCCATCTGCACTTCGTATGTGCAGGCTACTCACTGCCGAGATGGGGATGGAGGGGGGGAACTGTTCTGCTTTTATTTTTTTAATACTTGGAAGCACGTCCATTGGTGCGTTGCCTTTTTTTCCCTTGCACAGCAAAACACTACATTCCTCAGATTTTTTTTAATGGCACCAGCAGGCACCAGAGTTCATGTTCATCACGGCTTTGGGCCAAATGAAGCACAAAACTGCAGCTGTGTGAACCAAGGCCCCCACAGTGCTACTCTCCTGGCTGATAAATGTGTACCTCAGTGTGGTGCTGCTTGCCTAGAATAGTTTATTGAAGGAAAGATGCATTTAAATAGGGCACAGTGGTAGCATGTTAATCTGCCACAGATAATAGTTACACTGCAGTGCATTTATTTGTTGCTATCAACAACGTAGTTGCAAATTTGGGAGCACGACAGACAATACAAAAGCTGATTTTATGGTGGCTGCCATGCTACAGCAAATTGTTTGCTACTTGTGCTACAACATGTATGCAACAGGTGATTTTTTTTTAAGCTCCCATATACTTTCCCCTAGCGAAACAGCAAAGTAAAATAGGCTTCAGAGCTGCTGCTGCTACAGCCAGTTGTTTGGCAGTTACAGGGTTTGCAAAAGAAGTGCTCAGAGCAGATTTTGGTGCGATTTTGGGGTTTTTTCTCTCCCTGTTCTGCTCAGCCAAAGCGCTGAAGAGGGCCAGCACAACAGACACCCAGCTGTGTGATGGAGGTGCCCCTCCATCGGAGCAACTTCCTATTTCTCTCGCTGTAATTCAGTGGAAAAAGCTTGCAGAGAAGGGAGTAGGAGCTAAGACACGAGCATGGTAGATGATGCTGAGGGAGCCCAAGGGAACTGAACCCCCCCCCACCTCCCTCCTGAGCTGCTCTGTGTGTTTGCCAAGGCTACCAGCTTGCACATAATTATTTACATTCTCTGCTTTTCTTTTTTGGGTGGGAGGGGGCAGTCGCCTAAGGTATGTAACAGCAATTTTGGGAGCCGATCTCATCTTGCATGTATGTTTTTGGGAGATGACGACTATTACTGGGCACTGCTGCCATTAATTACATTGTAACTCAAGGCATTTTTTCTGGTGTTATGATAATGGCAGTTCCTCTCCTACTGATCTCTTTTAAACGTTTCTCCTGTTTCTAAGAACTGCTCCAAGCAGGAAGCTACTGTGGACCTGAATAATTGAAGCAATATTATCTATGATAATATGTACCTCTGTCATTTTCTGTTCCAATGGATTTTTTTTTTTTTTCAATAAACATCACACTACTAGCAATAACATTTCCTGGAGTGCTTGAAGGGACGTAAAAGCTGATCCAGTAAACCGAGCAGTTGGTTACCCCAGCCTGTTCCTGGTTACACAGTTCAAACAAAACGTCTGTCATCTGTTTCTCCCTCAGAGATTCAAGAAAAATAACACTACCCTGCAATGCACTGGTGGGCCAGGACACTGCGATCGGCGCCTGGGGGTGTGTGTCACCTGCGGCTCTTCTGCTAGTCTTGGATTTCAGGCAGAAAAGGGAAAAAGAAAACCCGCTGTCCCTCGCCCAGGGTATGCATGTCCCCTGACTAAACTCGGTAGTGACTGCAAGATGACTTTGCAGAGCTATATTTCTTGCCATAGTGCCCCCACACAATGTTGTGATCATCTGCCAAATGAGATGAAATGGAGTAATTAAGGACTGTGATAAAGTAGTTTGGCTTCTGCTCTCTACCTGGAGAAAGAACTTGTCTGGTTATATGTATGTGTTTGTTTTTTAAAGATTGTGTAATAAAGGAAAAATTGATCCAATTAAAAGCGCATTGCAAATGGCTCATTTTCTTATTAAAAACACTTCATCTCCTCCCTTTGGTGGCAGATTGGTTTTTACGGCCTGTGGGGATTAGACTTGGGAACACAATGGCTACGAGACCCCTTTTATGCCGTCAGGTTGTGGAGGATAAATCTGATCTCCTTGGCAGGTCTCATGTAACTTTATCTGACACTTCCCTACCCACCTCATAAACAAATACTAGAGTTTTGTACCTTAATTCAGGCCGATGCTCCCACAAGGGCAGTATCTTACTTTTCACTGTAGCCAGTACCTGATGTTTTAAAGGTCTGGTACAAATTCACTGGCACTGAGCGCTCTCTAATGGGATGTGGAAGCCTGGCTGAAGGCTTCATCACCCATGTCCCTGGCTCATCGAGGGGCTTTCTGTCTCAGCTCTGCCCTGCTGCAGAGGTGACATTTGCTGGGGCCGGTAGGAGGGCTGCCATGAGGCTTCACCTATTATTCTGGATAATTTTGATAAATGCTGTGAAAAATCGCATTACAAATGGTGTATTTAGGTGGAGCCAAAGGAGAGGTATGCAATTTGCCACTCGGCTTTCAAAGGCACCAGTACGTCAGCAGCATGTGCAGGTCCTCCCCTGGTCCTGCTAGCCAGCTGGGTTTGCTGGTCTAGGTGAAGGTTTTCAATCACTTGGGCTCATCTCAGATGATATGAAGCAGCTCTTTAAACAGATACAAGTTGCTGGTTTATCAAACATATATGACCCTTGCAGAACAACTGCCGTGCCAGTGCTGTTGGACTTATCCTGCCTTTTTATGAGAAGTTATGATTTCTTAGGGTAGCGACAACTAAGCTGCGAACATTTGTTCTGGGCAGCAACAGCCAGCCAGGGTTTCTAAAGGGATGAGGGGGAGAGCCTGTTTCTTAATCAAAGGGGGCAGAGCTACAAAAGTAAAAATAAAGCCAGATGCTTTGAGTCTTTTCTATTGTATAGCTTAAGTGATTTTTCTGGGTCATTACTCAATGTGAGGATTTAAAGTTATTTCATTTTGCACAACTAATTACTTTACTTGCCTGGCAATTTTGGATTACAATGAGCAGTGCATAAGGTCATTTAGCAGACTGAGTCACAGCACATAAGTTTAAACTAAATTTCACGGCAACCAGCTAGATTGTTTTTTCCTCCTCCGAACAAAATGTCAAAATCTGAGGTTTTGAAATAAATATAATGACATAAACTGCAAGCAGTAAGAGTCTTACAAAGGTAATAGAGTGGTTGTTTATAGGAACAGATCTCAAGGACAGGCAAACTCTATATGCTTTACTTCTGACCAAGCAGGTATAAGGGAAAGCCATTATCTCCCTTTAATAGATGCAAAGCTTGCCTTACAGCTTTCTTAATGCACCTGATTGTGTCTAGGAGATGAAAACTAAAGGTTCCCATGGACTAGTTCAATCTTAATTGTGTTACGGCAGTACCAGACCTGAAGGGAGATGAATGAGACCTTGAGAGGACAGAAGGCATCCATGGGCCCTACTCCGAAGAATACGGACTGCTATTTTAGAGAGCTTGAGGCTGTATACTTAAAGTCGCTTGTATTTTATAAAGATCTTTTGTCTAACCTGCTGAGTTCACAAGAAAGCATTAAAACTGTAACCTCTTAAAGGTAAATACAACCAATGACATATGGTCTAAGAGAAGAGAAGCAAGTATTGGGAGGGGCTGGTGGGCAGAAGGCCTTAGGGAATGTGATAGGGCCTGTCCGGGCACAGCCCCTCTGTGGACTATTTTAATGTAAGAGGTGTTACTGGGAGGGAACATCTTTCACATCTGTAGCAGCCACTTTCAAAGCTCAGCTTGCTGAGTGCCCAACGTAGCCAGGTAATGCAGCCAAGGAAACTCTATCTAGAGATCATAGGAAATGCAAGAAAAACAAACATTTCACTCACTGCAGACATAAAGCACTATTGCAACCTAACAGTTGGGTCATGAAACCCTCTGAATCTCCTCCACCTGCACACAGCACATCCTGAGCCCATCAGCACCCCTCCCTGCTCCCCAGCTGTGCATCTCCCAGGTCCTCGGTGGCAAGGGAGATGAGGTCCCGCAAGCCTGCCTGCTCCTCCGTGGCAGCACACCACTGCTTTTTCCAACTTTTCCCAGCAGGAAAACAGAGGTCTCCCACGCTGAGGCTCAACTAGTCTGCACCACGTGAAGGAAAAGAGTTGTCCCTCAAATGCTTGACAAGACGTGACCCTCTGCATTACTGCTGCTGTCTCCATTTTCTCTAAGTGCCAGAGCACTTGCAGACATTTGTTCTGCATTTTGTGTATCGCAGTGGGAACAAGCAAGCTAGAACAGCTCTTGGGGAAATCCCACCAGGGCTGTCAGATTCTGCTGTCAGAGCAGCTCTTCTCTTTCCCTGACCAAGCTCTCCTCCTCCTCCTTGTCCGGTCAGACCAAGGGGCCACAGAGCAACCAGGTCTCTGATAAACCTTTAGCAGGGACTGAAGTGGTGCCTGGCAGGTGGATTTGCTGGATGGAGGGATCACTCTCTTTCCTCCTGTACATTTTGTGTCTTTGTGGTGGGCTGACCCCCACTGTCTATCCAGTTTTACCACTGAGCATGGCATTATATGGTGTGGAATAGCCCAATTTGGGCCAGCTGTCCCGGCTGTGTGCCCTCCCAAACTCTTGCCGATCCCAGCCTATTCACCTCAGGGACAGAGTGGGAAAGAGAGGAAGCCCGGATGCTGTGCAAGCACTGCTCAGTAGCAGCCAACACACTGGGGTGCTACCAATGCTGGTTTAGCCACAAATCCAAAGCACAGCACCACAGGGGCTGCGATGAAGCCAGTTCACTCCATCCTGGCCAGACCCAGCACACTCTTACATGCAACAGGAGGTGGCCGGGGGCATTGCATTTGCCCCAGCTGCCAAATGAAGATGCTCACACAATTGGTGTGAACTTAATGAGGCGCTGTCAGCTTTAAATGCTGGCTTCGACAGGGGAGAAAACCGATGCGGGCTCCCGTGGCACAGATCAATGGCCGGGTCAACCTCAAGGTCCCCGCTTGGAGGCCACTCCAAGGAGTTAAAGTGCTGCTTGGCGGCACAGAGCCAGAGCAAGCAGTCCAAAAAATGGGCTTTTAATCCCTGCATGAAATAAAATTGGGGTTCGGTTTGGTTTGCTCACACCTTATCTGCTTGCAGGAGGAAGGGGAACATTTTGCATTTCTACAGGCAGAGCAGCCTGCAAACGCCGGCACCGCCCGTCCCGGTGGGGTGGTGGGTCCAGGCAGCGAGAAGGCACCAACTTTCCACTGTCCCTGGCAAGACCCAGATCGCTTTCTCCTCCATTTGGCTGAAGGAAGCACTCTGCAGACACTGACCCACGTCACGGGCTGCTGTGCCGGCTGCAAGCACAGTTTTGGGCTGCTCCAGCCTCGGCAGAGAGCCAGCGCCTGGCCCGGCACTTTAGGAGGAGTCCGGCTGCCAGTGGCACGGTCCCCTCTTCGAGACCATGTTTTCAATTAGGGCTTGACGCGCAGATTTTGCGCTTTATTGGCGGAGGCCTCCTCCTGAGGTCTGCCGATTGAGTTATGAAGTCGATTAAAATATTAAAATAATTTTGTGCGATGCTGCAAACATGCCACAATGTGCATTTTTATCATATTTGGTGCTGTTCCAATTAGCTCGAGACTCTCCTCTCTCCCTCCTCTTCTGACCTGCTTTGTTCGCTAACAAATTACAGTTATCCTGGCCTTACTTTTGTATTTATTAGAGGTGATGCATATGTCCACTCTGAGCAATTCGGAAATGGGCTGGCTAGCAGTGGGGAGCTTGGCGGGCCAGAGCCCGAGTGGAGAAGGCATCTAGAACTGTCTAGCTGGAGCTATTTATTCAGAGCCTCCTTACATTACTGGCAAAATGAGAGTAAATCAGTGGAGAAGCTGGGAATAAAATCCATCTACTATATACAGCAAGCTCTTTCTCTTAGCTAACTGGGGCTTCTCCAGGAGAGAGCCGTGGGTTTCCTGTGATACCTTCTCTGTCCACAGAGCCGATCTCCCATGCTATCGGCAAGAGCCCTAAACATCCTCAATGTCCTTCCAAGAGCATTTGCTGGCTATCAAAGAGCTAGGTACAACACTGGTCCCCTTTGCAGTACCGACAGCCCTGAAGTTCAACCTCACTGACCCCACCAGCTACTGAAGCCGCACACAGAGCCACACACGAAGAACAAGGTCAGAGCCAGCACCCGGTGTTGAAGTGCTGGACGCTCAGAAATTAAATGCTTATGTCTGGGAGTTACATGCAGAAGCCCCAGGGGATCCCTGGGATCCCACGAGTGCTTTGCTGCTTCGCGGGCAGAGGGGAAGGATGCCCCATAAACTCCCAGCATACCGGGGCAGCCTTGTGAGCAGCATGGGGTGGGCATGGCTCCAGAGGCGCAGGCGGGAGCCGGGTGTGGAGCGAGGGAGCCCGCTTCGGCCAGCTGCATACCATGGACTAAAAAGGAAATTATTTTGTCGGCGAGGCACCGCTCGCCTTCAAGGCCCTATGCCACCGCAGGGCTTTGCGATTGAGCCCTGGGAGCCACCGTGGCCCCTGGCCGGGGAGAAGGTGGGGGCTCAGAAGCAGGAGATATTTCACCACTGGATCAAGTGTTGCCACCGTTCATCTCCCCTCTGGCCCCATCACTGTGGAACAGCGGCGATGCTCACGCCAGGCTCAGACTGCAGCATCAGACTCTCGTTCCCATCCAGCATCTCCAGAGAAACCCTGCATCTGCAGTGACAGCGCTGGGACCATGGAGCCACTCTGGGTCTGCCCCCCACCAACACATTTGCCCAGGGATTGCAGGGAGCGCACCGGAATGATTAATAACATCACGAGTACGTAAACAACACACCTTCATGACACTTTCTCCTGCTAAACAGGGGCATTGCTATGGCAAACTTCATTTATCACTATTTAAAACCCAAACAAACGAGTACAGGGTGTTATAAATACGCTTACAAGATGAGCTGCACTGGGAAGACAGAGGAAAAAAATGAGCAGAAAACAATGGAGGTGGTGGGCGGGAGCACACCTCCGTCTGCTGGCTTGCACAAAACAAGGCCACTCAGCAGCGCCCACGGGGCATGATGCGAGTGCCTTTATGACCTCCATTGCCATCAGCCCTACAACAGGCCCTATGAAACACCACAGATGTTTTTCAACAGAAAAATATCAGACCCGGGGAATATCCCCAGCTCCCTGGAGGAGAGAGATGAATTGGCAAATGGAAGGCTACAGCGATAAGGGAGTTTTTATAAACATAACCTAATTGTATTACTTCAAAGTCCTGAAGTTTATTGCCCTGTTTAATGATGTGTCTCATTATTTATGGTGTAGCACAATGAGTCTGCTATTGATTTAATACACTTCCTTAAAGACCATCATTGTCACAAGCAATAAAACGAAGCCATTCTGATACAGCTCAATTATGTCACATCTCCATCACCTGACCCCAACCACCCCCGGTGTGCGGAGGCCACCGCGGCAGAGCCAGAGGCCGGTAGTGAAGAGGGTTCCCCGGGGAAGGATGGAGCCAGAGTGTGGCAGCTGAAGGGCAGGAGCAGCCAGGATGGGTTCACCTGGCTCGGGGATGCTGCCCATGGACATGTGCCACCATCTCCTGCTGCTGGGCACTCAGTTTCGTACAAGTCTCCTGTCTGTGCCTGCTAAACGGCATGGTGATGGTGTATGCACAGGGGAGAGGGGCTGATGAGTGGAAAACAGCACAATACTGGCATTTGTGCCACTGCCCGTTTCCGCCGACCTCCTCACCTTTCTGGTACTGGAGCCAGAGCTGCTGCTGGACCTTCTTGCTGGGGAAGTGGATGGTGCAGCTGAACTCAGAGCCGTACAGTGCCTCCACGATGTAGTGGGAGCCAAACTGCTGGATGAAGGAGAGCAGCTCCTCCCGGCTGCTGTCCTTGTTCAGGATCTTCAGGATGTTTGCAAAGCCTGTGGGAGGGAGGCAGGGGATCAGCAGGTCGGCCAGGCAGGGCTGCCAGCCACAGCCCGGGGGGAAGGAGGCCCAGAAGATCCCCTGCTCAAGACATACAAGTCCCCACATGGGTGCAAAGCGCAGTTCCTCCTCTCTTGCCTCCATGGTCTACATGATCCTTTGGAATCCACAACCTGCTATTTACCCTGGCTGTGGTTCTGGCATCCTTCTATGATTCTTCTCCCCAAGAGATTTCTCATATCAATTTGTAGGGATGTACATGTGAATGCATGTGTGCACAGGCACACATATCCACACACACACAAACACCCTCCTATCAGCTCCATCCCGTTTTGGAGGCTGCTGGGACATCATCAACGCTCTCCCCAGAGGATGTGCTTGGCCTTTGCTTTGCGGCAAGCATAGCCAGAGATGTTCTCCTGGTGTAATTCACTGCAGATTGCACTGCAGACCATCCCCAGTGTAAATACCCTGCACAACCGATAACTATTTTTAGGAAAGCTGGAGACAGCCCAGAGGGACACATGGGACACAAGATGGCAGCTCCATGGGTGCGCAAGGGTCGGGGCATCACTTGAGCAACGCCCTGCAGTGCCCGTGCAGACAGCAGGGACTGTTGTCATGGGACAAGGACATGGACACTCACTGCTCTATGGAGATGCAATATCGTGGAGGCATTGGTGACTACACAGTGCCTTGGCATCATTTAGAGCTGGCTGATATCATCATTTTGGTTCAGTGGTGGAACTGAAAACATACTGCAAGAAAATACGTCATAACTGTCACCAAAATGAGGTTATCTGGCTGGTTGGTTGGTTTATTGAAGGAGAAGACTGGTTTAATAAAAAAACTAGAAGAATTAATTTTGAGCTGAACCCAAATATTTTGTTCAGCTCCGAGCAGGTTATGTTGTTCTGGGGCTGTGCAGCCTGTCTGCACTAAATCTTTTTTTTTTTCTTTCCCCATTTAAAAACAGGTTAATTTTTAAGTAAAAAATGCTGTTTTGAAATGAAAAGGCAAAACATTTCAGGTCGCAACAAAATGTTTCAGCATTTCTGAAACAAAATGTGTAGCTATAAAAACATGGAAGTGAAATGTTTTGACATTTCCAGGATCCTCCTGCCCGCCCCTTCTTCATCTGCGTCTCCCTGCTTTATGACACGCATTTACAAGCGCTTTGAGTCCTTTTGAAACCACATTTTTTTTCAAGAGCTTACTGTTTTTCTTATATACATGTATACACAGGCACCCGCCATGAATCCTCCCTGCAGTATTGCTTATTAGCTTGATCCTGGCTCTGACCCCAGCTCTTGGTTTGTGCGACCGAGCTGCACAAACTCCCTGCCTCAGTTTCCCCCCTGTAAAAAGGAGGAAAATCTCTCTACCTGCTTCTGCAGCAGCACTGGGAGCATGAGTTACTGCCCGAGCAGAGCCTGGAGGTGGGAAATGCTGGTGAGGCGCTCAGCATGACTGTGCCTTGGGGCAGAAGACCACCACCCACCCACCCATATAGACACGCATCTCCCCACCGCTAGAAACCCTCACCTGCAGAGAGGGTGATGGAACTGAGCTTCACCCTGTAGAGGTTGCTCCTGACCCGCCAGTGCTGCACCATGGGGTAGCCCATCGCCTCGTCGTATTTGATGTCCCCTGCAAAGGAAGAGCCAGCGCTCAGCCCCTGCTGACCCTACAGCCGTGCTCCAGGGAACGCTTAATGCTCACATGGAGCAGGGGCGAGAAATGGGATGATAGCGGGGATGGTAACCTCCCCCAGTGGCCATGGCATGGGGTCCCCAGGGTGCTGGCAGGACCAGCACTGCGGTGGCACATTGCAGCTGCCAGGAGCTCGCAGGGATGGAGATGCTGCTTTGCCGTGCCAGGGCGGACTCGCACAGCCCATACGCTATTTCTACCCAAGGGATGCAGGAGGGATGCCATGAAGGACCCTGAGATGTTGGGGGTGCTGATGCCCCTTGGGGACCATGCTAGGAACCAGGGTGGGAGAAGGGGCTCTTGCTGCTGCGCTTGTCGCCAGCGGGGGCTGAGCCCAGGGGCAGCTCGTACCGGTGAGAAGCTGGAGGTCGGGAAGGGGCTCTGAGAGGACGCCGCGGCACTGCTCCTCCACGGGCAGCGGGATCACCATGAGGCCATCGGCCAGCTGGGGGAAGTCCTTGATGAAATTATTCTCCCTGCAGAGAGAAAAAGACAACTGCAAAGCAACGATGCAGGCCACGGCCGGGCAGGGGGGCTGAGCCACCCCGGCATGGGGACGGGTGGCTCAGGAGGGCAAGGGACCTCTCCTGCAAGCAGCAGACCTAACAGGGGATGGGGTTTGCAGCCCCTGCCGCCAGCCGCCCCTGGCTCTGCAGCCCTCCGAGGTGATGCTTAATGAGCTCCCTGGGGACTGTGGCTCTGTTAGCTCGCTGGTGGCATGGGACCGCTCTCAGCCTAGGGACCCTGCCCCTGGTCTTGGCCCGGATTTTCAAAGTGTGCCACTGGAGAGGGGGCAGACAGCAGCGAGGAGAGACGAACGGCTGCTACATGCCAAAGCTGCCCTTTTCCACCACCTCCAGCATCTTCCCAGTACGGGACCATGAGCAAGCACCAGACCAAGCCCTGCTGGGGCTCCCCGTCCCAGGCAGCATCATCACCCCACGGCTTTGCCCCCGGATGACTGGCTCTCCAAAAGGAGGAAAAGGTACATTTATAGACAGACACCAAAAAAAAAAGACGGCGCATGCAGCTTGCAGTGCGATTTTACCACACATGCGGGATCTTTTCTAACCTTGGCAGGTATAACATTATATAATAGGCCCCTAATGAATTGTTTCTAGAACAATGATACTGGGGAAATTATTTGAAATGCTGAACAGACAGGTCTCTGGGAGACGAGCCTCCCCCGGAAAGGGAAACGCCTCGCGCCTGCGCAAAGGAAACGGGAGGGGGGATTTTAAATATTGATCTTAGAGCCAAAATATAGGTCAGGAGTCTCTGTGTCCTCCGGGTGCAGAGACAAAAGGGCAGCTGAGCAGAAAAAAGGGAGGTTCTTGCAAAATCAGGTCAGCCCCAGGAGCTGGGGGGAGGCTCAGGCTGGCACCGCCTGCCGCAGCTGCATTTTCCTGAATAGATTTTCCTTTAAACAGCTGCTGGGTTCACCCCCCTTCCCCGGTTTTACTCCCCGCATCTTGTCCCTGGGAGGGATGCTCCATCATCCCATGATCATCTCACAAGTGGGGACACCTTGGCCACCTCCAAGGGTCCCGCTGCAGTGAGACGCCGGGCTGGTGGAGCACTTCCCCGGGGCCCTCCCGCTGCTCCAGGGTCAGGATACGGCTGGTGCAACCTGTACCAGTGGCGAGCAGGAGGCCGTAGCCCCGTGCAACCAGCCTGGGGGTGCTCCCAGACCATAGGCGGGTGAGGAGCACTGGGATGAGCAGCTGCAGGAGGGGACACATGAGTGGGGCCTAACATGGCTGTGCAGGCAGCCCTGCCACCAGGCAGCCGGCAGCAGCCTGCCTTCATGCTGCACCCCTGTCTTAAAGCCGCTGGCATCTGATTTGCGTCTCAGGAGCTTCACTTTAGGCACTGCTGGAGAAAAAGTGATTTATTTGTCTGAGGGGAAAAGCCTCTCGCTCACACATGTGCTCACAAATCTCCTATTGATCACGCCAGGCGCGGGATCCCCGTGGCGGAGTAGTGCTTTGCTATTCTGAGCCCTTTGCTGTCTTAGCGATGCAAATGGGGAACTGCAATTACTGCCGGAGCCGGGAGCTGTGTGGGTGGTGGGAAGCAGGGGCTGCAAAATTAGGCAAGTTAGTAGGGAACACGGGAAGGAGCGTGTCGGTGTCTCTGCTGCTCTGCCTCAGCAGAAAAGTGAGAAAGGCGTCAGCGCTACCAAATCCCAAAGCTCCGGAGAGGCGCAATGCCGCACCGGGAAAGCAGGATGCAGCCGCGCTGAGCCCGCCTGCCACCCTGGGGCATGGGGATGGTCCCCTCCCTGATGGGTCAGCCCATCAGGTGATGTGCAAGGGTGAGTGCAAGGGCCAGGCAGGTCACCCCAGAAGCCTGTCCAGCCCTGCATCGCACCTCCAAAAGGACCAGGAGGGACAATGACACTGGCTGGCGGCACCTTCCCAAGTGCCCTCCCACCGCCCCGCACAAGGCGACACACCTGGCGGTGCCAGAAGAGCTCAGCCATGGTGGACAGAAACACGCGGCATGGCAGACACTGGAAGACTGCGTTAGCTCTGTGCCCTGCACCTAAGCACGGGGCAGAGAAGATGCAAAGAAGCAGCATCTCCTCCTTCCCTCACGCAAACTCACCCGGACCATCTCACTGACACCTGCCTGTGCCACGAGCCCGCAGACCTCCTGTCCCTGGGCACGAGCCCAGCTCATCCGGGTGGCCAGACAGCCCGCAGGGGCTGGTGGTCCATGCACGGGCAGCTAAGGAGGGAGAAGCTGGAGAAGACACACACCAGTGCAAGGGGAACCCACACGCAACGGCTGCTGCTCAGAGCTGATGCCTCTATGAAAAGGTATTTACTGAAAAGCCATGCTCTGCGGTGCTGCTTGCTGTAATGCCGTTTGCTTTAACTGCTCCGCAGTCGAAAGGTCGAAGAAAAACAAGGGGCAAGTGCGAGTCAATGTGTGGGCGTACACACTGGCGCGTGCCCGCAATGCACTCCCGTAATGGGAGGGAGCAGCAGTACAAGGCAGGACTTCAGGAGCAGTTCGATGATGCATTTTTGCTACCAAACCCTTCCTGCATCTTCTCCCTCCCTCCCTCCCTCCCTCCATCCCCGTCTCCATCCTCCTGCTCCCTGCCACCCCAAAGCAGGGAGTAGCCGAAGCCCCACAGAGGTGAGCGCCCGCTGGGAGCAGGGTCTGGGCATGGCGCAGCCCCCCCTGCAGAGCCCTGCCAGCCGGCACCATGCCAAGCCTCCGCTGCTTCTGCGGGTGCAGGAAGGCAAACCGGGAGGGCGGGTGATGGGGACACCCAAAACCACTTGTGCCAGGCGGCTGCCGCCCGCGGCACCCTGGCCGGCGCAGAGGGCAGCGTGCTGCGGAGCCACAGCCGGCAGAGGGCTGTAGCTCCTTTTCCACTGTGCCTTATTAATAACCCTGCGGCTCGCAGCACTGCTCACCACAGAGGCACAAAAAAAGAGTTTCTGTCAGGCTTTTGTGCACTCTGGAAGCTCTGATCAAAGCCACCGGGCTCCGCACGAGGGGCAGGGACGCAGACGAGGGGAGGGATGTGACAGCATCCCTGTGCATGTGTCGCCACGTGTGCCTCCATCTGGGGCACGGCCGAGCCACCGGCACCTCCGCACGGGTTCACACCTGGGGGTCCACGCTGTTTCCAAGAGGCATGGCAGTGCTTTCATGACCTCGCAGTTCCTACCAGCCGTGGAGCCAGATTTATTCTGATGGGATCAGGAGAGAGCCCAGCAAACCTGCCTGCTCCCAGCACCTGCGAGCCCCACATCCTCCTGTGTCTCTTGTTCTGCCCCCCAGCATCTTCCCAACACACAGAGCAGATGCCCGATACTCGCAGGAGCAGCGAGCATGCTGCTCTCTCCAGCACAATGCACACTGAATCCACTCATCGACTCGCAGCGCTCTCCTGGTGGGGATCTGAACATCTCTCGGGGCATTTTGCAGATACTGAGTCATTACACAAGGAAATGCTGTTTCTCCCTCGCAGCCCCGGTCCCCAGTAGCACCTGAGCCAGAGTATGTCCCTGCCTTGGGAGCGAGCTGACTTCCAGATAAACAAGTCTTGATACTGGAAAAGGTCAAATGGCCCAAGGCTTTACTGAGCTCTCGTACTGGCAGGGTGGGCTGAGGAGGAAGGCAGTTGCCTGGATTAAACTGAGTTCAAAATCCTGGCTTTGATGGACACTTCGTGTAACCTTGACCAAGTCATAAAATGCACCCGTTGTCTCGCGTGGCACAGATAACAGACAACAGCTCCCTCCGTCTCGGGGTCCTGGTGCGGTAAAGGCACTTAGCAGCTGCTCAGGTACCAGGAGGAGGGCTCAGGCAGCGAGAGCCTGCTGTGCCAGTGTTCTCCTGTCCTTCTGAAACTAGATACACAAACCAGAGATGTTTTCGGGGAATCTGACCTTAAATAATACACCCAAGGTCATGCAATACAGCCGTGACACAGTGCAGCGTAGGGCTGCATTGCTGTGCTCTGCAGTGCTGGTATCATCTCCAACCGGAAGGCTTCAAAAAGGACCGGCATCCCACAGCATCCCTGAGCAAAAGTGGGGTTTTGGGGGAGCAGGAGAGCCCGAGCCAGGCACTGGGGAGCAGCTGGAGTGCTGTCGTCCTCCTGGATGGGTCCACAGCCACCAGGTCCTGGTCCATGGCACGGTTCTGCTGAACCCTGGAGCACCTCATCCCCTTGCCAAGGCACTGAAAGCCAGGACCAAGCCCACAGTGGGATTTTGGCCCGCAGTAGTGAAAGATCAGCTGGTAACTCACTTTCATTTCATTTTCCTGTTAGCAACACTGTTGGGTGAAGGAGCAACTTCTCCTTGGCTGAGCTGGCTGTGGCTTCCTCCATTCACACTTTACTCCCAAAGGACTCGACCTCGAGGCTGGACTCTGCCAACCCACCCTTTCGGAGACCCTCCTTGCTCCTGTACATCTCTCACTGCAAATCCAAGCATCAGCTGGCATGGGGCTTCCTGCCTCCTTCCGCCACTGCTAGCGGATGCACATCCTGCATCACAGAAACCGGGTAAATATATTCATGAAGGGGTAAAAAAAAAAAAAAAAAAAATGACCCCACAAGTGATTAGCTGATGCCCTGAAGCGTGAGATTTAATTACCCTTATCTGAGCCAGCACAGCTACAAATGTTAATCACATTATCATCCAGCGTGCTTATGTTCAGCAAAGTGACTGTGCGAGGACTGCGCTTTCTGCTATGCAAGTCTGAGAGGACGCCTTCTCTGGCAAGAATAATTTATTAATGATACTTCTTTCTGTCCTGCAATGGCTTGGGGAGAACAAGATGGATTTAGGGTTATTTAGTGCCAGCTTTTGACCCAACTTTTCCTCAGAGGAACTTTCCCGCTGTGGTGGCTGCAAGCTCACAGGAGCCCAGCCTGCATCTGACACAGGGACATTCAGAAATAGCTTCTTTTTAGCTTGTCGTTGCCAAAAAAAAAAAAAAATTGATCTAGAGTCACTGGGAGACAGAAAAGAGGGTGTCCTGTTTCCACAGCCACTTTGGAGAAGGTAAGCACACCGTAAATCTCCCCCCATGTGTCTCCATGACCTCAGGCACCGGTGAATTATACAGGCTTAATGCAAACCCTCTGAAGCAGCAGTTACTTACTCCAAATTTACTCGTCATTAATTTCAGTGAGGCCCCACTCCTGTATAACAAGGCAGGATAAAAAAAGGAGAGACCAGTCAGGTTTTGCCAGACCCTGGAGCCCTCTCCAGCTCCCCAACTTTCAGCCCTAACCACCGTTTGCAACAATTCATGGCCGGACTGGGCTTTGGGGAGAGAGGAGAGCACCAACCTGGAGCTGCCCGTGCCCCCCGAATCCTGCCGGTGCAGCCACAGCCATCACTCCCATCCCTCCATTGGCCCCGATGCTGTGGATAAGACCTGTCCCCACGCTGCCTGTCCCTCCCTGCCGTGTCCCCAGCGTGCCCCACTTCAGCGCCAGCAATAAACAGCCTGACAATATTCAATAGCTGCCTTACCCCCTCAGTTCAGGAAGAATTAGCATTTAAATTGAGGTGTTTCAGGAAGGTAAATTATGCCAGCGCTGGGGCCGCAGCGCCTGTGGGCACGCACGGTGCTCCTCGGGGCTGGCGTGATGTGCCTACAAGCACGGTGCTCAGCACCATCCCCTCCATACGCCCTTGGTCTGAACCCCGAAACCTGCCCCAAAACCCTCTGTGGGGCTGGGAGCGACCAGGACCCCCTGTCCTGCACCCCCCGCTCCCTCTCTCCCGTGGGGCTGGGGCTGCGTGGCGGTGAAGTCACCTACTCTGTAATGGAGAGGTGTTGAAAAGGGCTCAGCTGACGCCAGCGAAACGCCGTGGGCTCCGTCTCGGCAGCTCTTTGATCCCAGCACTGGAATACTAATCGTGGCGCCATGCCGGCACGGCTGCGGGAGGCCCTCGGTGGCACCGCCGGGGCTCCTATTCCCTCATCGCACCCAATCTGGGGACACTGAAGCGTGGGAGGGGACAGTGAGAGCAATGGGACTGGGCAAAGGGTGGTGGCAGCTACCTGGGACAGCAGCTGGGAGGAGGAGCTGCAAACCCCACTAGTACCTGTGCCACCGCCTGCGTGGTGCCGTGCAGGGACCCCAGCCACGGCACGACAATGGTGACAGCCAGCAAATGACATCAGGTCACGGGACTTTAAGACAGGGGACAGCACTGACAGCCGGACAGACGGATGCGGGCAGTGGGAGCAGTGCTGCTCCCTGGGAGCCAGCAGAGGCAAGGAAGGGGATTCCCTCCCGGTGAATATTCACCGTAAAGCAGGAATTCAGTTGATCCAAAGCTATTTGTCAACTCTGCTCGAACCTGTTGCAGAACGTGAGCAGAGATTTTTTTGGTTGTCGTTTCTTATATACACAAAAAGAGATGGAGAAAGATGAATAGATGCCACCACTGTGCTGCTACTGCCTCCGTGCCTGCCGGGGGTCCTGCACCTTCCCGGTAGCTAAAGGCAAGTCTCAACCGAGACTGCAACTGCTTTCCCATTCTCCGTTAGTGCACCAGAACATCAAACTCATCTCACAGTAATCCAAAGCATGCTGCTGCTGGTGTTTCTCTTCAGCTGTTGAACAGATAACTTGACTCTCCGCCCCACTTGTGCCTGAGCCCAGGTCAGCAGCAGGACCCTTCCTCTGGCCCCGGGAATCGCGTGCCCATGCCCATCAACATTGCGCTCCACCAACGCTCGACCATTCCAACCTGATTTTCCTACAAATCATCTCCAAACACCCTCAAATGCTAAAGCCCTCCTCCGGTCTGCACAGCCCCGGTGGCACCACCAAGCACTCAGGCAAACCCAGCCAGTGGTGCCCACCACCGTGGCGCTGATGGTGAACATGATGTGCATGTTCACATGCACGGAAAATGTGCATCCTCTCCTGAAGGAGAGGAAAGAAGTGTGATTCCTGTGTCTTGTCTAAAGGAAAGACACAGGAATCTGCTTTGAGACAGGGAGATGGAGAAGCCAAGAGCGACAGGAGCAGAGATCTCCTTCCTGCACCCTGGTGAGCCCTGGAGCAGGCAGGGGGATGTGCTGCCGGAGGAGGTCCACCACCGGCACATGGCTCTGGCCAGCAAAAGCAACGCAGCTCAGGTGGAGTGCCCATGGCCATGCAGAGGGACCCCAAGAGGCTCCCCAGCCTCTCCCAGCTGCTGGCTCTCGAGATGCCAGGTCCCAGTGACATCTTTGTTGCCCATTTATCACCTTTTATTATCCTCCCTGCCCCACTCCCCATTATACAGCTATTTATTTATTCCAGTAAAGCACATCTCCTGTGGGTTAAATCCTGTGGTAGGCTGTGGATCTTTCTTCCTCTGGAGTGCCTGTTGGGAACAGGCTGAAACGGAGTGCCGACTAAAAACAAATTTGGAAAGTTACGGTTCCCACAGCAACACCTGGCGCCTGTGCAGCAGGCAGCGCACAGGCATGCAAAGCTGGATTTATGCCTTAATTACGGAGTCGGGGCTGAAAGAGGAAACCCATGCAAAGCTCTAGTTTTCAGCCCCTTACACAACTTTGCAAATACACGGATTATTCCCTTTGGGATTAAAACTTCCCATGCTACCTAAGCTTAATGGTGACTTTCTGCAAGAAGTTTTAACAAAAGTAAAAAATCCCCATTTTAGAGTGAGAAGGTGAGGATGAAAAGCCGACACATCCCCAGCTGGAGAAAGGGAAGAGAGTGACAACTGGCCTCTTGTTTGCCTGTAACTCTGGCATAGCTTGCTTCTGGAAGCCCACACTCACAGAGAGCAAATCCCTCAGGAGACAAATGCGTGTGAGCTAGGAGACATGACTTGGTGCAGAAGCTGCCATCATTAACACTTGAGCCCAGGTAACAACTCCTAGCTGCATCGAGACCAGAGCCCAAAATACCAGAGTCTACCAGCAGTCCCTTCCCTCTGACAGAGCAGGCTCCAAGCTCTTTGCATTTACTGCTGGAGACCTCCTCGTTTGATGGACTGCTCCCATCAACAACAAGCAGCAAAGAAGCTGATGAAATACAACCCAACGTATGTCTGACCCAACATGTTCCATCTCTAAGTTGCTATCTCCTTACTACTGTCCTGCTCAAGTCACATCACCTAGGTGCATCACCATCACGTAGGTGCATCATCACCCAGAACAAGCCCTTCCACACACACCTCTCTGCTCCTCTCCTCCTTGCACAGGGGAAAAGCAAAGGAGCAAGTAGCCCAAACCTCTCCCTGCATGGCTCTGTGCTAGGCATCTGGCTGATCTCGCCAGCAACATAGGCAGCGGCTCCACCACTGCCCACAGCTGGATGGGTTTTGGCCTCAGCAGCCTTGTCCTGAGTCTGCAACCCGGTTGCAGGGCCAGAAGAACACGTCTGAGCTGCGTGTCACCCTTCCTCGATGGGAAGGTCTGGGAATTGCCCAACAGCTGATGTGGCTGATGAGAAATCTGCCCGTTTGCAAAGGGTTGGCACCGCTTAGTGTCTGCCAGGAGGATCCGTGTCTTGCTCCATGTATCTGCTCTTCAAGGTGTCTCCCTCCATTAGCTTTGCCATTGCTGACAGCTGAAGGGTCTGACCTTGTCAGCTTCCATAAGCCCAGCAACTTTCAGCTTTTTAACAATTTGGATGGGCAAGTGCCATGAAGACAGACAGACCTCCTGGAGCAGCTCACTAAACTTCTGCCCATTGGGCTGTAGCCACTGCGAGATGATCTGGGGATGGTTTCTCTATGGGGACATTTTTTCTACACCTGAGCAACCCAGAGCCGGGCTGGACACCTCCTCTGAATGATTATTTCAGCAGCAAGCTGAGCCAAGGCTGCCGGTCCTCTTGCACGGGTTGTTTGGGTGCTGTTTGCAATCATTTCCTGAGCGTTGCTCAAGCAGCTCCATGCCTGGCACTTTCATTAGCATTATTTGTAATAAAGCAACAAATAAGAAAACTCCCACTGACTTCAGAGGAGCCAGGACCGCACGCTGGGACTTCCCAAGGAACCGGCGTGAGGCTGATGCCTGACTTGGATTCATTTCCTAGGGGATTTAGGCACGGTGACCTGAAGCCGTTGGCCTCTCTGCACACCAGCAGCCTCTCGCACCAGCAGCTCTTCCAGGGAAACCCACACCCCAGCTGCAACGCCCTGGGAAACGGAAGCACTGCCTTTTAAATAATATTTGCCTTTCCAGTGTAAATGCAGACCCAGCTCTCAGCTCAGCACACACATCCATTCTCTTTTAACAATTTGGGATCTTAAGCATTTTTTTTTTCTTTCCTAAGCTTCATCGTTAACCTTTAAGACGGAGATAAGGCATAAGAGTTTGGAAAGGATTCAGGAGGGACCCTGGAAATGAGCCAGGAGCAGTGTTAATACTGGGCTGCACATCATATCTCTTCGGTTCTTCTTTCCCCCCAGGGTGATTCGGACTGCTCTTGACTACCACCATGGTATTACAAACTCTAATGAGGTTTGGAAAATAAGAAACCCACTGCGGCGTGGGAGAAACTAATAGAAATTGTTTTGTCTTCTCTCTATTAGTCATTAGAAGCAGAGGAAAAACAGCCACAGGCAGTGGCAGGGCTGCAATATCACCACACATTTGATATGCTGGCACTCCGACAAAGTCATTTCAATGCAGTTAATGCTCCTGCTTCCCCTCTGCGCAAGGCCTGCCATACGCCAGCATGGCCTCCAGCTGCACCAGCGTCCCTGTGCCAGGATCGACCGAGCCCGGCGTGACTCCAGTGGTGCCCCGTGCCTGCCCAAGGTGCCCATGCAGGATGCTTGGCCAGCCCACGGCTCTGCCTAGCAGCAAACCCACCAGCACAGACCATCGCAGCCACTCTGCAGCGAGCTGCTGCGCAGAGCCCGGCGTCCCTGATGGGCTGGGGACAGGTGGGGAAGGCGAAGGCAGTGCCCGGGCAGGGCAGCGCTGGAGGATGCATCCGTAAGCAGCACGTCCCCGGTGCTGTCAGGCAGCCAGAACATATGGTGAATTAGCTGGGATTTGCAACCGCATCTGCAAAGTTGCGTTTCTGTGTGCGGTTAATTACGGAAGCCATGAAACGATGCGCATGGCAAGCCGGGGCGGGGTGATGGCACCTGCAGCAAACTCTACCCCTTGCCATCCTCCCAGGGAAAGGCAGGTGCTGAGAGCCAAGCCCTGCCCCAGGGCTCAGCGAGGTGTGTTGGAGCACCTTCCACTTTGCTTCCCTCCTTCCAGCTCTGCAGGCCATCACACCCGGGCTACGCAGCCGCCTGATGGCAAGTGGCAGTGCCATCACACCTTCCAGATGTTCGCCTGCTGCCCACAGGTACAGGCACAGCTGGTGAGTGGCACCGTCCCCCGGAAAGCCGGGGCACAGGCACACAGGCTGCTCTGCCCACACCAGGCTCCTTCGGCCCATGCTGGGGGAGAAGTGAACTGGCACAAACGCCCCGAGCTTTCATCTCAAGAAAACTGCTATTGAAGGCAACAGCCCAGCCCATGGGAGACTCCTTCTTGCCCGGTTGCAGTCTAGGCAGGGGGAGAGCACGACAGCAAGGAAGCATCGCTGAGGGACAGGAAAGAGGGTGAATGATGCTGGGTCAGTCCCCACCACAGCTCCTGCATTCCTCTGCACTGAGCCACGGCTCCAGCATCCAAGCCAGGTCACATTGCCCAGGAACTGGGTGAGGTGGAAGATTTAGGAGATCTCCTGGGTTATCCCACGTGCCCTATGGGTAGGATGCAGCAGGGGATGGGAGGGCTCCCAGCATAGCTTGTCCACCACTTTTGGTTGACAGTAGGTTCAACCGATGGGGCCCAAGCCGAAACTTAACACTCGCCTTCAGGTTTACACAGTCACAAGTTACACTGCAATATGCAGAAGGGCAAGTCCTCCATCTCTGGAGAGATTGCTTAGGATGGGAAAGAGCAAGACCAAATTTTCTACTGCACCGAGGATTTCATCCAAGCCCTGCTGCTAACTCGGAAGCAGGTATGGCTCGACAGCTGGCAGAGCTGCGGAGTGCTCAGATATCCCCATGATGGTGCCTGCTCACAACTGCATTGCCTGGAGCAAGGATCTGCATTACTAAGTCAATGTCAAGCCGATTTAGTCCTTGGATGGGGAATCTCCATTGACCAGCGCTGGCACTAGTGAGGAAGAGCAGTGACGGGCTGGTAACTGTCAGCCTTGTCCCCGGAGGTACTGCTGGAGCAGTGTCCATGGTGCAAGCAGCACAAACCACAGCCTGTGCTAATGGTGACCACCACGGATGGGCCCACAGCATGATGGAAACCCCCTGCTATCACAGTTTAAAGCCGGGCGGTTACAATTCACTGCCTCAAACCCTCCCACATCACTCTCTCCTTTCTTCTCAGCTGAACATAATCCTATTTTCATATGTCCTGAGTGAGTGCAGAGCCCCTGTGCCCCAGGAGTGGCTGCACACCATGTCAGATGAGGAAAGAAGGAGAAGCAATTCCTCTCTGCGAGTCTGTACACCACTGCAAGGCTATAAAGCAAATAAGGACCCCCTGGGAAGAAAGGTACCCTATAAATTTGAGCTGTTATTATTATAAAACCAATCTCCACTGCATCTCTTAATAATGCAGATTAACTATGCAATAACACCAGCTATAATTAGTATCATAAAAGTCAGAGATGGGAAAGGCTAGCAGGTCAGCCAGTCAGTCTCATGGACTGCTCCCCACAGTACAGGGAAGGGGGGGAACGTCCCAGGTGCCCTGGGAGCTCAGAGAAGCGAAAGCAGGCTTGGCAGTGCCGGGCACTGTGAAGGGAGCAGTGGCAAGGAGCGGATGGCACACGAATCACCACACCTCTGCCAAACCAAGGAGGGGAGCAGAGCCCCACTCTTGCTCTGCAAGTGCCCAACACCGACCTCTGGTCCCTCCTCTCCTGTGTGCGTCCATGTCCCCTCTGTCAAACCTTTATCCTTTCCTCATGTTCAGGACTCGAGACAAGGGTGTCACCATCAGCTTTTCGCAGGGTGAACCCTGAAGACCTCACTGAACCCCCTGACAGCTGTGTGGGGGGACGTGGGTGTCCCCCAAGGGCCACAGGCTGATGACAGCAGGGCAGGTTCCTTTCAGGAGGAGCCCGTGTCCCAGACCAGCTCTTCCAAGGGACAGGCATGGCCCCAGACCCTTCACCTCCCATCCCACGAGAAGCTCCTAGCCCCAGGGCTAGGAGACACGACCTTCCCATACGCACACACACACACCTTGCCCAGCAGCATTTCTGGACTGGGATCCCGCTGCCTGCTCCCATCCAGCCCAAGGACCAGCCCTCCTCCAACCAACCCAGCTAACGCACGCAGCCCAAGCCCTAGTGCCTGCTGCCTTCCTCCACCTCCTGCTCCCAGAAACCCCCTCATCCTCCTCGCCTGCAAGGTGCACGCATGCGGCCCCGACCCTTCTCCCCTGTCAACCCTGCTGGCACGGCAGCACTGGCAGTGGGAAGGGTGGGAGGGAGGGCTCCTTGCCTGGGCACAGCACTGCTCTGCCCAATTAGCGCTGCTGGGTGACAGGCTCTGTTTGCGCTGCATGATTAGCTGTGGAAATGCAAATCTGAACTTCCTCCGCCGCAGCAGCTAACAAGATAATGAATATTTTCATCAGCTACTGAGAATACAAACATCTGCGCAGACACAAACGTGCTGCCAGGGCCGGGGGGGAGCCAGGAGCAGGGGCACGGAGTGGGGGAGCAGCTCCCCGGCATCCCTCGCTGCAGGGGAAGCAGCTCTGCTGCCAGGGGAAAGGAAAGCTCTGCCAGCGCCGGCTGGTCCCCAAGCCTGGCAAAAGCCTGTGGGTGACACTTCATCAGCTTTGGTGGGTGCTGGTACCATCTCCTTGGCCCTGGACTGTGCCTGTGTCTGGGAGAGTGGGTCTGGGGTATGTACCCGTGGTACCCACGTCTCCCAGGGTGCCCCGCCAGCTCCGCCCCCTCACTGCCCATCTCCGGAGCCTGAGCTCCAGAGAAACACCAGCTCACCGGTTTGCATGGCTGCAAAGCCCGCTTTCAGGGCACGGACCAAGGTGAAAGCTGCTTGGCTTTTCCTCAGCCTCATGATAAAGGTGGGCTGTTTGGTTGCATTTTTAACACCCACCTATTTTTTTTGTACCGGCACATCTTCACACACTGCCTGGCGCCACTGGGGCTCAGGAGGGCCTGAAGAAGGAGCCCAAGCCCCAAGTCACAGATGTGCACTTGGGTTTGGGCTCTGGCTGTGCCAGCAGCTTCCACCCTGCTGCCCCTCCTCCTCCCCAGGGCTCAGGCACGTGCTGGGAGTGGTGGGCCTCTCGTGGGCCATGGCCAAACAGCAGAGACTGACCCCATGCAAGGCTATCCTGTCCCACTGCCTGCAGACTGGAATGAAACGGAGCAGCTCGGGGGCGCATCCAGAGCAGGGACAGGGCAGCAAGAGCAGGAGGCGGCTGTGATGGCCGTGCCTATGCTCGCCAAGGACGTGCCAGCCTGTTCCTGAAATCCCACCCACACCAGACACAGAATGTGTTTGAAAACCTCTAGTACTTAAAATACCTCTATTACTAACATCTCAATCAGCATACTTTAAAAAACATCCCTTCCGCCCTGGACCCCTGCGTTGTCTTTAGGATATCGCTGGCACTGGACTTGCTTTTGTTTTGCTACAAGAATAAAAAAACAGTACCAATCCGGTGCAAAAGCATGTGGCTACAGACTGTTAGAAATACCAGCTCAAAGCCACACAATCTGTTCTCCTTCTCGGTGGGATGCTAACTTTGAAACAGAGCAGGGCTGATGCACGCAGGATGCAACAGCAACCTGACTGATGGGGTGCTGTGCTAATTGCATTAGTCATTTATACGCTGGATTGACAAAACCTCAATGCTTAGCCTGGCCAGCGAGGATGCGCTCAAAATACACGGCGTGTGTCCATGTGCAACCTGTTGTGGGCTCTGAAAAGGGCTGCACGGACTCAGGAGAGCAGCCAGGATGTCCCCAGTGCTAGGTTGAGAGATGGAAAATACAGGATTGAGGAAAAATGGTTCATTTTTTCAGGGGCCCTTGGGGGATTGAGGAAAAAAGGCTCAGATGGGGGCCCTCTGGGGGCTGCAAAGCCATTGTGTGCAGCATGGCCACAAGCGGGTACCAGGACATCTCTGCTCCGCAGGCAGCATCCCCGGCTGGGAGCAGGCAACGCTCCCGCATGGCACATACTGGGAGCGGGGCATCATCACATCCCACAACAGCTCCACAGAGCCGCTAAACTGCTAATGACCCCCTTACCCGCTGCTGAGGACCAAGGCCTGAGGCATTAGCCTGGCTTGGAAAGACATCATTGCTTCCAACTAGTATGTCTGAGGCTTCAGAGTTGTGAACAGGTAATAGAATTGCAGCAACAAATAATAAAAAGAGGAATGAAATGGAAGGCAGCCACTGGAAAAGAGATCCATCCGTTATCCTGGCCTGAAGGGTAATAGGTAAACAAGGCGTTGGGGTACCGGCTGGTGCCGAGCTCACTGGCACAGGAATAATAAACAGCGCAATTATAACTTCTGTGCTCAGAGGTTTCAAAGAGAGGGAAAAAAATATGAAAAAATCAATAGCGTTAATTTAACTAGTTACAGACGTTACCGTTGCGATACCGCGGGGGAGGCAGGACATCCTCGCCGGGGCTGGCCCGCGAGCTCCAAGCCGGGAGGCACCAGCAAAGCCCCCACCCGGCCTCCCGCACCCAGACGTGATGCTGCACCCAGCTGAGCACCCATCCTGGCCCTGGGACCACCCACGGCCCGGGGAGACATCGGGTGCAGCTCGTACAAGGCCTCCCCCCGCGCAGGGGGAGTGATGGGGTGGGGACATCTCCAAAAGCAGCTCCCCGGCAGGGATGGCGCCGAGCTGTCAGCACGCCCCGCCGTCGCCACGCTGGTTTATTAAGGGCTGAGAAGCAGTGAGGGGAAGGAGTGACAGATTTAAAATTAACTTGCCAAACTCCCCATCAATATTATGACAATTCCTCGCATCGGTTCAGCGACCCGGCGCGCCGCCTGACAGCATTAACGTAGCTGTGTGGAGGCAGAGCCGGCTGCCAGGCTGGCAGCACTCGGGGTGAGCGGGAGCCTGTCCCTCCCCGCCGCACCCCGGCCACCTCGGTGCTGCGCTCAGCAGCACCGCCCGGCGCTCAGCACCACCTCCAACCCATCCTTTCCCTTCCCCAAGGCTGTAAAGAAGTAGCAGCCCTGTTCTACGGGTGGGATGCGAGGAACAGCATCCTACAAGGACCGATTTGCAGAGGGAAGGGTGTTTCCAATTTGCAGGAAGGTGCTCAGCCACGGCACAGCAGCCCTGCACCCTCCGGACCCATCCTCCCTATTTATGAAGAGGGGAAAACACTCGGTGTTTAGCCATTGTTTTGCACTGAGCAGTGAGCGAGCGCTGACAAAACCTCTCCCCCCTCCAGCCACCGAACAATTTTGGCTGCTTATCTGCCCCCAACACCCAGAAACTCCCCAGACTCACTGCATCTCTGCTGGGGGGGATCAAATCAGGGCTGCACAGGTGAGCAAGGTGCTCCCCATGTCTCGGGGCTATGCCAAGCTGGAGCAAGAGCTGGGATGAGAGGCAGAGCCAGAGGCAGGGATGGGAAGAGACCCCGGTTAGGGCAGATGGCTGCTCCCCGGGGAGCGCTCCACCGCATGTTGCTCTGACATCCCGTTCGCCGTGCAGTAATAAGCCAGTGAGTAAAGCTGGCTCCACAGGTAGTAATTTGGGTTTTCTCCATATTAATGGCATAAAAGCAACAGTCTGAAACTGCAAACAGCTCTTAAACAAAAATCTCTATTCCCTTGTGGCAAAGAGACGGCACAAAACAGATAAGGAACGAACAAACAACCCATTTGGAAAATAATCCCCTGGTGATTTGGGGATGGCGTAGAATTCGGGCTCTGCCCCACCGTGAGGCAACGGGGGGAAAATTGCTCTAATCTAGTCTTTAGCGAGCTGGATCCACTGCTGAGCCTCCCGGCTAGACCAAGAGGTGTGACTGGAATAGATCAGCTCCAATCCCATCTATTTATTAACACCGCAGAGCATTTTGCCAAAGAGAAGAACCTTTTTTTTAAAAAAAAGAGAGGGATGCCCAGAAAAAGGCAGTGGCTCTGAATGTGCTTTTGGCTCAATGGTGGAAGGAGTGAGGGGGCTTTCTGGTGTGTGATCAAAGACCCCTCCTCTGCCCCCCACCAAAGTGCCTGGTGAGGGACCGCACGGCAGAAGCATCACCAGAGGAGCGCTTTGATTCGAATGCTTGCAATAAAACAGCAGTAGCAATGACATGGCGCACTGCTGGCTTGTGCAAGAGGTCAGTCGAGCATCCCAACCAGCACAGCAATAATTAGTGGTTATTAAGCCACCTCAGTACGGAAAAAGCTGTCCACAGAGCTCCTAACTCCTGACCACTCGAGCTGAGCTGCAAGGATGCTGTCTGTGGTGCTCACGTCCTGCTGGGTTGTGGCTTCACTGTTGCTGATGGGTGGGGAAAGGGTCCTTGGCCCCAGCACAAAGGGATGTGCGAGCAGGGACAGGCTCTGTGTAACACAACGAGGTGTTGCATTAGTGCTGGTGTATATATGAAGCACACAGAGTGCACATGGTATGAACTGTTCTGGCTGCTGCCCATCCCTGGTCACAGCAGCCAGTATTTGCTTCCTCCATCCTTCCCATGGGTGTTACCATCTCCTCAGTCATACCACTGAAGTGTTTGGGTGCCGCCTGACTCCCTTTGATAAAATGATGTGGATTAAAGGGGAAAACCAAAATCTGAGCCAGCACTGACTAGAACCTCAGGCTGGTCTAAGCTCTGGGACCTGCAAGCTGTCCAGCTCTCCTACTACTGGCCTGCTGTGCTGTGTGCTCGTGTCAAACACCATCCTTATTCTGCGTCCTAAAGGTACCTGCTGCACATCCAAATCCTTTTGAGCTAGCCAGACACAATAAAGCTGTCGGTGCTACACCAGCTCCATCACAGTGCTGTGCCAAGCCGTGGCCGGGAGGACCACGCAGCCATCAGAGAAGGGCAGAGGCTCTAATCAGCATTGCAGACCATTGGGTGGCAAAGAGACCACCCCAGCCCCAACAGGATGGAAATACTGCTGTAACTGATAGGTGTTGCCCAGGGCAGGGTGTGAGAGACGGCTTTTCCCAGCACAAAGGCTTCCTCCCAACACCACACTGACATGCCTGGCGGATTGAGAATATCCTATTTATTAAAGACACTGAAGATGCGGCGACATGGGAAGCAGACACCATTCAAAGGACTGTCACATCTGCATAGCTAAAGGATCCCAGCAGTTATAAATCCCTCTAAAATACTCAGCCCCTTGTTCTGATAGCAGGTTCTTGCTCCTACTTTGCAGAAACAGGCTTTTAATCCCTGGTATTAGGCAGCTTCCTGCTATGTTTCAAATGCACCAAATTAAGGGCTTCTCTAACAGCTGGTGTCTTAATGCTCAGAGAGGTTCTTGAATATCTATGAAAATCAGAAGCAAATTACATCTTTTAGTTAATAATTTCTTCTCCATTAACCTCCTTCCCTTCCCTTGTTACGAGATGATGTAATGGTGCTTCTATGGCGTAACCCTCTGACACACCGGGCAGCCTGGCCGCAGGGAAGGACGCTGTGCGCGGGGAAGCGAGCCCTTCTCATCAGTGCCTGACGCTTCCGGAGCCACCAGGCTATGTTCAGGTAGGAAAGGGCGGCCGTGCTGACCTTCCAGGCTGCTGAAAGCATTTTTGGGGCAAGCCTTGTTTAATATCTTTATCAATGATCTGGATGAGGGGATTGAGTGCACCCTCAGTAAGTTTGCAGACGACACCAAACTGGGTGGGAGTGTCGATCTGCTCGAGGGTAGGATGGCCCTGCAGAGGGACCTGGACAGGCTGGACCGATGGGCCAAGGCCAGCTGTATGAGGTTCAACAAGGCCAAGTGCCGGGTCCTGCACTTCGGTCACAACAACCCCATGCAACGCTACAGGCTTGGGGAAGAGGGGCTGGAAAGCTGCCTGGCCGAAAAGGACCTGGGGGTGTTGGTAGATAGCCGGCTGAACATGAGCCAGCAGTGTGCCCAGGTGGCCAAGAAGGCCAACAGCATCCAGGCTTGTATCAGGAATAGTGTGGCCAGCAGGAGCAGGGAGGTGATTGTCCCCCTGTACTCGGCACTGGTGAGGCCGCACCTGGAATACTGTGTCCAGTTTTGGGCCCCTCAGTACAAGAAAGACATTGAGGTGGTGGAGCGTGTCCAGAGAAGGGCAACAAGGCTGGTGAAGGGTCTGGAGCACAGGTCTTATGAGGAGCAGCTGAGGGAACTGGGGTTGTTTAGCCTGGAGAAGAGGAGGCTGAGGGGAGACCTTATCGCTCTCTACAACTCCCTGAAAGGAGGTTGTAGTGAGGTGGGTGTTGGTCTCTTCTCCCAAGTAGTTAGTGATAGGACGAGAGGAAATGGGCTCAAGCTACACCAGGGAGGTTTAGGTTGGAAATTAGGAAAAATTTCTTTACGGAAAGTGTGGTCAAGCATTGGAACAGGCTGCCCAGAGCGGTGGTGGAGTCACCATCCCTGGAAGTGTTCAAAAAACGGGTAGATGTGGCACTTTGGGTCATGGTTTAGTCTAGTCTACCCTTGATTGGTTTAGTGTGGACTTGGTAGTGTAGGTTAATGGTTGGTCTGGATGATCTTAAAGGTCTTTTCCAACCTAGACGATTCTATGATTCTATGTGCTGCCTCCTGCCAGGCTCCGAGCTCTGCCAAGCCAGCACATTGCACGCTACAGCCTGCAACACGTGGGCATGCTTTGCAGGTTGCTCTTGTTTCAGACCTGCTTTCTCCTGCCCCTCACAGCTGTTAGACCTGCAACTAGTCCCCGAGCCGATACTGGGCATTGAAAACCCTGTTTGTGATGGTGAGGTCATGCAGAGGACCTGGCTCCCGCTGTGCAGACCCTCACTGGGAAAAGCTTCCCTCCACTGCATGCACCTCGACCATCACCCATGTGGCACGGCAGGAGTGGTGCCAGCCGTGGGAAGGAGGACGGATCGCTAACAGCCCTTTTGTTTTTAAGCTGAAAACCTGTCAGCCAGAGCCCCAGGGAGTGCTTTGGGCTCTCAGCCCTGGAAGATGCAATCCCAACACCACAGGTGTTTTATCCTGAGAGCAAAGAGGCCAAGGGCAGCCCCGGCAGGAACTGCTCCTGGTCCAGCCTGGGACCGCCCAAACTCACCATCCCCAGGATGCCCTCAGACAGCACGACTTGGAGAAGCCACATCTCCCAGGATAAACCAGACCAACAGACAACTTTGTGTGCATTCCAGATGGAATTTAGCCCTGAGGATGAAGGATGTGTTTGCTTCCCAGTAGCAACAAAGCAGCCCTTAGACCCCAGTCCCGGCTGAGGCAGGGGAAGGATGGCTTTCCAACCCTCCTGCTTTGCAGTGCAAGCAAAGGGCAGGCTATGGACGAGCTGGAGAGGAAATTAAAGCCTCTGCAAAAGGATGTTTGGTGCCAAAGCACCAGCACAAGCTGGGGCTGGACCTCATCTGGGGGGAGCCCGTCCAGGTCTGACATTTCCAAGCAATAGGCTTGGGGGGTTCTTGAAGCCCCCAGACCTGCTCGACCTGCCAGCTCATGGAAAATTTCAGCTCTGCAGCCCTGGCTCTGCTCTGACGGACCCACTGACACTTGTAATGTGGGAGGGAGAGAAAAGAGAAGCCCACTGGGAAAATTGCCTTCGTGTACTGTCAATTCTCACTTCCAGCCGAGGCTGCGGCTCTTCTGGCTCCAAGCACTCTGCTGGCTGCAGCGTTCTGAGCGCCTTTGTGCTGGTGGAGCTCATAATTCGTCTGCCATCAAGAGAGCAAAAGGCCAGAGTTCAGCGTGAATTCATAGCTAGGAAGGCTTTGCACTCAGCTGGGGAAAAAGCACCCAGAAAAACATTATGGCCAGCAGTGATGAGCACCTACAACTCCAGCTAAAATTGGAGGCAGCAATGAGGTCTCGGTGCCTTAATAGGAAGGAAACGCTCACTGCACTGGTAGATACTGGGTAGATACTGGGTGGGATGTAGGCTGGATCCTCTCCTGACCGTGATCAGTGCTGCTGCTTTGAAACCCATAGGCCCACCTTGGTTTACACAGGATCAAAATGTGGCTGCATTCAGGAGAACTGAAGAAAATAAAAATAAATCAACGCAATTTCCAGCCCTGAATTCAGCAACTATCAGCAAGCTCTCCTCCGTGAGCCCTGAAAGGCGAAGACCTGGGCTGTTCAAACCCTGCTCTCCCCATGCGCATCTGACCCTTGGCGCTCCTGATATACCTGGGATGCAGCCTGCAAACACCCCCTGCTATCTGCTACTTGCCCTCCGGTGGGGTATTTACCTTCAGCTTATTTATGTTATTTCTTATCACGCTATATCCACGGCTCCTCCTAGTACTGTAAGTGGCAGCACTGAATAAAACCAGCTCACATAGGTTGAAAACACACCAAAGGAAATGCTCTTTCATACTACACACAATTAAACAGCAGAAATCATTGTCACAGGATATTGCAGAGACGAAAGACATCAGTGTTCAGAAAGAGATGAGGCAACGCTACTGTGAAAAGCCCAGCGAAGGCAATTAAACACTCATCTGACAAGACACACGCTGGCCCAGGAGGGTCCTATGCTGCTACCTGCGGGAAGGATGAGCAAGTAGGAAAACCACGGATGCTTGTTGTCCTCTTGCTCTCTTCCCCTAGTGAACGTGTCAGAGATGGTGGCTGGCGGCTCTGCACCAACAGACCTTGGTCCTGTCTCACCATCCCGATGTTCCCAAAACTAGGAGCAGAACTGGCCCATACCTGAAAGTCATCTGGAACACCTGCCCTTGGTTGACATGCTGGCTCCTGTTGTTATAGCCATGAAGCATCTCCCCAAAGAGGGTGTCGTTGAACTTGGCATCCGACTTCAGGCACTTGGGGCCCTCGCAGATGTCAGACAGCATCAGGCAGGACTTCCCATCTGGGGCCAGCTTGTACTCCTCCACGCACCTGCAGAGCACCACAAGCTATATGAGATGGGCCAGGCGCAGAGCATGCGACCCCACGAGCCGTGCCGCAGGACAAGTCTCCGCTGAGCCCAGCCGAGTGTCAACACCTGCAGCAGCTGCCCAGGAAGGCGCAGAGGTTGCAAAGCCCACGCCCTCTGCAGTGGCTCGGTTGGGTGACCAGCAAATGAGCGCTTGGCTTCCAACAGCCGTCCTTCCTGCAGCAGCTTGACCCTGTCTGCCTGCAGCCATGCTCTCCTGCCCGAGAGCTGGCCCCACGCTGGAGAGCAGAGCTGAGCCCACTGTGGGTCTGCTGCTCAACCATCACCAACAGCCCCTGCCCACCCTGTGTCCTCTGACGCTGCTGTGGTGCAGGTATAAAAATTCCCCAGGCAAGAGCAAAGCAAAATCAAGCTCCTGCCCTGTTTTCCACCCAGCAGTGCCTTCCTGCAAGGAAGCAGCTCCAGCGTGGCTGCTCCTTTGCTCTTTGGTCCCACTTTCAAGCACATTGTGGACAAGATGCACACGCTTATCTTCAACAGACAGGAAGGGAAACCGAGGCAGGCAGCAGTGATGTGGTTTAACTACAGACACTGGAGACATCAGTGGCATCTTTTGCATATGTGCTCATCCTGCCTCCCCTCCTTCTCTTCTCCTTCCTCCGGTCTTCTCCCCAGTATTGGCAGCCCCCAGCTGACAAGCGAACCTCCACTCCCTGCCTGCCTCTTCCTCCCCGTAGCCACAGCACTCTGCTACCATCAATCCCACCTACATCCAGGCTTGCTCCCCTCTCCCATTCCTCTGCCGCATTTTACTGCTGCAAGCGAAACTCCCACCCGTCTGTCGCACTTTTCCTTGCCTGTTCCCGAAGTGCAGCTCTGCCTTGAAAAGGGATTATTAAAAAAAAAAAAAAAAGCAAACAGTCTCTGTCCTTGGGGATGGAAGATTGAAATGCGGATCCCCTGCGTGGGTGCAGATGGAGACCACATAATGTCCCCAGATTTTCTAGACCCTTCCCACAGAGGTTGCTGGTGCCTATAAGGGTTTCCAACCCCTTCTGCAGGCATGGTGCAGGCAATGTGCTCTCTCTTAGTGACTCAACCACTCTGTACTGCTAACAATAATAAAAAAAGAAGATGGGGGGCGGGGAACCAACAAACTAGCAAAAAGGGATAAAAAAAGAGAGAAGCTGACACAGGCAGAGCTCCCTGCGCTGTTCTTCCCAGGGGAGCAGCCAGCGGCTGGGGCTGCACGAGGTCTGCCGCACCCGCAGCATCGGGACTCAACAGATGCTTCTCGGAGTTACTGTTAGGATTTTGTTGGCATTTCCTTCCCAAAAGGGCTCCTTTTCCCCCCCTTCACCCTAATCCTTCCCACAGGGATGTGAAGTAGGCTCCTCGTGTGCCTGAGAGCGTGAACCAACCAAGGGATGCAACCTGCAGATCCCCAGCGCTGGGGCTGGGCGTGGGACGGGGTGGGTGATGGATGGCTGGCTGCAGCTGTGCAGCATAAAGCCAGATAATCACTGAGCTCCTTTTAGAACATACTGCAGCCGGGGAGATTTTCCTGAGAGAAAATGCTAAATTGTGTAGGATTATAGGATCCCGGCCAAAATCGGGGATGAAACTCTATTTTAAGAGAGGCACAGGGGAGGAAAAAAAAAAAAAAAGTAGTATTTTTTAAACAAATCCTCCACCTTCCCCCTCTAACACGCAGTGTATGATTTTTGGGTCCCTTCACGGTGAGTCACAGATCAAACCGTACCGTCACACAGTGGGGGAGAGGAGGAAGGTGCATCTGCTCACATTGCTCCTCACATTCGCATATGCTTCTGCCTGCAGGCAAACCATGTGCCTCTACTCCCTGTTGGAAGTCAGCTCCACAAATAGCCTTTTTCTTGGGTGCCCAGTTACCTCCCTAGGCATGCTGGTTTGGGGACAGGTGGCACAGGAGGGTTGGCAGGGATGGAAGAGGGCGCGGGTTGTCTAGCTGCTAGCAGGAGACGCAGGAGGGGACTCACCCACAGAACATGAAGATGGTGCTGGATGAGGGGTCATGGGGCAGAGGGAGGGTCTGCTGGAGACAGAGCTGCTCGCAGCCACCATTGAAGCCATCCGAGCAGTCGATCCCTTTGGAGTAGTCATAGCAACCGGTGCCATCCTTCATGGGTCGGAGGTCCTCGGGGCACTGCAGCGAGAGAGGGGACACAATAAAGTCACCCATGGGTCCTCACCTACCCTGGAGCCACAGGCCAGGGGCGGCCCTCCCAGGGCACAGCCCACCCATGAGCCAGAGGAATGTATGTGTTGTGCTGCTGAACTCCATCTACATCTAAAGGAGATGAGTTCATCCCGAGTGACGGACAGGGGCTGCCCTCTGCAAGGGCCCTGCACCACCTTGCACAGCCTTTGGCGAAAGGGCAAGGACCACAGGGCAAGGACCTGGTCTGCTGCAAAAGCCACGCTTTCCATCCTCCCTCCAGAGGAGGGTGAAATCCCTGAGGCAGCAAAATTACACAGCAATGAAGCCTCAAGCCAGTGTGGGGCAAAGCGTGGTGACCTGCTCTGTAAAGTGCTGGAGAAACCCCCTGCATTTGTTACCTGTTCCTCTGAGATGCAGAGAAGTCCGGTGTGACCCAGAAAAAAAACATCTGAACACCTGGGACCAACCCACAAAAGCACCTCAAGGCTTGGGACTGACCCAGAAAACCATCTCAACCCATGCCAGGCAGGCCAATGAACGTGGCCTTGGCATCATCTCCAAAAGCATCTCACTGCCTCCCTCGGGAAGAGGCAGCTGCAAGCAGGACTGGCCCACGGTGGAGGCAGGACTGGGGGAGGATAGGATCACAGCCCAGGCTCATCAGAACAGTTTTCTGCAGCCGAGGGAACCATGCTGATTCACACAAGCTGGGGATCTGGCTCTGGGTTTTAATTTCAGTTCCCCAGCTGGCTTTCCTTGTCCCAAAAGATAAAAGCCAGCAGGCGGCAAATGCCATCAATAAACTGCCACCCAGATTAAAGCACTTTTCCATTCCACTTGTGTTATTTATCCCTTTTCACCAAACACGCAAACAACAACAAAAAGGCCAGTCCTTGAAAAAATAAATAAATCTTGCCTAGGAGCAGTTCACAATTAAAAATGCATTATGGAATTTCTTGAAGATGAGTTAGACTGGAGCTTGTACAGGTAGTGATGAAGGCAGGTTATAAATGGCCTCTGTCAAGGTTATAAAACCGCTATACTTCGTGCTTAAAAAAGAAAATCAATTTTCCGTGCGAGCAAAATGCTGTACATATTAATAAAAGTTCAGGAGACCCTGGACCCCGCACTCGCTGTCACAGACAGGGTCCCGATGGGAGATGGGCTGCCAAGCCTTGCTCACTCTTGGCTACTCAAGAAGCAAACTGCCTGCAGGGGACATCAGAAAGATGCTTTAGGGAGTCCTGGCCCTCCTCATCCAAGCAATGAGCAGTTTCTCTCCATCTCCTAGAAACCCTGTACCATTTCCCTACAACAGCAGCATCAAAGCTGCTTCTGCCCTGGCTGCAGCAACCACTATGTCTCAGGCATCCTGGTGCCTGAAGTCCCTCAGACATTTGCTGGCTCCTGTGCCCTCTGCTCTGAAGCTCGGGTGGACCTTGCAAACCTCAGCACCTTCCTTGCAAGCAGTGGATAAGGTGGGAAGGGGAGGCAAGGGAAGGCTAAGAGGCACACGGCTTTTCTAGCCAAAGGATGTTAGGACAAGGGGTGATGGTTTTAAACTAAAGGAAGGTAGATTCAGACTAGATATAAGGAAGAAGTTTTTTATGATGAGGGTGGTGAAACACTGGAACAGGTTGCCCAGAGAGGCTGTAGATGCCCCATCCCTGGAAACATTCAAGGTCAGGTTGGACAGGGCTCTGAGCAATCTGATCTAGTTGAAGATGTCCCTGCTCACTGCAGGGGGGTTGGGCTAGATGACTTTTAAAGGTCCCTTCCAACCGAAACAATTCTATGATTCTATGTTGGCAGCAAAGGGCTCTGGAATAGGATGCTGCCCATCTCTGCAGAGCCAGCAGGGCACAGGCAGGGCCCTGGAGAGGCAGCCTGGGAAACAGTAGCCCTGCCTAGGCATGGAGCTGCAGAAGACATGAGAGCAGGAAGCCTTCTAGATGCATACACAGAATAAAAATGAAGGAGGAGAGGACACTTAAAACAATCTGTGCTTTCTACCACTGAGCTGTCCAGGAAACAGGATCAGGGTAAGTGTGTTTGTGAATCTGCAGATACAACACTTATCTCCTGTGGTCTCCTCTGCATCTGCTGGCCCCACTGCACGAATAAGAGCTGTGCAAATTGGCAGAAACACATCTCCCTGGAGGACAAGGAGGGCTGAGTGCAAACAGCATCTTCGGCTCCACGGCACCGCATCCACCTCTCTGCTGCTCTCCCCATGCCAACAGGGATGGGGAGGTCTGGGACTCTGCCCAAGTCCCCTCTGGAGCTCCCAAGGGACATTTCAGGGTGCTGAAGGCAACTGGATGGGACCTTAAGTCAGCAGCAGCTACAGGATCACAGCCAGGGGATCAGTCACGGCTTTTCTGAGCTGTCTCTTGGGACTCTCGCCCTGGCACTGATCCGTGTGCTGAGCTCAGCATCTTCCCCAGCCTGCAGAGGAAGATGATGGCTCTGTCCCTGGGACTGGGTTAATGGGTCACCGAAGACTGCCCTCCCTTAGCCCCACTCTGCTCGAGGCCACCCTTGGGATATTCCTCCAGTTTGGCTTTTAATCACCAGGAAGCGTGTTTCCTTTCTGTTTGTAATTATGCATCCTAATACACATTAATTATGGCAGGCAAATAGCTCAGCACAAAATTTGCAAGAGAGAGCACCCCCTCCCCTCCGCGCCCATCCCTGGCTCTCCGCGGAGCCGGCTCTCCAACCAGCTGTTGTGCTGCAGCAAGAAGCTCTCCAGGGACAGAAAGCTTTGGTAGCTAATGCACAGCCACAGGAGGTGTCCCTGTTTGGTGGGGCTTGCGGGGACAAAGATGCCAGGGACAGCAAGCCAGGGGAACCAGCGAGATCTCCAGTTAGTGCCAGCCAGCAAAACAAACAGGCAGACGGCAGGAGAGGCATCACCAGCCGCCTGCGCAGAGGGTTTTGCAGAGATGAATAGGTGGATGGAGCAATTATTTGGCACAATAAAACTTTACTACAGATCTCCTTACGCCTGGGGCAGAGGATTTGCAATCAGGATGTCCCACCAATAGATCAGAGCAGGAGGAAAACCAAAGCCCATTTGGGTGCAACTATGTTCTTGCCCACAGTAGTCAGAAATGACCCAGGAAAAAGCTGGCTCGTGCTAATCCCGACTCCCCGGGCTGTGCCGAAGGGTTGGTCTGGGCTCCTGGGTGGGCTCACAAAACCGGCATTCACTCTGCATTTGCTGGGTTTTTATAAAGGACCAGATCTGTTATTGCTGACATTGATTTGTCCAGCTCGGGCAGCAGAGAACCAATAATTACGGTGAGTTTTAATCAATCCCCCATCAATTCAGCTGCAGTTCAATTTGCGATCTGCCTTGGCAGTGACACTGGATGGGGGCTGTGTCAGAAAATGATTAAAAAATCAATAAGCAACTCGGCCAATAACCCTGTGTGGGCGACCACGGGTGACATGTCCCTCCCCAGTGGGAGGAAAGCTGGCAGGATGTGGTGCCCCAGCAGCCCCCAGCCAACTACCTCTGTGTAGCCCTCACCTGGATACGGGATGGATCCATTTGTCCAGGGAGGCAAAGGAATCCTACAAACTGCCTGTCAGCTATTAAAAAAAAAAAAAAGATGTTTGTGGTTTGGCCCGTTAGACCCGCACTGCTCAGGAATTCGCTTCAAACTCCCAGACCATCCTTCATCCATGGATCTGACGAGCAAAAGTATCTCACAACTTGGGAAGAGGGTTTGGTACTCAATCCATGCTATGGAGAGGAAAAGGGAGGTAGGGGGAGACTCCAGCTCTTGGTCTGCTCTGAAAAGCCAGGAAGAAGCCGTTACCATACAAATGTAATTCCCCTGCCTTGCAAATCCACTCCGTCTACACAGCAGTGAATTGGTTTCTCTGTGATGATGGCCAGCCCTGAAAATTGCTCTTGGGATTGGAAAAGAAAACTTACTTTCTTATCTTCTTCTGCATTAGTGCTGATAATACAGATCCTGCAGGCTAAACGTGACCCACAGCTACAACGCCCTGACCCTGCTGCCGCCGATAGGTTTGTGAAGGAGGAACCGCCGGCAGCGCGGCGGGGTTTGGCTGATAGCACAGCCGGGCACCAGCTCGTCGCCTCCCAGCCGCGCCAGGCAGAGCACCCAGGTCTTTATTTTTGTGATTACAGTCAGCAAATGGACTCCCAAGTATGCACGGGGAATGGATACGCCGAATAAGAAAGTGCTATTTTCATCTGGGTTTTTGGAGAAATAGGCTTTTTTCCCTTTTAAATGACATCTCCAAGGTGACACGCAGTGGCAGAGCTGGCAGGATCTGCTGCCCCATGCCCGCTGCCACCCCCGGGCGGCCACCAGAGCCAGCCTCGCCGATGGACGGGGCTGTGGTTTGGAACAAATGAGGCTGCCCGTGCCCACCGCCGTCACCCCAGCACAGGGTGTGACACCATGTGACCTCCTGCCACCAGGACTCGGCACAGCTCCTCCACCCACCGCCACCGTCCTCAGCACGGCCAGAGCAAACGCAACGGGAGGAGGATCGTCTTCAAGGGAAAGAAAGCGAGCATCCGCTGAAACCCGTACAAGATCGTGTCTTAGGAAAAGAAGTATCTCGATGAATCCCTGTTCATGTTAGTGAGCAAAGGGCCCTTTTTTTTCATTTCTCGTTTACAAAGCTCATTAGCAGCGAGACGGGTGAGGGGGTCACTGGAAATAAAATCCAAGTCTCATTACTGACATGGATCCCCCAGATGAGAAGACACCAGCTCTCCATCTGAGCTGCCTGCTAGGGTTTCTCAGCTCAGCTCCTCTCTTCTGTTATTAAGTTTAAAAAAAAGAATATTTAATAAAGTGTTTCTGTAGAGAGTAAACTGCCCTTTTTATTATTCCACTCTGTTTTCTCAACAATAGCAGCCTTTTTGTCAGAGATAAAAGCCCAGACTTCTCCCATGCCGGGGTGCTGGAGGTGATGCTCTGGCCACAGACAAGCCCAGCTCCTCCCCGGCTCTTTAAAACTGCACAGGGAAGCTGCCACCAAACCCCTGCTCCTGGTGCCGCTCCGGGTACCACACACCCATGTCTGGATGCGTCTGGAGGTGAGACCCAGGACCCCGGCGCTGTGACTGTGACCCTGCCCAGTGCAGCTCCTCCAAGCTGCATCCCCAGCACCACCGGCCTGGGGCTGCAAAAAGTGCCGGTGGCTCAGTGCTGCAGAGGCACCGAGGGCAATGTCCAAAGGCCCTAATAACCCCCCTTCATTTAGAGGCATCCTCACTCCTCACCGACGAACCTCTTCAGCATGAGACAAAAACATTAATCTGAAGCACTGCTGAGGTACAAGCAAGTGCTGGCATTTTAATGAACTCCAAAGTACGCACTGGTATGTATTTTATTTGCTTGTTGGAGCTCAGAAATGATACAAATGCAGTAAGCTCGTCTGTGTCTGTATATATTTTTTTTTTTTTTTTTTTTCCTGACAGATTTGGCTTATCCTGCCTTCGCTTTCTTGGCCCAGAAGGCCCTGGGTGAGCAACGCTCCTCAGCAGCAGCAGGACGAGAGTCTGGCTCTACACAGCCCAGTCTGTACGGGTGAGATTTATCCCTCGTGTCCTCATATTTTGGTAAAACAAGCCAAAAAGCTGGTTGCTAAAGTGCCCCTCAACTCCAGGCAGTTTCTCTCCAGGGCCACCCCTGCCTCACCTCCTCGGGGCAGCGATGTCCTCGCCACCACCCCGGCTGTGGCAGACCCCTCCCTGGCACCCTGCTGCAGGGGAGCATCCTCCCCAGAGGGAAATATTACAACTGTTTTCTGAAATCAGTGTAATTATCTTCCCACTCTTTTTCCCCTCCCTCCTTTCCCCCTGCTTCCTCTTCTCTTTGAAGATCATCAATCATTATTTTAGCCTCAGAAAATCAAACCCATCTGTCTTCCAGGCTCCTGAGCACAGGCTGTGATCGCTCACGTCCCTCAGCTCAGTCCCCCCATGACAGAGGGCTGGGGGCTCCACGGAGGAACCGAAGCTCCGTGCAGTGAGGCAGCATCTCCTCTGGCCACTGCACAGCTCTCGCATGGACCCTCTTGGGCAAGCCACTGTGTATTTTTTGCATCTCAATTCAAAGTGGGATGGACTTGTTTCAAGCAGCTGGCGGGATGCTATGTACATAGACATAAGTGCTCAGAGCTCCTGGAGCAAGGAAATCAAGCTAGTGGAAACCCTCCAGCTGCTTTCCTTCCAGGAGTCACCAACAGCCCATTTTGGGGTGCGCTGGCATCTCCTGCCCATCGGGGCATTTCCCTTCCTAACCACAGAGGAGGCTGGCACCTCCAAAGCCTTTGGGAGACCAGAAATTCAACTCCTGCTCCACCTGACATCCAGGGTACAGCCCAGCCACAATGCTACATGCCAAATCCTACAAGCCAAACCAAACACAAAGACCCAACCCACCTGTGACCACAACACACGAAGCATCCCAGTCTGCCAGGGAGCAGAAGGGCAAGGGCTGGTACCAGCCAAGCCCTCTGAGGCATGCCGCTGAAAAGGCAATGCTGAAGAAAATGGGATTTTTATCACCCAAACCACCTCTTCCCAGCACAGGCAGAGACTTCCAGCTTACCTTGGTGCCTCCTGAGCTATTCCACTTGCTTTTAAATTTGATCACCACTTGCCGACATGGTGCAAACCCCTTCTGCAGCACTGAAAGCAAAGGCAGGTGGGCGGTGGGCTCCCCACCCACCCCTCCATTCCCTGCCACAGCCAGCTATGGACCCCAGAGGTTTTTGCCATCCTTTGCTTCTCTCTCTTCCTCAAATCCCATTTTTATTGCAGGTAGTTACCTGGCTTAACGAGATAAATCTGAAACCACAGACTCCTTGGGAGGGGGGGGCTTGCTGCTGAGCTCAGGGGGCTTCTGCTTCCAACCATAACGCTCATAAGAAGCCATCTTCCACTTCAAGGAGCCAGCTAAACTTTAAAGGGATTAGAAGAGAATGGTTTCCTCCCCATCTCCCTCCCTTGCATGTGCATCTCTAACATAATTAGCTAGGTGTCTCATAAGGCAGGGACGGATGAGTTTTTGTTTTGCAATGAACAATTGTCTGTCAGAAAAATGCAGATTTGATGACGCTTAAGTGCTTTGTGGGATTCCATCAATTACATCTCAAAATTTGTTGGGAAATTAGGAGAGCATTTAATTTTGACAAGGTTGAAATGTTTTGGTTTCCATCTCTAATTTTGTTTTTATTTCAGGCTATACACTGGGATAACACACTATATAACATAAAACTCCAGATGATAATGTTGGAATTAAACATTTCCCCCTCCTTCATAGAAAGGAGATGCTTTGAACCAAAATATTTTGGAATTTTCACATATGTGTGGGACTTCTGCACAGCATTTTGGTTTGGGCTGAAACTCCGAAACACCCAATTTCCCCCCGCAAGAATATCAGTTCTCAGCATCATCCACTTCATTTCGAAGCACCTCCCCACTCCCCAGTCCCCAAGCCACCCCTGAGCGACCTGTGCTGGAAGGAGGAGACTGGAGCAGTAGCCACTGCCCTGTTCCTTCATTTCTAATCCTATTTCTCCCCGAAATGGTTACACTCTTAAATTAAACCATCTCTCTGCCCCACTTTGCAGCAGCTAAGGAACAGCCTATCATTTTGATGTGGAAGAGAGCAAAAGAGAGGGATTGGCTCCAGACAGGCTGCGCTAAGGCTTATACACCTGTGTGGACCATGCCAAATTTCTCTTCCTTCTCTGTCTAAAAAGGCTGGGACTGACACTGCACCAATGTCACCATGGGCCAGAACTTCATTAAGAGACTCTGTAGCAGTAGATGCTCTCCCTTCTGCGTATTGCCGAGTCAGACAAACTCCCTCCTGCCTGATGGGTTGACCCCCTGATCATGGAAAGGAACAGTTCACATCATCCTTGTAGGCAAACCATACTTTTTTCTCACTCAAATTAGAAACAAGCCTGTGCTAGAGGAACCTCAGCCTGCAAGCAGGGAGATGCTGATGATCAGCAGGATTTCATGTCCGTGCAGAACAACAGTGCCTGCTGCCTGCGCTTGGTGGGCTCTCCTACCTCTTGCTGACACCTCTCCCAAGGTGGGACGGATCCTGCAGCACAGCCACGCTGTAAGCCCTTCCACATCCACCTGTGCAACATCTTTGGCCTCCATAGCACCAGTCACTCTCTTCCGACTTAAAAGACTAACTCACCAACATCTGCAGGAATCACAGATGTTGCAGAACCATTAGACCACACCACCTGCACCCACTTGCTGCTGTGCCGGTGGGGTGAAGCTGCTCACACAGCAGGGAAACAAGAGGCCTAATTCTGCCGCTACCTTGGCGTGGGACCCAGAGCTGCCCTCCCCACCACCAGCTGGGCAGCTCATGCCCTCCTGCTTCTCCAGGAGGTCCTCACAGTGATGAGACTCCATCCTGAGAGGCACCACACGACTCAGACACACACCTTCACTACATGCCTGTACCTGCTGCTGCCTCTTCCCGCAGCGATGCCGAGGATGCCCAGTGTGCACCGGAGGGGCACCATCCACTTCTTCGCCCAGCTCACATGCCAAGACCAAAGCTCACTTTCCTTGGGAAAAAACCTCACTCCTCTTATCCCCCTGGGGCTGCAATCCTGCCTCCCTGGGGCTTGCAAACAGGCACAGCTACGGGGAAGCAGATACGAGTGACACTCCTTCTCCCCAGACAGATAAGAGGACTGGCATCAGTGAGCAAAGCCAAGCTGAGAGACAGGTGGGGAAACCTGAATTTAAGCCAGGTTACAGGTGTTTCCTTCAGTCCCTCAGGGCCAGTTCACAGGTTTTCATCTCACATTATAAATCACCGACACATGAGGGTCAACCACTTTCTCTTCTTCAGCATCCTCCTTCCTGCCTGAGCAGCTACGACCACGCCGGTAGAAGGGGTCGGTGATATATATTACTGTACTGGCAATAATCTGACTTATTCTTCCAGCACAGTTTCTCCTGGTTTGCTGTGATCCCTGCAAGATGGTCTGAAACGTACGCTAGACTCAACGCGCAGAGCACAGTTACCTGATTTAGAGCTCACTGGGATTTTTTTTCTTGGGAAATGCCTGTGGCTGCCCCAGACCCAACAGGAAGCAGCATGGAAACAGATTTTTCTAGAGCTTGGGGGTTGTTTCGTTATGCTGCAAGGTAGGGCACAAAGGCAAGGCTCCAGTTAGCAATGCCAAGGTCTTAGCAAGGTTGCAGCTCATACTTCTTACAGTTACCCAAACAAAAAAAGCCTCCGATAAGAAAAGAACAGCAGAAAACCTTTATGCACTAATGCCATCTACTGGGTAAAGGTAAAAATAACAGAAAAGCCATGAAAAGGGGGAAAAAAGGGCCCCATGGGAAGTAAGGGATGGAACCTGGGGCGCTGTCACCCGTCTGGGTGGGGACCCCTCTGCAGAGCCTTTGGGGTCTTCCAGGTGACGCCTTGCACACAGGAGTTTAACTAAGCAAAGGGACGTCCTCTTTCGTCCTTCGTCAGCCCAGGGAGACTGCCCTCAGAGAGACTCCACCAAGAGCTGCAAGCAACCGCCCTTGGCATTTCAACCAAGTCATTTTAAGGCCAAACAATTAGGTAATGGCAGAGCCCACGCTGCTAGAAAGCCCAAAGATAAATGCATCCCCAGTCCCCGCAGAATTACTGGAAACTGTATTAAGGGCATGAAGGAACTGGTAACAGATGATGATTACAAGTAAAAGGAATAAGAAATTTTTGAGATTTGTGCTGTTCCCTGGTTGAGCTCCTAGGCTCTGGCTCTGTTGCATATTAATTGCTTACAAGGCTGCATGTATATTTTATGCTCAGTACCTGCCCGGAACATTTGTTGGATTTAGCCTTGATTGATGAACCACTGATTCATATACTTCTGTGGTCCTCGGCAAATTAATAAACTGTTGACTGGTAAAGATTAACAACATGTCATGATTTGCGAAACAGTGTCCAGAGTAAAGCTGAAGCAAACCTCGTGCTAAAATTAGAACGCGAATGCTCCCTGAACTCTATAAAAAGGGGATAGCTTAATTAAATTACATCCCGATATTGCCCATAGCACTTACCAAATTGGCAAATTGAGTTCACGGCAGTTCAGCTTTAAAACTAACTGACATCCCTGCAAATTTGCAGCAAACGACCCCATCCCTGCTCTCACTGGAAGCCCAGCTCCCACCCGGTAGACTCCGGGAGCAGGGGCGGGATGAGGAGGGGACGTAGCACCCAGCACAGGGGCTGGTGCAGAAGGTGCCGCAAGATCGCAATGCTGGGGCTGCGGCAAACTCCAAAACTCAGCTCCCATTACCTGCGACCCCACTCAGCACCACGAACATGACCATGAACACCTCTTAGGCTTTTCCCCAGATCAACAGTCATGGACCATGGTCAGAAACATGGGCCAGTGCCCCCCAGACCTCTGCTCGCACCTCTGCCATTGCTGGGGACCTACAAGCAGTTGATGAGTGTAAAATGTTGCACGGGGTTGGGAGAGCCAGGAGGGACAGAGCACTGTGTTCCTGGTGTCAGTCCGATGGGAAGCAGGGACAGAGGTGGACCGGAGCCGGGATGCAGCAGCTGTCTCCAAACTCCCCCTGGGGCGCTCAGCTCTGCTGTCCCCAGGCTACAGCTGGGACTTGGGGAGCTGGGGGGACCTCACCCCACGACCGGCGACTGCAGAGACAGGCAGAGCAGCCTCACACTCCTGCAGCAGGGAGAAAAAGGGGCGAAGAGCAGAGGGAGAAGAGATGGGCATCTTTGCGGCCATCTCCTGTCCCCATGGGATGCACGGCCCTGGGAGCCTGGCATGATGCGGGCGAATGGGGGGTCCCGCAGTCCCCGTGTGTCACCTCTCGCCCATGGCTCTTGGGGAGGGGATGCACTCGCTCCTGCTGCTTCTCCTTTCTCCCCCCGCTGCCTGCTGTACGTGGTTTGTTCTCTTAACATAAAGCCTCATTTAGGCATTACAGAAGCTGGGGGGTTATTTTCCCTGAGTGACACACTGTTCAATTTCTGCCTCCCTGCACACCGGTGTGGCGAGCACTAGGCCTGTAATTTATTGAAAATTTCTATCTTAATATATCCTGACTTTTAAAAAGAGGCATCGCTTCCCAGTGGCATGGGGCGATCAGAGCCCCCATTCCTTCTGACTGCCTGGGAGGCATGTTAGTGTTCAGAACAAAATTACACCCCCAAAAAACAGGGAAAAAACCCCAAAGAACAAGGAAGGCAGCTGAGCCCTGGAAAAGGGAACAAAAGAAAACAACAATAGGAAAAGAAAGCAGGAAAGGGAGAGGAGCGGCGAGGAGGGGATGGCACCAGGTGCTGCTGGTGACACATCAGGCTGTCGTGCTAAATGGCCTTAACAAGCAATTGGAGAAGGGGATAATGAAAACGCCGCCCCTGGGACAGCACAGCTCCAGCCTGACCTTTCCCGGCTGCCATGTATAAACATCTTCAATAAATAAAGAGACGCTTAACTCCCGCCTCTGCTGAGATGGGAGGGATGGGGTGATGGGGGCTGTGCCCACGGTGAGAGGGGTGGGGATGGGGCAGAAGGGTTTCAGGGGGCTTTGGAGCAGCAGGCGTGTGTTTGCAAGGCAGGCGGAGCGGGTGACCAGCTCTGGACACCCTTGGGGGTCACCACCCTCTGCCTGGCAGGCAGACAGCTCCTACAACAGGCAGATGAGAAGGGATGCTGCAGGTCTCCCCCAGTTTCCCAAGGCTCTGCCCCGTGTCTCTGTGCATTGTACCATACTTGCTCAAGCTCCACACGCAGGGAAGCGGTGACTTTGCTGTCAAAATTAGATGGGTTAGAGCTGGGAGAGGTGCTGAGCTCTGCTGCAGCCCACATGGAATAATGACAAAACCCCTCTGTGCATCAATAGCTGGGAGTGATTCAGAGCCTCTGCCCAAAACTAATGGTCAAAGGGTCAAAGAGGTCTTCTGGAGGGGAGATTGCAAAACCTGGGACTCGGTAGGTTGTCTGGCAAGACATAAGCACATTCAGAAACAAATCAGAATTCTGAAGGTGTCAGAGGGGCCCCAGAGGGGGAGAGGATGGGGAGATGCTTCATCTTTCTCCCACTCTGGGAAGCACAAGGAAGGAGAAAAAGTGAGACTGCTTTCAGCCCATGCTTTCTTGACAATCAGGAAAATGACCATCAGCCTCAAGTGCTTTTATTTTGCTCATCTGAGCCCCCAGGCTCCTTCCCTGAGGTCCTTAAGGCATATGTGATTTGCTGTGAAGGCCCCAGGGGTGGGAGGAGTCCACCACCAGCATGCACATCCCCTCGACCACTTCCCTGGAGAGGGAGCAGGCAATGTACCCCTCTGGCATGTCCCCAAAGCAGACGCCAGCCCCAGGGGCCAGCAGCCGCGGTACCTACCACGCAGCCCGTCGAGTCCACCTTGCGATCCGAAACGCACTTGAAGTTGCGGGTACAGCCACCGTTGTTGCGGGAGCAGTCTCGGACTGGCCCGAAGGAGGAGAGCAAGTCATTGATGGTTTCAAAGTAGGTGGACAGCATCGCTTCTTCCCTTGGAGAGAAAAGGCACCGTTAGGGTTGGCAGGGAGCTGGCAGCACATGGCACGGGCAGGGCAATCCACAAAGAGAGCTGCTCTGGAAAAATCACAGCATTTCGATTAGCAAAACCAAGTCAAAGAAAGCTTCCCAAGAAAATTAAGGCTTTGTGATTACGCTATATATAATAAATTTGCTGCATAACTCTGACATCCTTGATGAAAATCAACCAGTTATGGGGTTTCAAAGATACTATCTACCATTTTCATGCAAACTAGCAACTAAGAGATACTTTATGAGTAGCCTGGAGTTGTGTGTGAATCCAACCCTACACTAGACAACAGCGAATCCACAACAGTGAAACTCCTCCTGAACGTTTCATGGCTGGGCCAAGCCTCCCTGAACACCCACACCTTGTCCATCACCTGGGGACACTGCCAAAGCTGGAAAGCCATATGAATCATAGAATCATAGAATCATAGAATCATCTAGGTTGGAAAAGACCTTTAAGATCATCCAGACCAACCATTAACCTACACTACCAAGCCCACTCTAGACTAATCAAGGGTAGACTAGACTAAACCATATCCCGAAGTGCCACATCTACCCGTTTTTTAAACGCCTCCAGGGATGGTGACTCCACCACCTCTCTGGGCAGCCTGTTCCAATGCCTGACCACCCTTTCCGTAAAGAAATTTTTCCTAATTTCCAGTCTAAACCTCCCCTGGCGCAGCTTAAGCCCATTTCCTCTTGTCCTATCGCTAGCTACTTGGGAGAAGAGACCAACACCCACCTCACTACAACCTCCTTTCAGGTAGTTGTAGAGAGCGATAAGGTCTCCCCTCAGCCTCCTCTTTTCCAGGCTAAACAACCCCAGTTCCCTCAGCTGCTCCTCATAAGACTTGTTCTCCAGACCCTTCACCAGCCTTGTTGCCCGCCTCTGAACACGCTCCAGCACCTCAGTGTCTTTCTTGTAGTGAGGGGCCCAAAACTGGACACAGTATTCCAGGTGCGGCCTCACCAGCGCCGAGTACAGGGGGACAATCACCTCCCTGCTCCTGCTGGCCACACTATTCCTGATACAAGCCAGGATGCTGTTGGCCTTCTTGGCCACCTGGGCACACTGCTGGCTCATGTTCAGCCGGCTATCTACTAACACCCCCAAACTTGAATCTTGGCTTCGCACTTGCTGGGATGTGGAGGCTCATCCCTGTGCTTGGCTCTGGGGACAGGGGACCTGGAGCAGGGGACGCAGTGACGGGTGCAGGCACAGCTCTCTGCTGCGCTGTTCCACCCCGTGACAGCTCTGCAAAGCCCTGGGAACGGCTGTGCTGTGACACCCCTCTCTTAAGCAAGCGAGAAACATAAGTGCCTACGAATTCAATGGCCATGTAAAGTCTTGGGAAGCTCCCAGCCCTGCCTCTCCAAGCCGCGCACACAGCAGATTTTGTCTGTGACAAAGTATTCAGGCACTTTGCTTTCTGCTGGGTGCCCACAAAAGGAACACAGATGTTTGTCGAGAGCTTTAAGTATCTCCAAGGTATTTTTCATCTTCAAAGCACATTTTATATATTAACTGATACCTGCAACCTATCTTGAGCAACAGATCCCATCACCCCCTTACCGATAGGAGAGAGACAAAGCGATTTACCCAAGGTCACAGAACAAGTCACTGATTGCGAGGGACTTGACCTCCACCAGCTATTTATTAGATCTTTAAACACAGGGGGGCTGCAAATAAACACTGACCCCTCTGACCTTAGAATACCCCCCAAGGCAATGCTGGGACTCACAGGTTGGTTTATTCCCCTTTAGCACCTTCCCCGCTCGCCCATCAGCACCTAAAAAGCCACACAATGACTTTTTTTTTGGGGGGGGGGGGGCGTAATTTGAAAACCGTGTGCTTGGCAATGAAACAGCAGTGGAGGAATATTCAGCAGCCCTTGAAAACCACAGCAGTCTTGAACTAGCACTGCATTATCTACCAGCGGAGGGCCGCTGCGTGCACACACACCGTCACACTCATGCACACAGCCCTGCCAACACCAAATGCTCGAAAAAATCATGACTCAGGCATTAAAAAAAAATATAATGAGATTGGCATAAAAATGATGAGATTTTAAAAATAAATCAATCACAGAGTGGGTTTTTTTTTTTTCTCCCCTAAATTTGCCTTCTGCTTTCTGAGCCTTTAGGGCGTAATCGAGCTTTTCCCTGCCAACTTGAGGGCTAGAAACTACGCAGAGACCAAAGCCAAAGAAATAAAGCCCCATGCAGTATTGAAGTCACGATTTTGCAGATTCCAGATTTCCAGGCAATCACAGGATTCCAGAAGCTGGGACTTTCAACAAGGAAAACATCATAAAACCACCAAAACCTGGTAAACTGGCACATCCCCGCTCGGACGGAGGTGGAGGGCAGCTTCTCTGCTACCGTGGGTCAGGGTGGATGAGTTACCCCAGCACCGGGGTAGCTCTGTGCCCACTGCAGTGCCTCCAGCTGCATCACCGCCCTACGTAGCAAATTCATGTCTGCGCTGCCCGCTTTCACCCCAATTAATGCTTCCCAATTAACTTTTCCCTCTTGGCGATCATGCTTCCGATATTTCCCCTCTCTTGGCCCATCTCCTAGATTTCCCAACATATTTGGAGCTGAATCTCCCTCTGTCCTTTCTTGGTCATGTTTCAAATATCTTTAGAGGCCCTTTTCTATTAGCACTCTGTTCCCACCAGAATTTGCAGCTCCTCCGAAGTGAGGGAGTGAGAAAGAGAGAATATATTAGATCAGGGCACATATTTCTGCTGGAAAGATGGGGGAGAGAAAGGGCATATTATTTATTAACCAAAAATGCTGTTTATTAACATAGAATTATTTAAATAAAAAAAACAACAAATGATGACAACTCCTCCACCGCCCACCCAGAAAGCTCAGCCCCATCTGGTCCTCCCGAGGGGTTTCTCATCGTAGGTGGACTGCAAGGAGAACCATGTCCCCATCCTCCCTCCTGCTTTTTCCATTTGGCCACCAAATAACCAGACCCTCCTGCAGCTCCCACATCTCTGAAGGGAGAAGGTGAGGAGCTACAGCTGTGCTGGGTGGTGTAAAGGAGATCCCGGGGCCGGATCCTTGGCCAGGGTAACTCCGAAGAGCCGGAGTGCTGCCGGGAGAAGCCGGCTCATCCCACAAGGTGCCATACTCCCAGGCTGGCGCTGGCAAGGGCAGTTTGTCACACTTTTAATTAAAACCTGGAAGCACAAAACAATCTGCCCTCGGGAGGTGGAGGACAGGAACGGGAACCTCGCTCTCCGAAACTGTGCCTGGCATAATGGATGACCCTCAACAAAACAGAGGCAGGGGCTGCCGAGCCGGAATGAGCCATTAAACTTATTAAAATATTAACCTCGCTGGAAGGTAGGGAAGAGGAGCTGGAGGTAAGTGTTCAAATGTCACCTGCAAGAGGAGCGGGGCGACGGCGCTGCCTGCAGACTGAGGGAGGCTGCTCGGCCAGATTGCTTCTGTGTCAGCCGTCGTCAGATTGGAGGAGCATCGCTTCAACGCGGCGCCCTGACAAGGGGGATGTCAGCAGATGAGAGGGCTGACACAATGCTCGGAGCGAGCTGGGAGCAAACTTTGCTTTTGTTTGCCTCCGGAGCAGCCAACAGAGCCGGGCTCAGCACAGGCAGGCGTTGCTGAGCTCCTTTTAATTTTAGGGGGTGAAGAGCAATAATTACCTGCCTCCCACAGAAGCAATGGGACAGGCAACAAGCGGCACGGAGCAGATGATTTTCTACCCACGCAGCTCTGCAGTGACCCCTGCCCATCTCTTCCTGCCCGCTGCATGGGACTGCAGCCCCCAGCCCTCAAATCCCAGAGCCTGCCCCGGAGCGCAGGCAGTGCCGACAAGGCAGGGGACACTTGAGGAGCGATGGCAGTATCTGGCCACCACTGCACAGTGTCTGCCGGGGGCAGCCACCTCTCCCCACCGCCTGGGCATGCCAGATTAGACCAGCCCTGATGGATGAAACACTTTCCCTCTAGTAACAAGCTGCCTGCAAAAGAACAGCTCTTTTCTCTTGTTCTCCATCTATCTGTATTGAATTTCATCGAGTGACCCCCAGATCCATTCTGACAAGGAGAAGATGGGCTCTGCAGTTCACGCAGTGCCCAGGGCACACCAGAGAGCTGGGGGAAGCTGCCGGTGGCCCTGGCCGGACCCAGGCACCGAAACCACAAAGACCAGGCAGGGCCCAGTGCCCCGCATGCTGGGAGGACGGGGCAATTCCCGACTGCCCTGAAGCAGATTCTAGGTGCCGTCAAAAAGGGCATTTTGGAGCGAGCGACCTAATTTCTGGTGCCAGATTCTCTCCGCAAGCACAGACATGTCTATGAACACATGCACACGCTCTTTCTCTAAGTCTCCAGGCCTCCCAAAGACACAGGCAGATGCCCAAATGATACTTACAAATGAAACGCACCCCCCTCTCTGCCAGTATCCACTGATGATACACAGCCTCAGTAAAAGCCCCTTTTCTAACAACTTCTATTGCCACAAATGGTCAGTGCGATGCACAGCAGCAGAGCTCTCCACCTGACTTGGCACAGCTCCTGCAGCGCAGACCACGGCACCCATCCTCACCCAGCCCCATGCCACCTCCCATCACCTGCACTTGCCTCGATTCCCTCGAAAACACTTTTCTCCATCCTCCCGCTTTGTTCCAGGCCCTCATTAATGAAGCAGATTCAGTGACAAATATCGCTGGGGGTTATTTATTCATGAAATACCAACACCATGCAATTCTCAAAGCCTCCAAAGCACTCATCTCAGAATAAGCTTCTGAGCTTCGCAGTGGCTCTTCTCTCCAGCTCATCCTGGAAGGGGATTAGTGGGTGTTACCCAACTCAGCTGCCCCTTTTTATGGCCTGCTCATGGTTAAAGACTTCGGTGTCTTACAAAGTTAACCATCGCTGAGAAACACAAAGAGAAGGACGCAAGTTGGGGACTAAGCCAGTGCTGCTCTACCATCTGCTCCCCGAGCTCTGTTTGGAAAGGGATCGAGGGGAGATTTGGGTTTCATGAGTTTCTAGAGACAGGGCCCACTAGCAGCAAAAGGCATGATGCTGTGTAACCTGCAGCTTCCTCCTGAAGGAGGGACCAGTACATGCTGGGGACCCAAAACCACCCAGCGCAGCCCAGCCAGGATGCCTTACGTCCACCACCTCGTGCTGCTTCCTATTTCCATAGGCAAAACCCCACTCAACAGGGAACTTAAGAGCTGATGCACTTGCAAACCAGGACAGAGGAATTTAAACCCAGATTCTGCGTTTTTCAGCCCGACAGCTGCTTGCCTGAGTAATTTTGACCAGCTCTGGCCACAAAACTTCTGCTGTGCTGTGAGGCTCGAGAATGGGCTGGTCTCCTCACAGCTAAGAGCCCACCAGAGAGGTGCCTCCCTGTGCAGGCTTTGCTCCCTTTTCCCGTTATGTCCAGCCAGAGGTTAAACCTGGATGTCCTCTGCCTTTCACCCTTCTTCCCTGCCGCATCAGGTCATCTCCTGCAGAGCTGGCTTTACCTGGAGGGACGCTCAGCCTCTGCCCTCTGGGTGCTCACATGGGAGCCGTGGCTCCTTCCCCCTTCCAGACCCCATCACGGCCCTATCCAGCCAGAAATGTGCTGAGGGCACAGCTCAAGCTGAGCACCCATCCCTCCGGGGCAGTTTCTGGGAGGAGCTGGATGCCCACCCTGGGGGAAAATGCCTCCAAGGAGTTCCCAAATGCAGCCCCAGACCTGCAACATCTGAAGTCCCCATCCATGTAGCAGGTAGGTTATTTCCTTCCCAGCAAATGCTCTGTCTGAGCATCACTTGTGCTCTCACCTATTCCACTCCTGCCTTCTTCCACTCCTTTTCTCTTCTCCCTCACATCTCTTTTTCCTCCACTAAGCCCCTGCATTCCTCTGCTAATCCGGCCAGTGCTGAAATCATTAATGAGGCTGCCGAACTCTCTCCTTGAGTTTCAGAGTAAACAGCTCAAAGATATTTATGAGATTGGTGGAAGCGGGACCTACACAAGCCTTTCTGCTGTGCAAATGGTTCTGCCCCTGTCTGCAGCCACGCGAGCTGGAAACTTCTTCACCAGCGATGAATTGCAAACACTGGGTGGAAGATGGTAAGCTGGGAAAGGTAGTGGCTCTCAGCTGCAAGCTTGAAATATCAAATTGGAGGGGGAATTACAGACTGTAGCAGAAGAAAAGTTAACCCAGCCCTTCATCCCTGGCTTCTTGCACTGCAGCACTTGGCCGTGTTGAGGCTGGGAAGAGCTCAGGGTATTCACACAGAGCCCAGCAAAATTCATCACAGAAATGGGCACGAAGGGCCTGCCTGCCTGATAGACACATGTACCCCAGCTGAGGGTGCGCCGCAAAGCTGATAATCACGGTTTTTTATACAAGTTTTACATATAAATGATAAAAGAACAAATTACATCTGCAAAGCCCATCATTCAGAAGTGAACTGTCAGGATTTGACCAGCATGTGGGGCTGGGACCCCGGCTGCAGGCAGACCCCTCGGGACCCTGAGGTACCACCACCCGCGGCCCCAGCCCTGATCTCAGTGCGTGGCATTCCCCCTCGCCTGCAAAGAGAGCCATCCCTTCCCCTGGCACTTTCTCCTCCCCGGGACTCACCACCCAGGATCCCCAGAATCTCATGAACATCAGTTTATTTTCACAGTTTCTGTACACTCGCTATTATTTTCTTCATGCTTAAAATGGGGAGCCAAGGCAACAAGAAATCAGGAATAAAGGCGCTCACCACTGTTGGATGTCCAATGGGAGGTGCTTTCAAAATTATTTTTAGTACTTTTAGCACTTCCTGAGCTCACAGTACAATTCCAACCGGGTTTGATTGCACCACAGGCTCAGCTGTTCTGTACAGAGGGCCATGCAGTTAAACACCCAAATTGATGAATGTATGGTCACCTCAGAAAAGTGGTCTCCAATTTAAAGACAACAGAATGTGTTTTTTCCAGGATTTCAACCCTTTTCTTTTTTATTCTGCCTGCAACAAGAGACCATTCTCTCTACAGCCCTCTCCTGCACTCACTACACCATTTACCATGTCTGTAGTGAATGTAGCAACCATCTCCTGCAGCACCAAACCATGAGCTATCTCCTGAGCAAGTCCATCTGTGCATTGACCAAGCTGGGATGCTCCGGAAAAGTTAATATCCAGCCCCGGCGCTGGAGGACCTGACGAGGTGGTGGCAGCTTCTAACCAAAGGACTTCACAGTCTGAAACTTTGGCATGCTTAAGTCCACCTCTTCAACCAGGTTTCTTAGCGCGGTGCCTGAAGATGTGTGTGCACGGGGCAGATTCATTATTTTGCGCAGAAAAACCTGAGTTTCTGCCCAGCGCACCCACAGACACTTTTCAGCCACTTTAATAGTGCTGGGAGGTTTCAAGAAAAACAGCCATCACCCAGGTCCTAAACCAGGAGAAATCTTCCTTACTTGAGTGATGTTGGAGAAGGCACTTCAATGGAGCTATGCTGACACACCACAGCTGATGAACTGCTTACTATAAATTTTCCAGGTGGTCTCACTTCTTGTGGTAATACTATAATAAACACTTGCAAAAACACTCTCCCAAAAACCTTGAGGTTGAAAGTGTGAAAAATTCCCTACCATGCTTCAATAATTTGCTAGAGATTCAATAAAACCATCTCTCCGCCAGGGCGTTTTGAAGCTCACCTCAGAAACCAGAAGGGCCAGAAATTTAATTACAGCAAAGCAAAGCAAAACCAAACACACCGGAATAAAAGAGAGACCAGAAAGCCCATCGCATGCAGCACATATGCCAGGGGACGTCAGGGCTGATGAGGACAGGGATCTTCCTGATCACGCCGGGTGGACCACCCCACCCTCGGAGGCAGCGTGGCTCCGCCGTACGAAGGACCAGGATGCTACAGCCGAGATAAACCAGCTGGTTTTAATTCTGAGCATTGTCTCCCCTGTTTCAGAGAAGCATTGCGGTTGCCTCTTCAACCCCGCGTGAGCCAAAGGCAAACACAGGCGATGCTGGCTCAGTCTCCCAGGCAACCTCGCCACCAGGAGGTTTAAGAAAAGGCGCACGAGCCTTAATAGGGATGATAAACCAGGGTCAGTAAGTGCGCTGGAAATTACACGTGTCAGCGCCTGCTTCACTGCAGCTTATAATTAATCCCAAATTCAACGGGTTGCATTTCCCGTGTGGCGATGCTATAGTCAGGATGCTCCTGTGCGTCAGGCACCTTGGCAGCAAAATGCGGGATGGGAAGGGGGCTTGGAGCACAGCAAGTGCCCTTGGTGGGACAGAAAACCCACACTAAGCACCTGGGGACACCAGCCAGGATGAGAAACAGCACTGCTGAGCATCGTGTCCCACCCTGGCACATTGCGGCAAAACGGAGGGGCGTTGCCCTATATCCCCCCACCACCCCTTTCTGCATTTATTTAAGATACAGCTTTCCCAGCCATTTTTGAGGTCCCAAGCTTTATCCTGTTTTATGTCTTTCTGGAGCCCTGATAGCCACGTCCTGGCAGGTCGCAGAGGCTCAGTCCCGCCATGCTGCACCAGGCAAATGTGCCTGCTCCTGTGCATTTTCCACCTGCCCCTCACTAGCTTCATCAGGAGCTAATTCTTCAAGGCAGGGATGTGACTCTCCCTGTTTCGAAGATGTCCAGCACTGACAAAACTACTTCCCCCCTTCCATGCAAATGCAGAGCCCCAGCCCCCTGCTGCTATTACCACAACCGCTCCTAACATCCCAGCTGATGTTTTCAGCTTCAAAGGAATCTGTTTCCCTCTGTTGACTATATCACCAGCCAGAGCCAGACATACCTAATTCAGTTTTATTAACTTTAGTTATTATTTACCTCTGAAGGATGCAGCGTTATCTGAGATGAGCCTGACCCATCCCTTTCCCTACACTGTTTCTCCAAACTTCAGCTGCAAAGAAAATCTTTATAATATGAATTCTAAAAGTTCAAAAACCAGTAGCAAACCAGAAGCATGGAAAAAGCAGAGTTTCAACATCTTAAGATATTAAATAATAAAAAAATATAGCATCTAGACCACCAGAAACGGAAAGCTCCAGGCTCAGTGAGGAGCCACCTGGCCCCTCACACCACTGCAATTACCAATAAATGCCTTTTGGCAAGGGGTTCTAGGCAGATCCAACTATTAATAATTCACACAGTTCATGGAACTGTAATGGAATTCAAACAGTAGTGGAAGCTGCTTGTTCAACATGGAACCAGTAGTGGTAGTAGTAGTACATATTAATTGATAGTAATTGAGCACTAATTAACTCACAAAGTAATGTGTTTATCTAGCAAAATGGATCACACTATTGGCACGGAGGTTATCAGTAAAGGCAGCAATGCATAATTAAAAATACATAAATGAAAATTATCAAATGATTTCTCTATGCTAATTAATATTTTTACTAGCTCAGTTTGCCCAGCAGTTCCTTCTATCCCATCCTCTCAAAATACTATTTTTGAAATAGTGAACTTGTAAATACATCTCTGGCTTCAATTTAGAAATAAAAAACAACTGGAGGGATATTTTTCACGCTCAGAGATAACACGGTGATAACAAGGAAGGAAAAAATCTGTGCAGAAGGGGAAGCGAGAGACCACAGGGAGGGCTCGTGGCTTGCCACGGCAAAGCTGCTCTGAGCTGAGCAGACTTCACTGATGCTGCTGGCAAGACCTTCTGCAGGCTGCTGTGAAATGAGGCATCCAAAAATAGTTCTAACACCCCCACCACTGAAATGCTGACCCCTGCACTGCTGGTGGCCAGCCAGGAGTCCCATGGGCTTATCTGGAGGGATAGAGAGACACACACCATGCTGTAGGAGGAGAAGAGAGGTGGGGGGAGAAATCTCATTTGGTATTGATTAAACCCCTGGTTCTGACCCCAGAACCACGTGCCGTGACCAAGGGCAGGGACCCAAGAGGACAAAAGAGACAATCCTGGCGCCAGATCCTCCATGGGGATCACGCTTCTGCAGGAGCTCAGCAGAGAAGTGGCATGGGCTCTGCTGTCATCCTCGCCTTGCTCCCGCAACCAACTGCTTGGATGCAACCCAGCCCTTCCTGCAGCCCTGCCACCCAAATCCAGAGCAGCTGCCAAGCACAGTACCCCCAGTTAAATTTACAGGGAGCAAAGCCCTCCATGGGGGATGCCATGTTCAGGCTATCTCCACCTGGATGGTGGGATCTCTGCTGGTGAAGGGAACCTGCAAAGCATCTGCTCTGCAACGCAGAGACATCGAGGTCCATCAGGCATCCTGCAAATGGGAGCCACTGCCATGCAATGCAGGTACGCACAGGTCTGCGCATGCAGAAAAAGTATAATAAAGGAAATTATAAAGGTTGTGATGTCACATACTCAAAACCTAAGAAAACATGAGATCTAAGGTTGCCAAGGCAACCTTAATTCAGTAATTATACACTTTGATGGTGTTGATTGCGAGACCACATATAGGAGGGTTATCTGAAGGACCTATTTCTTCCCAAATGCCAAAGGTGATGGTGCTGAGCTGTAGCCAGGTGTCTGGGTGCCTGAAACGGTCCAGAGCTCGACAGGTGGGCATCCCAAAACTCACCCCCAGGTACCTATGAGCACCCACAGGCTTCTCAGCATCCTATAAACAACTTCATCTGCAGCTTCTCAGTATCTTGTTCTCTCTTCTTTGGAGGATGCATAGCTCCTACTTTATTGTACTCTATTCAGATGCTGTTCTGCATGCACAATTACTCAGCTCCTCATGGGTTGCTTATCCTTTGCTCAACAACAAAAAGCAACAGTATATCACAACCAATAAAGTGATTAAGTTCCCAATCTCCCTGTTACCATCCCCATTTTACACACAGGGAGCTGAGGCCCAGGAATAGTAATGTAAAAAACATCCACTACATTACATGCACCAAATTTGAGACATTTAGACTTGATTTTTCAGCATGCTTAGCTTTAAATGACACTTCCCCTGCTCAAAGCACAGCTCTCATTGACTTCGGTTGAAGTTTTTACAGCTCCACATTAATGCAGATCATTCCCAGAGCAGGTTCATCAGCTGTGCTGAGCAAGGCAAAGGTGAAAAACTAGGATATGATCATGCCATTAAAGATGGTTTCATAATGCATATGCACAGAGGGGCCGCCTGAAGGCTGCACAGCAAACTGACCCTGGCACCTCCCGGCTTTGGAGTTTTGCAAGCTTGGTAATGTTTGCTAAAGAGGAGCCTAACCGGGCTTTTATTCTGGGCAGGGAGGAAGGGGAAGGTGTTTAGTCTGGAAAAGAGGACATTTTTCAGCAGCAGTTGCAGGACGCAGCACCACTTGCAAAATTGCCCCAGCAGGCTCCTACCTGCCTGCTCACCATCCTCTTCCCCTCTTGTCCCAGTATAGCCCATTCCTCTCCCCCATTCCCCCAGTTCCCCTTCCCCACTAGACCCAAACTCAGTATTTTTGGCCAGCTGCTGCCACCCTCCCTCATGCCCTCAACCAGCATTTTGGAGCAGGGATGCTCAGCCATGGTCAGGCATGGAGGATGGCTGCCAACTCTTGTTGCTAAAATCAAACAAGACTTCACACCGTGTGCAGCGATTCAAGTTTTTCAACAGCACTTCTAAGCTGGCCAAATTAAGGCGGGTTTTTGCCTGTGAAAGAGAGACCCTCCACAAAACCTCTGCCTCAATGCTCTGCAACAGTTTTGCCTGGGGGAGAAAAAGATATCTTAGGAAAATAAGCAATTGAGCAAAAGCCTAGACAGAAGGCCTGGGATCTCTTATCCTAAATTATTAAAGGCTGAAAACATCATGAGATGAGTCAGGCCACCCCAGTACCAGGCAACGATTGCAGCCCTGCCTGGGTTGGTTCAAATAAAACACACATTCACGTAGACTCTATGCGGCATGGCAAAAAATGCCATTAATCTCACTGCCGTGGTAAGCTGTGGGCACCTCCTTGCTACCTGTCCTGGTTTCGGCTGGGATAGAGTTAATTTTCTTCCTAGTAGCAGGCATAGTGCTGTGGTTTGGATTTAGGATGAGAATAATGCTGATAACACACTGATGGTTTAGTTGTTGCTAAGTGCTGCTTATGCTAGTCAAGGACTTTTCAGCTTCCCATGCTCTGCCAGGTGCACAAGAAACTGGGAGGGGGCACAGCCACGACAGTTGATCCAAACTGGCCAAAGGGCTATTCCATACCACATGATGTCATGCTCGGTATATAAGCTGCAGGGAGTTGGCCAGGGAGCAGCGATCGCTCCTCGGGAACTGGCTGGGTATGGGTCGGCAGGTGGTGAGCAACTGCATTGTGCATCACTTGCTTTGTATATTATTACTACTACTACTATTATTATTATTATTATTATTATTACTACTACTACTGTTTTACTTTATTTCAATTATTAAACTGTTCTTATCTCAACCCAGGAGTGTTTCTCACTCTTACTCCTCCAATTCTCTCCCCCATCCCATCGGGGTAGAGGGAGTGAGTGAGTGGCTGCGTGGTGCTAAGTTGCTGGCTGGGGCTAAACCACGACACTACCTCACCCATATTCGCTCCAAACATGGACTGGATCAGACACCGGAGAGGAACTGAGCATCCAGCCACCTTCCCCTTGTCTTTACCCTTCAAAATAATCAGCCATCAGCAAACCAAGATTTCACGTCACTGCTCGTTTGTCACCCCAAAGGGATGAGCCTGGGATGGGCTAAAGGATTTTACCATTTAAAACAGATATATTCTAGTCCAAAAGAGAGCTTTGCTGCAGCAGTTCCCATCTCTCCACCCTGCTTTCCTCACCTAGAAATTTGGAATTTGCTTGCTGGTGGGAACTCGGAGGGGCCAGAAAGGCAGAGAGGAGCTGGAAGGACCCCAGCCTACGTGCTGGCTCCGTCCCCTGGCTCCTGTGCCCCAGCCCCGGGGATGGCACAGCCCCCTCAGTGCCGCAGCTCGTTCCCCAGCCCCACAGAGGCCGAGATGTCCTACAGTGCCCCATGGGTGCTGGGGATGGACCCAGTATGGGGTACAGCATGGGCGGCTGTATCTGCCTTCGATCACCAGGAGCATTTTGCAATGGCAAGCTTGACAATCCTAGCTTGGGGCTCACACTTCAGCATCTGCTTAAGCACAAATGAGTCACTGGGGTTTCCCTTCCCTTTTATAGCCTTCGAGGGTATTTTCGGCAAGTCTTCTGTTCTAATGGGCTCTTCTGGATCTGACTTTGTAGCAATTCATGAGGGTCACCAGGAAAAGCTGGACTTTGCAGGGAAACTGGGAGGAGGAGGGATTACCCTTTAGCCCATTGTTTGCCTGCACCCAGGCACCTGGACCAGCCACTTCCCAGACTTGACCACTCTCATTACACAGCAATTGGGATGTTTTTTTCCTCAAGAAACGTACAAAGTGCTTAGATGCGGTGGTGATAAGCACTTTCAAAATGCCGATAGAATTAGATTAGATAAATAGGAAACAGCCAGGGCTGCAGGATCAGACGCCCATGCCCTGATTTTTCACAGATGCTCCTATTGATCCGCTGGGAACAGACAGCGTTGAGCCCCTGGGAAACCGGGTGCCAGGGACTAGCCATCTCCGTACGAGCAGGGATAAGCATTCAGAGTGGAAATCCCTGCCCTGATTGAGACACTCCCCACAGGCAGGACAGCCTATGGAGAAGCGAGGCCCATAACGCTGCAGCAGCTCAGCATCCCCATGCTGCTCCAGGGTCAACAGCAGGCTCTGCAATAAAGCTCCAACCAGCCAACCCCCCCCCGAAAGCCACACAGCTGGGTAGACCTTCACCAACCCCTCCACATCCCAGGGTTCACCAGACCCCATCCACCCCACCTGCTCCCCACAGACCTGGGGTGTGCTGCTTCCTGGCCATGGCACTGGGCGAGCAAGTGTCCCAGGCTATGGGGGTGCATATGGCTGCACGGAGAGAGGGGTAAGAGCCCATGAGAACCAAAATTAGAGCTTTTTGGAGAACAGCTTTGCTGCTATATATAGCACCTTCTATCAGCAATGCTCACTGGCTTTGAAAAAGCCAGGTGAATGTCCGCAGACAGAGGAACTGAGGCACAACTAGATTATTTACAGCTCGTTTCCAGAAGTAGTCTTTGAAGTTGGAATCCAATTAATTTTATACCTGGGGAGAGATTTGCATAGGGAATTTCTGTCTGTATGGGCAGATTTTTCAAAAGAACTCTGCTCTTATCTAGGCACCCAATGTAGGCTGTGTTTTCCAAGGTGCCCAGCATCCATTAGTAGCTCCTTGGAGTACAGCCGTGTTTGTCACAAGGGCAGCACCCTCCTTGGTAAGCCACCGGTCACTGAGCCCTTCCGAGGACATCACCCCCATGGGTCTTGTCTCCCTCCAGAGGAAAGGAGCACCTCGATCTGCTGCTGCCTTTGGTAGGGACCTATCTCACAGCTAACTGGAGATGTGGGCACTTGAGAGCAAATAATTTCCTACCACAGAGAAAGAGAGGGGTTTTCTGCTTGTTTAAATCCCTGCACAAGCTCAGTCCAGGATCAGAGAGATGCCACCACTGACATGGAGGAAGCGATGGGCATGGGTTGCTGAGGGAGGACCAGGACCACCCTGTGTGGTGGCCACAACCCACTAGATCACCTTGGCTACGTTTTAAAACTGCACCCACACTGCCAGGAGGGTTTGCCTTGTATCTCCCCTGCAAAGATGCCACATGCCCCATACCCCTCTCACCACCATGTCAGCGAGCACTGCCTGGACAGACTTCAAAGCAGCCACACACTGTCCCCAGCTTGCAAACTCTTTGGGGCAGAAGCTGTATTTCGACCTGTGCATGGGGCAGCCCCCTTCAGTGCACCTGAATGAACCTTTCCTGATTTGCAGTCTTACGACTACCCCAGCGGAGAGGTGAGTAAGCCTTTCCCCATCCCCTTCTACACCCCCATCGCAAACCACAGCCCTTGGGAGCCCATGGCACGGTGCCTGGAAATCTCTGATCCAGGCGACAGCTGCAAAGCATCGCCTTCAGACTTTGGAGGAAGACGCAGAGGTTCAAATGTACCTGAAACCCCCAGAGGCCAACGTTTCACCAACAAACGGCACCCACCAGGAGGGAGCGGGCAGCCCTGGCTGCAGCAATGACTGCTTGTAATGAGCTCACCCGTGGGCTTCCTCCCGGCTTGCTGATTCACAGGGTAATAGCTGTACATTTATAGCCTTGCCTG